>NC_084679.1:10386439-10689469 GCF_028389875.1 Rhea pennata | reverse complement strand
ACCTGTTATTTATTTTTTTTATCATTTTCTCCTAACCTTATTTCTTACTTTTAAAACCAAAGGAACATTGAAGAAGCTTTTTACATGATCGTGGTCTTAAACAAAAATCTAACCGTTAACAAGACATGAAACTGCATATGTACGTGAGCACTACTTTAATACAGGTCACACTAAAAAAAGCCTTCGCTACAGCTTCATTTTTTCTTAACGTCTCTTACGAGACTTGATGAGCAAGCACCTAGAACTCTTAAAAGGAAAAATTTGATACACAGAAACATTCTGACCTTGAATATTGAAAACGTCTTCTGTCCTTTGCAAAGTAGCTGGTGCAATGGCTGTCATGTACTGGAGCAAATGGCTCGTGCTTTGAATAGCATTCCACTGCTTCAATGAAGCCTAACACGACAGGAATGTGGTCAATATTAGTTACTATTACATTTGCCCACATTGTACGAGATACTCTGCTTTCTTATTCTACAGTAAAGCAAATATCTGTACAGAATGTCCATACATCAAAATTGTAATTTTAATAGTTTTGTCAGAAGTCAGCAAAAAGTTGACAACATTTATAAAAGCTGATTAAGCCTTGAAGAATAGATTCATCAGTCCCTGCACCTTCTAATAGCTGAAGTACTGCCAGTGCCCTTCACCTCATTAACCAGCCGCTATCATGCAAGTGTCAGGTACTATACCATGTAATCTCACCTTTGCCATTTTTAAGCTTTCAAATCAACAGAAAAATACTAATTGCATTCAGCTCTTATGCATACAAAGTCACTGATGAGTACTTAAACAGCAGAGCATCCTTGGACAATTTCTCTCCAATTTACTACCAGACTTTAGGGGCAATGCTTCTAATTAAGACTTCACACTTAGGTCTTGCTAGTGCAAAATCCCCAATTCTTTCTTGCATGCTTTTCCATTAGGATTTTTCTAAGATCTCAAAGATGCCAAAGTACATTTGTGTTTGTGTATTTTAGTCAGTAAACAGCAATTCAAATGTAACCCAAGTAATTTCACAAATTTATCACAGATAAAACATAAATGCAGATTTGACCTTCCCTAGATCCCAAAAAGTTGTAACATGCTTTAGAAGTTTGGCATACACAAGGGAAAATGCTGCTGATGCACAAATTCAAACTGAGCAGATGCCAGAAATAGTATGATTCATTTTTTCTTATAGTTACTTAAGTTAAAAAAAAAAAAAAAAAAAGGCAAAAAAGAAAAAAAAGCTTTTTTTCATCTGCTAAAATAACATTAGCACAAAGTAAATCCATAAATACAGATATTGAAGGGCAACATTAATTCAGTTTTACTTAAAGATCTCAGACACTCAAAGACAATACTTAACACTACCTTTATGTAACTCTGTCTATTTTTCCAAAGAGATGGCTGAGCACAGAGCTGAGCTGGGAGGTTGGAGAAAGCACACTCAGGCTGACCTCCCTGAGCCTGTGCCCTCTTTCCACACAAATCTAAAGGCCTTTATTCATGCACTTCAAATGTCAACTTCTGTGGTACTGGCACTCTGTAATGCAGATTTGCGGGTCAAAACACAAATCAATCGAGGCTTTAGCATTTCAAAGTCACACCTTAAACTCCCTTAAGAAAACAAAGTGACAGCCTGTGCAGAACAGCCTTCTACATTCTAAGAGAAATGCCACTTAACACAGATTTTTTGCTAGCTTTCATTCTCAGAAAGATCTTGTTGTGTTTCATGGCGGGAAAGCTACAAAAAAACACTATATATATAGACAGATAGATATAGATAGATATAGAGATATAGATATATAAATGAAAGAAAACAACACACGAAAAAGTTACACAATGAAATTATGAAAAAGAGAGATCAGTAACAAAAGAGCAGGAACTGCAGTAAGTGTAGTAAAACAGTCAGATAATTTCATTCACCAAGAGCTGCTTCAGACATTTCCATCCACAAAGCCTGATGACCGTCAAACGCTAGTCAATAAATGCAGTAGAAACCAAATATAATGGTTAGTCAACCAAAATTAACTAACTAGGAAACTGAAATTTGTTTTGTTTAGCTACCTTTAATAAAACAAAGATCATTTTCCATTAAATTTAAGAAAAGTTATGTTTCTAAATAACCTAAATGGTAGGTATCAAACTCTGTTTGACAATAGCTAGACCATTCCTTAATAGTATTAGTTATATGGAACTCCTAAAATGCCATTTGTCCAACACAGAATTAGCAAGCAGACTCTTTAATACAAAGATAAAATGAGAAGTTTCACAGGAAACCATAACATGCCAGAGGACCTGACAGCTTGGGAAATGCAGATCATAGGTTAATCCTGAACCCATGTTTCTAAAGCAACTCTTTCCTACAACTGTAGAAGCTACAGTTCTTCTGCAGCTAACCAGAGACTTAGCCAAGTGAACTGTAATTTCTCTTCTACTCTCAGTAAGGTCTCTACAAAATCAGCACTAGAATTACAAAGCAAAGAATGGAGTCTGTCACATAAACACCTTTAATGGCACCTAAACCCTTTCCAGGGTGGTAAACAGCCTAGTGGAAGGACAGGAAGGAACTGGTACTGCCAGGTACCTACCCACACTTAGCAGCGATTAAAAACTGGTGGGCCCTGGCATCAGAATGGTCTTGGGAAACTGGCAAACTTTTTTTAAGAAGGAAAGCTCTAACATAAAAGGGACATGTGCAAGATACTCTATCTAGATAGCAATAATCAGCTGCAACTGCATCAAGCAACAGGTAGCAAATGACTTTGAAGACTCCAAATTCAGATTTTTTTCTCACTGGAAATCATAAAAATATGCTAGAAAAATATCCTTCCGGAATTGTCCGGGTCTAGATTTTGTTTGTTTGTTTGTTTTGGAAAAGGAAGATGAATTACCTTACCTCTTAGTATCCCTTCTAGGTATAATTTTCTACCAGCCTACGTAAAAGAAAAGATTAACAAGTCTCCTTCCATCACAAATTAGCCTTTTAGATTAGAGTAGACAAAGACTGACTGAGCCATTCTGATCAAATCTGTCATTAGCTACAATCTTTTTCTTTTCTTTCGCAAAGCCATCCTCATTGGGGCTACTGATGCAAGAACTTCTGTATATGTTTATTTCATTTTACAATACTAACATAAAATCAAAGCTGAATACACAAATTAACGCTATCCCTCCCTCATAGCACAGTATCTGCAGAAGTGCGATGCCACTGAACTATTTCCACATTGTTTCACCAGCATTCCAAATAACAGAAATTAGATCCTGCATATGCACAATTTATTATTGTGCAATTCATGTGAACAAAACAGGAAGTTCTACTAATCACGAAAGAAGTTAATTCTATAGGATGCATATAAATAAACAAGACTTTATAGAAGTTGCAAGAAATTACCACATAAACTCAAGAGACGTAGACATTACTCAAAGAGACTCTAGAGGTAGTTACTACTCTTGAGTAACAATTTAACATCAAATAATTTGAGATCAAAAACAGTCCTAACAAAGTTAATTCCAGGGGACAGAACAATTCATTCAAGTCTTGGTTGTGTTTTTGGCACTCACTGGGGAGTTTTACATCTTTGATACTTAGCATCTAAAATTCTGTCCTAAAATTAGATCTGCCTTTGCCCTTAACTACTGAGAAATTTCCAAGAGAAACTCCAACAACATCCTTCTCATGCCACAGAGAAAGGCTGCAGCAACGTTCCTTTCTCTCTCATTTCTGCCTTCCTGACCTAACGTCGCTCTGCATCTCACTCTACCTTGCTGATACAGAACTCACACATTTGTAAATCCTCAAACTCCCTTTTTATTATTTCTCAGAAACAGAGCAATGCATGGAAACTGCCCTCTGACTACAAACTCCTTTTTTACCCTTTATTTTCCAGTCACAGTTAATAGCAAATCCACTTACAGCTTCTAAGTTTTGCTTTATAATTAATATCAGGAACTAACAGTGAGAAACTATCAGATCTGCTAGTAACGTCTGGTACTTTCTGCTTTGCCCCTCTGCCACACTTGCAACAGCTGCAGGGAAGATTTTTCACTGCATCAACCTTGCTTTCATGTTAACAGTAAACAGCAGAACACAACCTGATAAAATTCATGCCCCAACATTCAAATGACTTCAAAATCTAAAGAAAACACCAAGAAAAAATTGCTAATATATAACAGTGGGAGGGAAAAAAACAACAACAATGAACGGTACAGGAAGAAATAGGGTGGAGGGTGGCAATATTGGAAGACAAGGCACGTTCACAACTAGCAAAACTCAAGAGAGAAGGTGTGATACAAGAAAACAGTTCTGCTTCCCAAATCGAGAAGCCCTTCCTTAGAAATTCAGTTTAACACAAAGAAAGGGACTATAGTCTGCAGTGACATGGAACTAAGTATTACTATCCCAGCTTTCTCTCTAAGGTAAATAGACACAGTGAACCAAGAGCAAAATGAGAACTTCAAGTGCTTACCAATGAACTCTTCAGAACAGAGGAATGCTGTGCCCAGGTCACATTTGATGACTGATGTATTTGGGTCTTCATTTTAATTAAATACAGTTTTGCTACTCAACGAAAGACAAATTCGGTCACACTGTAAAAGTGGATCACCTTGAAACAATGTTTATCATGCCTTTTTATTAGTCTTCTGCTCTGAGCAGCTCTGCATTTAAGACTTAAAACTTTTGACTAATTAAAGTTTAAGACTTGTATCTTTTGGCAATAAAGAGTTGGTGATCTAAATGCACATGAAGTGTATTTGGTACAACCCAAAACACCCCACTTGGTAAGTTCTAGTACAGCATTCAGTCACATACACTAAGCATGCAACCTGAAGCTAAAGTTGCGGTGGGGGGGTAATTAAATAGCTCGCATTGGCAAATCTTTCTAATCATTGCTGATTAGATTCATTGTGCGAGATTTTTAAAAACATAACTTGTCTAATAAAAGTACTTCCTCTAGCTAGCTTTGAAGTAAAGAAAAAAGCTGCAAGAATGAGAACTCAGCTGGCCTTTAGCTGCATGGTAAATGCTTTAATAAGAAAACCCAATGACCTACATTCACAAGCCTCTACTAAAACACTATTATAAAACCTAATATAAAGCCTGAGCATGTTTAAAAGTTTTCCATTAGCAAGCAGCAGTATCTTGTTAAAGAAATATGAACACACATTATTGTCTTTAGCGATGATGATACCAATCAATTCTCTAAGCAACATTTTAAAATGTGTGGTCTTAATCATTCCAGTTAAGTTACTAATATTACATTAAAAAAAAAAAACACCAAAATCTTTTCCTTTTAGTTATGTAATAGGATGTTAACAGAAACAGAACCTCTTACATATTTGCAAACAATGCTGCAAAACTGAATTAATAACAATTTACATCTCTGATGGGCTTTAAACATCTGATGGAAATGCATTAGTGTTCTGAAACTCAGCCTGATTCCAATCTAGCATGAATACAGTCTATTCATGAACCACCTAATACATCACCAAAATATTTTTTTACATAAAGACACCAGCTCTCAGTCAGCTGGTCAGATAACCTGAAAGAAATTTTTTGAATTGCCCTGGAAATATACTGACTGAGTTTTTCCACTGTACACACATATAGCTGGAGAGGTCTGACACATTCAGCTTTAACTCACATTAGTAGTTTCCAAACATACAACTAATAATGCAAGTTAAGGAGAAATATGCTAGTGGGAAAAAAAAAAAAAAAAAAAAAAAAAAAAAACACAGAATCCTCTAAACAGGGCATTACAGCCAAACACAACACAGAAATCAGGCAGTAGCCAAAATAAACAGTTTGTGGTCAAAATAGGTAGAAAGGGAATGGAAAGAGGGAAGCAATCGGACTAAGAAAAAAAACAGAGCAGAAACTCCTGAAAGACACAAAATTACCACTGAAATTTCACAGGCTCCTGAAATCTAACTGCCCATGGTAACTTCAGGAATACAAGTTTCTAAAGCTAGTGATGATGCCACAGCATGTTGGAAATACCTGAATCTGTTAATGATGGTAGAAGGATAAAAATGACCTGTGTAACCAAGACAAAAATCAGAAAAAAAAAATATTTCTCCTTATTTACTAAAAACCTTCACTCTAGATACAGAAAAATTAGGTCCACATAAAATCACTGTCTTTCAGCTTGCCTGAAAGGATACTACAGTTGAGGAGGCTTAAAAGAAGGTTTTATTTATCTAAGCAGCACAGCAAGAACATGGGTAAAAAGCTAGCATCACATTAACATGGAAGTACAAAGAGGTGCCTGATTTGCTGGGACTGAATTGTGAAGGACCACACATTCATCTCAAAGTATATAAAATCTCACATCACTCTGTAGCATTCATTTGATAATTCTAACTCCTCTCTACATCAACAGGGCAGTTACTACAGCAGACAGGCTTAAAGAAGCAGCAAAAAAAAAACAGTACTAGGAAAATATATTCTATATCCAAATACTATTCTAACTCTTCTAGGGAAATCCTCAAATCCTCTGCCCTCCCTTCCCTAAAGAAGACAGGAAAGATTTCATTACCATTATCTTTGACCAAAGCGATAATTTCACTTCTATGCATACTTTGTACTTGCATGAATCAGCTTCTCCCTACTTGCACCTTCTGTCTCAGGACCCACCCATATCCTATTTAAATGGCTGATTTATTTGAGCTGGTAACTTCAAGATGTTAAATGAAGCAAGTTTAAAGAGAACAACACTGGCAAAAAGATGCAAGGTCATAGGCTCTTTTCTAAGAAAGAAAAAGGCATCACCATGGACAGCTCAAAGATACTATCAGCATTTACAGTAAACAGGATGGATAAGTATCTTCAGAAATAAATTCTGAAATTCCCCAAACAGCATCAAATTCAAGCTGCACTACTACATCCAATTTTGACTGCTTCACATTAAGGTAATAGCAAGATTCAGAGAACAGATCTGGATTTGTCATAGAGGAAGCCTGATGCTAGAGGTTACAAAGCCAGTGTTGTATAACCTGAAGAGATGAGAGTCAAGGTTCATCTCCAAGGATGCTCCCTCATGTAGTTCTCACCATGGACTACAGCTACAGCACCAGAAATCTCTAAAACAGACAAACTACAATGAAAATTTCATTCACCTTAAAGGAACAAACCTCAGTGAAGGACTTGTCTTTGTCCATCAAGCATCTGCTTCTGACAGATTTAATATCATGCTAGACAGGTGGATAAATGTTCTGACCCAAGATGGAAAATACATTTTTCTGATTTCTAATAAACTGAAATGGTCACTTCCATACCAGTGTTCAGGGTCAAATTTAACAACCTATGACAGTATGCAGAAAGCTATGAATCTGTGCTGAATATTTTTACCTAACAATTCAGCTATCTGCAGCACTCAGTGCTGGCTATAAAGGAAGTTTCCTGAAATCAGTTTTACACAGCACCTTCTCCAACATGAAAGCCTCCACCTGTACTACTACTAGGTTAGCAAGTGTTTCTTTCTTTGTCGACTTAAAAACGTAACATGACCTCCATGTTTACTGTACTGCCAATACTGCCAAAAAAACAAGATAAAATGAAACCAGTCGCACACACAGCAGTTTCAACATCTTAGTTATTGAGATAAGACAGCCTACACTGGCCCAATTGTGTCTTAGCTGTACCGGGAACTTGCTTAAACACTCTGCTAATACTCTTAGTTTTATTAATTTGGGTCATAAAAGTTATTTTGACCAGAAAGGATAAGGGCATTTCAAAGTTACAGTAAGAACTTCACCATTCTTGCTTCCAAATTTACAAAAGAGTCAGTACTGCTTGGGAATAAACTCACTATGAATGCTTCGGCAGGACACCTCACAAATCTGCAAGTCCAGCCCAGGTAGCCTCATGCTTCGGCTGTTGATCATCTTTGGCAAGAAGTCTAAGATATGTGACAGTTCTACCAGGCACCAAGAAAGACAAACACCCCAAAAAGAGCTCCACTGCATGATGTATTTAGAAAAGTAGTAGTTTGCAACCAAACACCAATCATTTCTCAAAAGTTAATCAACAGCACTGTGTCTGTCAGCTACCATCCAGGCTACACTTACGTAGGAAAAATATCTAACTCTACTAATAAATAGCAACGGAAATGCAGCAGCATGGTTCACTTTTCAGGTGCTTCTTCCTTATCTTATGGGCTTTGGGTGCTTGCCCTTCCCTCCTTCCCAACCGAGAAAAACGCCCCCTCCTTAACAATTCTTGGCTGCTGTGTTAAATGCCTCTGAAAGCAAAGTCTTAAAAAAAAAAAAAAAAAAAAAAAAAAAAAAGTTCTCAAAATTTGTAACAGACATATTTGAACCCACATTTAATTTGTTTACCAAGATGAAGATCAGCCAGCACAGCGGCTGAAGTTCTGCCCAGAAGATGCAGCTAAGTGTCACCCTTTGTAAGGACAGCGAAGGGGTGACAGAAGACACTCCTGCCTTCCAGACCGCTTACGGAGTTAAACCGAACGTGAATGCGAAACCAGTTTTGAGCCACCAAGACACGCACTGCGCTTCACCCAGCTCCCAGGCGCTGAGGCAGCCTGCGCCCCAGAGCACGGCGCGTTCTCGCCTCGCGCCCTCCTTTCAGACCCCACCGAGCGCTCGGGTCCCCCGGCGATCGGTCCCCACGCTCCCGCCGCCCGAAACCAGAGCGTGGGCCCGGGCAGGGCCGCCGCCGCCGGGCCGCAGACACGGGCAAACCGGCAAAACGCCTCCAGCGGCCGCGGCCCCGCGGCGGATCGCGCGGGGGGAGCCGCCCCCCCCCGCCCCCCGGGCTGCCGCCGCGGGCTCCGCGCCGGGGAGCACCGGCAGCGCCGCGGCCCGGCCCGGCCCCCCGCCGCCCCTACCTGGCCGCAGCGGCTCGGTGATGCTCAGCACCAGGAGGAAGAGGAGGAGGAAGGTGCCGCTGTCCGCTTTGGGCACCATTTATCCTCCGTTCATCCTCCCCCGGCGCAGCGCCACAAACCCGCGGGGAGCGAAGCGCAGGGCGAGGAGAGGCGGGAGGAGGAGGAGGGGCCGCCGCCGCCGCCGCTCCGGCTGGGGGCCGCCGTCCGCACCGAGCTTTCCCCCCCCCGCGTCCGCCGCCGCCCCCGGGCGGGAGCCAGCGGCCCTGGCTGCGGCGGGGAGCGCGGGGGCAGCGCGGAGGTCGGGCGGCGCCACGCTGCGGGCCGCTCGCCTGGCTCCGGCGACGCACAAGATGGCGGCCGCGCCTCCCCGCCGCCTTTCCCCGCCTCGCCCCGCCCCGCCCCCTCCCCCCCCGCCCCGCGGCGCGGGCGCTCGGCCAATCGGCGGCGCGGGCGGGGGCGTGGCCGAGCGCCCTCATCTGCATACGCCCCGCCCCGGCAGCGGCGCGCGCGCGCAGCGGGGGGGCCCCGGGCTGCCCCCCGCCCCCCCCCCGCCGGCCCCGCGGGAGGCCCCGGCCCCGGCCCCGGCCCCGGCCCCGCCGCGCCCGCGGGCTCCTGCGCCGCCGCCGCCGCCGGTGGGTCCCGCCGCCACGGGGGCGGCCCCCGGCGGCCGCCTGCACCCGCGCCGGGATGGCCTCGAGTGGCCAGCGCCAGCGCGCGGGGAGAGCTCGCGCGGGGCGCCGCGGCCCGCAGCCCTGGCGGTCGTTCCCCGTTCCGTCCATGCCCACCAGGAGGGCCCGGCCCCGCCACCACCGCCTCCGCCAAGATGGCCGTGACCAGTCACCTCTGTCCCCACGGGGCAGCCTCGGCGGGTCGCCTCCCTCCCGGATGGGGTGGCCTTTCCTCTCACCGCCCTCCCTTCAGGAAGGCCCTGACGAGTCACCTCCACCCCTCCGGCAAGGTCCTGCCCCATGGGACACCTCCGCGCCCGCTGGGACGGCAGCAGCCTCGCCTGCCCCGGGATAGTCCTTCTTGGTCACCTCCATCCCGGCAGGATGGTCTTTCCCCACCACGGGCTCCCCGGCCCCGGGTCCCCGGTGCCCCCGTTCGGGGCGGCCGGAGCTGCGCCGAGGAGAAGCACACCGGGGCTTCCTAGCAGAAGCTGGCTCGTCACTGGTCTCTGAGGTTGACCATCCTTCAACTACTTTATCTAATTGCTCCAGACTGTCTGTTGCACCCAGGCAGGGATAGGACACACCAGGTTTTCATAGGCTTTCACCGATTTTCCAGGGATTTTCAGGTATGCAAGACACACACAGGTAACTCCCTGACACTACAGAACGGCGTCCAGCACTGCAACATTTCTGCAATAAGTGCATTAGTTTCACTGTGCGTATAGCTTTCATAATTACAGCAATGACAAAGCTGGCTGGCATTTTTATACCTCCTGGAAACAGTTGCATTCCAGGTTCTCAAGCCCATCCAGAGAGGAAATACATATGTATGTGTGTGTGTGTGTGTGTATATATATATATATATATATATATATATATATATATATAAAGCTATTTGTGCAGCTCAGATCATCTTTAATGGCCCTGCAAATGACAGGCGCATTTAGGAATTTGACCCTGGGTGTTGCTCCACGTCAAACAGGGTGGTGGTTGCCCCTGAAGAGAGCTGCCAACGTGAGTAAACCCTCTGTGGAGGGAGGCTGCCATCCCTCAGCGCCGCAGCATTTCCTGAAGCCGCGTTGCAGACTGCAGCCCGCTAACGCTGGGGAGAGAGATTGTCATCTCCGAGGTGATTTAGCCAGTTGTTGTTTCCAGCAAAACAGCAGCAGCATGACTCCGAAGGCTGCAGAGGACCTGATACTGGTGCAGCGCTCCCAGGCGCAGGGCAAGGGAAGCACCCACGCCGAGAGCCACGCTCCCCACAAGCCCGCCGTTGTTTTTAGCCCCCTGGGAGCATCTCGCCCTGCCACACTTCATCCTGTCCCCTCTCTGCTATGGCCCCTCCTCGCGCCACCCCACTGAGCCGAGTGCTGGCCCCTCCTCTCCGTCCTTGTCCTCTGGCATGCCCCATGCCATACCATTGAGCTACATCTGTTAATTGCTGCCTTACGCCTTTCAAAGTGCAGCAAAGCCGTGCTTCTTAAGAGCACAGGCTGCAGCCACGGGGGTGATCTCTCGAGAGGTCACTCTCTGCAGGCTGTGCTCTGCTGTCCGCGGTCACTCGCGTTCGCTTCTCCGGTGCGGGGGATGAGCCGGAGCACTCGCTCGCCTCGGGACCCTTCGCAGTTTTTGCCGCCGAGGTAGCTGGAGCCGCGATTCCAGCCAGCTTGCGTGCTTGCGCTCGCGTCAGAGCGACGGGCTCCCGGAGCGCACAGCCCACGCCGCCTGGAGAGATCACCCGCGGCTGGCAGGCGCTGCCTGCTCCTGCCCCGGCAGCGGCCGCCCGCGGGGGCACACCGGGCCTTGGCAGCAGCCGCGGAGGCCGCTCCTCCGCTCGGAGAAGTCTGTGCCACACGGGCCAGGAGGAATCGGAACGAAACGATAAACCATCTCCTCACGCGAGGCTGCTCTCCCGAGGAAGAGGCATTGTCTGAGGCCCAGACCCGAGACGCTGCTGGGTTCCCAGCTGTCAGTTCATAAATCTCTGCAAACTTTCCAGCCTTTCCCACCTTTTCCAACACCAGATTTCCTAGATTGATCTGCTCTGCTGTTCCCACAAAACATAGCAAAGCTTTTCCTCTTCTTGAAAACGGCTTGGTTGACATCTGCTTCGGAGACATTCCTCTGGCAACGTTTAATTCAGCAGTAGCACAGTTGCCCTCCCCAGGACAGGACTTCAGAGTTGAATTAAAAGGAAGTAGGAGGGTAGGAAAATAGAGGGTGTTGATCCTGAGGCTTTTAGGAGAAAACTACCCCAGAGCCCCTGCATCCCTTCCTTAGAAAGGAGCAAGTCTGGGAAGAGATGGAGCGGGCCAGCGCCTGCCCTGCCCGCCAGCTCCGCGCGAGCCCGCCTTTCCCAGCGCCGTGCCGCAGCGCGCGAAGGCAGAAGCACGCTTCTGGAAAATCAGGAGAGCTGTCTGCTCACAAGCTTCAGCTGAGGACTAGAGGAGCTCGAAGGTGATGGCTGGTGCCTTCCACATGTGCATGAGCTGGGAAAAGTCCCTTAGCTTTCAGTACTTCTTAAAAAGGCCCGAGTTTTGATTAGAAAGGATAAAAAGGCAATTCTACCTTGAATAACCACTTCCCAGATTAAGTTGGAATTTCCTCAGGCGGTCTGAGAGGATGCCGTGGTATTTGGGGAAATGCCGGAGCATCCAGCTGGACCACAAGCTCCATGAGGGGCTGTGCGCGCTGTTTGCCTTGTGGTTGCCACAGGGAGTAGGCAGGAAATGGGTAGTTTATTCTGCAGGAAATTCCATCTTTTCAGTAAAATTCAACTCAGAATTAATAACAAAGCCAAAACCTGGGAAGCTGCCTGCAAAGGTTTTCTTTTTTAAAAAATGTTAACAAAATAAAGGATTTTTTGTATATTAGTAAAGCAAACAAAAATATCCATGTCCTTTGCTCCTTCTGTTTCTGCGTAGCACACCAGTAACGAAGGAAGGAAGCCAGTGCCACCACCTCTGGGATTAGTGTTCAATGAAGCGATGTGCTGCTGCAGCAGCTCGATCGCTGCAGACCATAGTCTGGTAGGGCTCCACCAGGGCCTGAGGCCCACAGCATGCTCTTGGCCTCCGGCAGGGCTGCCAGCTGAGCGCCTTCCCCAATTCCGACAGCTCAGGGCTGCACCAGCCTCCTCAACCAGCCGTGCCCAGATGGATTTTGCTATATCCATCACCAGCATCCTCCAAGGAGCATCAGCACCTCCTTCTTGCGTGGCGGCACCTCAAGCAGCAGGAAACAACCGCTGCCTTCCTTGGCATCTTCCCAGCCCTCCTGTTCCACACAGCTCCTGACCTCAGCCACAGGCCGCGTGACACCCAGCCAACCGGAGCTAAGAGCAGGCTGCTGGCTTGCAGGTGGGCGTACAAGATTTTTGCAGGCTTTCTTTGGCACCTGCTGTTCCTGCTCACGTCATTGTGCTTGGAGAAAAAGGCTATGTCATGGGCAGCAACGCGCAGAAGAGCTCCTTTGCCAAAGTTAAATCTGCCTACTTGGAGCAGCTGAAGTTCATTGTGGCAGTGGAAACTGCTGACAGAAACAAAGTGCCCGAAAAGTTCCTGCAGTGATTGCTCCTCAGGGAGCCTGAGACATTGGTAGGTGGGAGCTACTCCTCTGCCACCAAGATTTATGAGACGTTCGAGATAGCCAGGAAAGTATCATCACTGAGAAGCACACGCGTGGAGCTCAACAAGAGCAACAGGGGTTACCTTAAGATTTGGAGCAAAAGAAACTTCACTAGTTCTCATATGCTGTCAAATACTATCATGATCCAGGTATTGTCCATAGTGACTTGAAGTGGGACATCCTCTGGGACAAAGACATGGACATCAAAGTGTCTGACTTCATTTTTTCCACGATGCTACCAGGATGGGAGTGAAGATGCAATTCTCAGCCTGGCCTTTTGCAGATCTGTTGCATATGCAGACCCCTATGCCTATGATATCTGGGGCCCATGCCTTACTCTGTAGATGATGATCTCTAAATAAATGCCCTAGGGCAACTCCCACGAGAAGAGTGCTCCGCTTGCAGAAAGAACACACGCTGCCCCTCCCTGACTTTTACACAAGAATGCAAAGACCTTATTTTCCATGTGCTGTATCCAAAACATCCCACCAGCTCTGGACAGAAATGGTTTTAGACTACAGTTTGATGTGAAGCAGGCACTAGAAATCATATAGCATGCTTGAGTAAACAGTCAATAACCTACCAAGTCACACAGAAGCACCAAGGTGAAGGGGAAGAAGCACTTATTTCTATGGGCTATCTCACTGCTGCAAGCAGTAGCTCCAGCAGAGACCAATGCTTGCCTTTGCTGAGGAGCCCGGGAGGCACCGGATCAGTGGGACTTGCACACATGAAGATCAGAATATCACCAAAGCAGCAGGGCAGGGAAGCACTACTGTAAACACATGGGAGAGGAAGCGTATTCTCCCTTTCTTAAGCAAAACTGAGGTTGGTAGTAGTAGGGATGACTGTTTAGCAATACTCAAGACGGGGGTAGCTGATGACGTCCTTAAGGCCAGGTGCATCCAGCAGCTTCTGGCCAGAGAGGATCACAAGCAGGCTAGCACACTGTTCATGTTCCTCAGTGCCATTCGCAGCTCAGAGGTGAGATAAGGGCAGGTCTTGCGCACAGAGATGCTTGAGCGTTGACATTGCTCTAAAATGCCAGGGAGCCAAACACTTGGGGTGTCGAACGCTCTCGGCCCTTGGAGGTGACAACATGGAGGTGGGGGTGAAAAGAAAGACATCGGCCGTGCCTTCCCTGGCACAACATACTTTTCACCAGGACCTGCTCCAACTCCCTCCTGGTCATTCCCTTCATGAAGCAATTAGTGCTGACAGGAGCATGCCTGGGGCAGGCACCAGCATTGCATGCCAACTGGGTGCTCAGCTTTGTGCGTGCAGCTCCTTGGCTAACACATGTTGGGTATCACAATGACAATTCCTGTTATTATTCACCAAGTTCTCCTTTTTCCCCAGCATAAGCCAGGAGCTGAGCAGAGCGTGCCTGGGTTCACTGGAGGCAGGAGGTGCTGACTATGCCAGGAGGAGCAGAGCCAAGGGGGTCAAACAGGGAACATCCAAAGCTAGCTCTCATTCTAGGTCAAGGGCCCTATTTTTGAACTGATGTTTGTAGACCGGTTGCTCTGAGGCCCAGGCTTGTGAAAAGCCCAGTAACTGTGAATAGGGATTTGTAATGAAGAGGCTACAGATGCAAATATGAGGAAGCAGTAATTTCCCCATCTTCCCCTCTGAGCAATCAGATCCATTTCCTTTATTATTGCAGAGAAATG
Organism: Rhea pennata; assembly: GCF_028389875.1. Lineage (NCBI taxonomy): Eukaryota > Metazoa > Chordata > Aves > Rheiformes > Rheidae > Rhea > Rhea pennata. The sequence goes on along the minus strand of NC_084679.1, from coordinate 10,674,658 downwards.
CCACAGTCCTCTCAAATATTTCCAACCACAGCTTCCCTTCCGAGCTAAATAATCAGAGAAGTAAAAATCTTCACTGTTTTCGTATTGCCAGTGCAAAGTTCTTTTGCTGGAACTCAAACAAAAGCCAACTGTCAAGCCAGCCCATGGCACCCTGGCCATCCCCTGCCCAGTCCCAACCCTCCTGGGCCACACATGCCTCAGCATCAGGCCGCAAGAGAGCTACTTTTGTCTCGAGGAGACACTCTTGGCCCTAAAAATGAAGGAGGGTTCAGTACATAGTGAACTAGAGGCTTCGGGAAAGTCAAGCAAAGCATCCTGCCCTCAGGAAGTGCTTCTGTGGTTTTGTTGGGGCTCAAGCCAGGACTGCATGCAGTCGCCTGGGGGTTTGCTCAAAGCACATGGTGATCTTGGGCCTTTATGTTCTTACTGATTAACCTCACCAAACTCTGTTGTTACTGTTCTGCTGGTCAGCATTTTCTTACTTGTGTCCCACACAGAAAGGAGAAACAATAATCTTTGAAGCATTCAGCGCTTTGCTTCTTTAAAACATCTGAACGCACCTTCTCCGAGATGGGGATAGCATCTCGTCCTACGTCCCTGCTGGCTCTTCTCTAAAGGTTCTTGCAACATTCTCTTTTAACAGTTACATCCTGCTGGTTTGTAAAATTACCACCTGCCAAAAAAAGAGCTAGAATGTTGTGTTTTTCCTATCTACTTATATGAACAAGAATCTCTTGTGGTCCCTCATCATATTCTCCTTTCCATCATGGAGCAGAGTCAAGCCCAAGACTACACATTCATGCACAAACAGCCTCTTTCCGTAACGACATCACAGCCCCACACCACACATCACACAATGCCCCAGTTCCACCTCATCCAGCAGTGGAGCAAAGCGTCCTGGGCAGCCACCATGGAGTGGGGACACGCAGCCTGCCAGCACGGATGATGCACACCCAGCACCAGCTCCCATACCTCTGCTGCCTCTAGCATAATGGATGATAATACAGTGCTTGAAAAGAGAGGCTATATCATGGGTGTCACTCTGGGGGAAGGTGCCTACGGCAAAGTGAAAGCTGGCTACTCTGATAAACTGGAAGGCAACGTGGCAATAAAGATTATCGACAAGAAGAAAACTCCTCGTGATTTCCTGGAAAAATTTCTCCCCAGGGAGATAGATGCTTTGAAACGTATGAACCACCCATCAATAGTCAAAACCTACGAGATATTCGAGACAAAGGCTGGCAAAGTGTACATCATAATGGAGCTGGGGGAAAAGGGAGACCTTCTGGACTACCTCAAGAGCAATGGAATGATGAAAGAGGACGTCGCACGGAAGAAGTTTCATCAGTTGGCTTCCACCATCAAATACTGCCATGACATGGATCTTGCTCACAGGGACCTGAAATGTGAGAACATCCTTCTCGATAAAGACCTCAACATCAAGCTGTCAGACTTTGGCTTTTCCAAACCCTTAGATCGAGATGAAAATGGGAAAATTACTCTCAGCAAAACCTTCTGTGGGTCTGCTGCATATGCAGCCCCTGAAGTGCTACAGGGCATTCCTTTCAACCCCAAGATTTGTGATATATGGAGCTTGGGGGTCATCCTATATATAATGGTCTGTGCATTAATGCCATTTGATGATTCTAACATCAGAAAAATGGTCGGCATTCAGAAACAACATAGGATTCGCTTCCCCAAGTCCAGACACCTGACTGCGGCGTGCAGAGATCTCATTTACCGCATGCTCGAGCCCAGTGTATCTCGGAGGTTGCGCATAGATGCGGTTTTAAGACATCCATGGTTGCAGATGGTAGAAGCTCAGATTCCTCCACATCTGCAAGCTGCAGAAGAGGGTGAGTGTTCCCAGAATCTGCATGAGGAAAAATCTGAGCACAAACAGCAAACAGGCTCATCGTCTACGGATGGCCACCCAAAGAAGGAGGATTCCTCTGCCCTGGAGACAGTCTTGGGAATTGTGAATGCTGCCAGCATTAAGCCCACTGAAGAGGCAGATGAAGCAAGTACTTCGACAGATGTCAGAGGAAGAGCAACTACTGGAGAATTTGACCATTAAAAGCATGTTATTATTGACAATTTTCATGATAGCCCCTGAAGATGCTTTGGCACTGGAAAATAGATTTATACAATCTAATTTAGGCACTAATTTAGGGTTAAAAGTTTATGTGCCCTCTCCAGCAGCAAAAAGCTTCAGAATCCCATCTAGAGTACTTACATTAGAAACCCCAGCATCTCCACGGAGAAAAAGAGGAACTTAAAGGTAGATGCTTGAAATGAGGCAATATGAATATCTTGTCTTCAAAACCAGAGAAAAATAACTACAAAATGCAGTGTTCTTTCCAAATTTTTTTCCATTACTGTAGAGTATGCCAGCATGAAATACCACCCTGGAAGCACTTTGCAAAGCTTTTTAATTCTGCACCAGTTCCCATGAAATACACGTCCTGGAAAGCTAACACATTTAACCTACAACACAGCAAGTTAAGGTAGCAAGTCTTGCTTTGGATATGTTACTCATCTCTAATTGCTCCTCTCCAGCCTCACTATAGGAGGTTTCCTGGCAAAGCAGGTTCACTTTCTACTTCATCATCTCGGTGGACTTCTGCACCCAGCTTATGGCCCAGGTAAACATTTTCCTGGATTTACTTTAGGGTTTACTAACTCTCCCACGAACCATCACGATATATCTAGCAGTGGAAGTCTTCAGAGCCCTTTGTTACGGTAATGTGTTTTGTTATTAGATGAACATTTATGTCTAGATTTATATTAAAAGGTATGAGAGGAGCCAAGAATGATATTTAGCAACAACTCAATGTAGCAAACATATTGCACAAGGTGACTCCCTCCCACCCATGAAAGCAGAGGCATCACCCAAGCCACGAACAAAGTGTGTGTGGCAAGAGCACTAATCCATGCCACGAGGAAGGCTGGGGCTGGACGGTACAGCTTCGGGAGACGGAGCAGAGCTGGTTGCAGCGTATGCCAGGCTCATATCTCTTCCTCTGCTCCCTCCATCCTCTGTGAAGCTCTAGTCTCCCTATTCCTGAACAAGTTGCAGAGGGTTACGACGGGGTATTAGTAAACTGCTGTGGCCTTAAATCCTCAGCTTCTCAGTATTATCTTTCATGCACTCAGTATACCTTCACATAAAAGCAACCCACACTCTCCCCAAAAGCCCCATATAGTCAACAGTTATCTACTACTTTGAAAAGATGGCTGCAGCCTTCATCTTACAGATGACTTACTAAGTCCTTTAAGTCTCCAAAGCAGGCATTTGTTCTCCCAACAGCCCCAAGAAGTAGCCAGCCTCACCCCACAACTGGAACAACTGCACAGGCTGGTAGGGTTAGGCAGGTAGAAGAAAATGTCACCATACATGGCATGTAATATCACCATGGCCTTAATATCACCCAAAATTCTTACTTACCAAACAGAACTAAAGTATCAGTGCTGTCACTGTTGGAAATGCAGTTTCCAAGAGGCAGGGAGCAAGGGCGAGTGCAGACCCACCCAAACACCTCTCCTCCCGTGTCAGGTTGGAGGCTCAGCTCTTCCTGGTCTTACCTCTCCACTTGTGCCTTGCTCCTTGCATGCCTTCTGGAGCATCTACAGCCAGGTGCTTCCCAGGACACAGCACCATGCTAAACAGTCCTTTGATCTGACTCAACAGGGCCGTTCTTGTTCTAGCATCAAATGAAAGCTAAGGCTTGTTACTCATCCCCTTGAAACATAAAACTCTCCTTTCCCTGCTACAGAAGAGAAAGATGACTGCCTGTGCTGAGAATTATTTCTTTGTGAATAAAATAATGAGAAAAGAGGAAAGAATAGAGCAACGTATAGTCACAGTAGAACAGTTCTGGAGAGCCTCTTTTTTAAGCGTTGCTTACCCTCACTAATACACATCCCAGATCTTGCTGTTGATCACAAAAGCAATTCAAGTGTTTACAGATAGATGCCCAGAGCTATTTTGTACCTGGTAGAGTCTAGAACATCCACAGGGCCTGACAGGCATGGAAGAGCCTGTGGCAGACCCACACACTTCCAGAGCAGCAGTTGAGGTCAGCTTGGATATCCTAACATTGAAAAAATGACACAAGAGGTGTTGTAATCTCTCCCATCCCTACAGATAACTCTCCTGAACGGATGATCTACCTTACATTTGCTTTCAGCTAAGACAACAGAAGGAATTTATACTTGGTGAAGGATGTGCAAAGCTGTCAAGCTTTTGCACAGTTCAAGAGATCATCAGGGCTTACACAGCCACCACAAGGCCTTCCAGAAACAAAGCACTCCCCTCATTCTGCTTTTCCAGGAATGATCTCCCAAAAATCAGACACCCCTCCCCCAGAAACATGGATGTCTCTCCACATCACCTGCAAACCTCCCAGATATTATTTACATCTCTGTTTTGACATGTCTTCAGTCTGAGTGTGGATCAGTCTTTGGTCTGAGTGCTTCCTTGGCTCACTGCGTTTCTCCAATTTGGGCAGGTGACCCTCCTTGCCTAAGGAAGTATCACCCCGCACACGAATGGAGGAGGGTCAACGTGAACATCTAGATGAATAAGCACAAGGGCGGCATGCTCTTGTTGGGGAAACCATTCCTGATGGGTCTTTGTCACCCAGTGCTCCACAACGGGGAGCGTGTTAAGCGTCTTCTGTTCTCCTACTCCCCCTTGTTCCCAAGAGCCTGCTGAGGGAGACGCAGCAGAAGCAAAAGCAGGCTCCAAGCCTGACTAGTCACACGCAGTGTCTCTGAGAGAAGCGTCTGTCTTTGTTCTCTCTCTCCATCCAGCAATGGGGGATGCTCAGGGATACTCTGCAGTGGAGCTGATGCTCATGATGGGTATCTCCGTGTCTTACCTGTCCAGATGTCTCGGCACCGTCCCTCAAGCTTTCAGTCGGGGAGCCAAGAGGGAACTGTCACAGCAGCAAGGGGAAGGCTCCTGTTCAGGAGTGTGGTTCCCCCTCCTTGCCTCCCAAATCAGCAAGTATCCAAAACCCAGCAGGCCCACCTCTGAGCTGCAGGAAGATCACAGCAGTACACACCACCAGAGGACATAGGGACGTTTGCCCCTGTGACCTGCTGTCTGGCTGGTTTCTCTGTCCTCCTAGAAGAGGGGGGAAGATGGGATTGCCTCTTCAAAATTGCTTTCAGAGCAGCTCTGCTCCTAGCATTTTTCCATCAGGGCTCAGAAAGAAATGGTCCTTATCCACAGGCTGCGCAAGAGTCACCGTGGCACAGAACCACCTTGAGGTACAACACCAGCAAGCTAACTTGGCCTCAGTCTCAAATGGGAGAGGTGGGTTGCAGTCAAGGCACAGGGAGGAAGGCTAAGAAGATAACCCCAGAGTGGGAAGCACAGCAGGAGGCTGGAACCTAAGCAACACAAAGCACTGAACATCCTGCATGCACATAGGCCATGGCCAGGCAGCTTCATGCAAGCAGATGGTCACCCACTGCAGCCAGCCCTGCTGAATGGTCACTCAGGAGAGCCAGCCTACTGGCCTGCCAATAGGCTCGAGATCTTCAGAAGTGCTCTGGGTGCTATTTTGGATGGGAAGCATGCTTGGATCTTGCGTGTAACAAAATGCAGATATACAAGAAAAATAAGGCTCCAAAAAAAGGGGGTGCAGAGCGGGCAGGGAAGTCACAAGTCACCCACAGCTGAGCTGGTTTCCGACATTTGATTTAGCCATGTAAGGCACATTATCTGTAACTGCTACAGTAGCAAAAAAAACCTCTGGCAATGAAGAGCCTACTGATTCATTAATTACAGATAACAGGCTGCTTGCAATTGCAGCAGGAAGCAGAGACTAGATATTGAAGCAAGTGTTACAGGAATAGCCCATCTGAAAAGCGCTACATGCCCTTGAACAGATTCAGTTTTACAGCATTTCGCTGAACATGAATTACATTCCTAGCAAATATGTAAAGACCCTTCAGTCAGGCATAATCAAGACTATGATTTTAGTAAGGCTGTCTAGGTTAATTCACTTGAGGGAAAACAAATCCAACACCCTCCTGCAAGATATTTAATATGATCTGTTTTTAAGCATGAATCACACAATACAGAACTAGTAAGTCTTTGATATCATATTCACACATCTATTATTCTGTAAGCTGGCTACTTCTTGGTACAACTGGTTTGAAATGCCTGGAAGCTCTCAGTCAAGGCTTTTCTGAGCGTAGAAATGGTCCTGTACACGAATATCACCTATTAACTATATGCATCAACTAAAGGAAACCAATGGTCACATTGTCTTCGATATAACATAATAAAAGTGGGGGGCAGCATTAACAGGAATTTGTGGTTATACAATTTTATTTATTTTTGCATATGCACATTGAGTGTTAAATAGCCAAATCCAGTGGATTTTAAAATCCAGATGATTTCTCCTCTCCAGTATGCTAGACACCAGGCAGCCGCTTTTCCTACTCCCAGGCCTAGGCAGTAGCACCTACTCCCAACGGGGACTCAGGCACACAAAATACAGGCACAACCAAGCACACACACACAGACCGACACAGGCCGAGAGCAGTGCAGGCGAACACCACGAGGCCACCAGTGCTCCTCTGCCATTATCTGTGAAGTTCAGCCTTTCGGGGCACTACCTGAAACCTTTGTTAGCAGTTCACACCACTGTTGGGGCATCCAGCCGTTTGTCGTGCCAAGCCCCGTCGTTTCTCAGGGTCTATTCAGTGAGCTAAACCTCAGGCCAGGGCTTGCATACCCAAACAGAGGGGTCTTGCACTTTGTGGATGTAAGCAGATCATGGGACCATTAAAAAACATTTACCTAAGTTGTCTGTGGTTATTTAGCCAGTCTAGTCCTTAAAGGGCATCTTTGAAAACATGGAAATGTTAGCAAATCGATTCTCTTTACATTAATGCATGAATATGAGTAGCTTTATTTCCTAGCTTCAAGGAAAAGCTTAGTCTTCATTTATTTCTAATCTAAAAAAATAAAAATTAGTCATTCCACACAGTAGCTACTCCAAACAATGTCACATTGACTGGTAGGTTTTTAAAAGGAGCACTACAAAAATCAGTTACTTTGGAAGGACTTTGATAGCATATTCATAGCCAAGGAACATAAGTTTTGGATATGGCAAGAGAAATTTCCCCTCCAAGACAAACAACACATCAAACATCTAGAACCTTAAGAAGTTCATAGGCATTGCTCAAAGAGTTGTATAAAGTATTCCCTGGGTAAGACATCACCCGATTGAAGCAAATATCAAGACTGCCAAATATTACACAGACTGTCTCTTATTTTGGCGTGGTGCGAGTATAAATATTTGGCTATGCCTACTTCCTGCTCCAAGGTGTTCACTGCTTCTCTGGGCTCAACCACACAGCACAAGTATTCATCTCGCGTTCAAAGGTCAGCTCACCCAGGGTCGAGCACAGCTCTAAGGGCAGACTGTGCACGCATAAAGCAACTCTTGATTTTTGGGGGTAATTACAAAAATTAGCCAAAAGCTTCAAAGAAATGGGGAGGGGAGAAGCCTCAGTTTGGCTGTCAGAAGTACCATCCTATTCTTCAGGATGACATTTTTATCTGTTCCAGTGAACTAAGCAGTACTGGTCCTGGCCCTAGTGTTGTTATCATCACCAAGTCTTTGAAGTTGCACACATGGGAGCTGAAAGACCAATTTGAAAGAGCTGAAATCAAGACAGCAAAAAGCCCCAGAGGCTGATTATGGTGAAGCAATCAATATACAAAACAGTAGTCCTCTGAACAGTTTTGAAGAAGCTGTTAGCACAAGGCTTCTTCAAGTATACCTGAACCTGGAAGTCAAAACACAGCTCAACCATTGAGTAAGAGTTTAAGAAAGCAGCTGCAAAGCCTACAAAAGCAGTCGATCATCAGGTTTACAAAATACAGGAGCTGAATGAACACCAAGGAAAGCCTACCCCTTCTCGCAAGAAGGGCATGGAAAAAAAAACAATTCTTGAACATAACCATTTTAAAAGATAGAAAAGCAGCACCCCACATTCCTCAACATCAAAACCTGTTCCCACCTCTGTGGTGGCAAACCATCCTCTCCGAAGAAAGCTGACTGACGAGGAGTGAGGCTGCTATATGTTAAAAGCAAGTGCAAGTAGTTTGTCTCTGAGGAGGACCTGAACGTGCCATTCCTCAGGAAACCTCAGGCGCTATTCACAGCTTGAATGTCTGCCAGTCTAGGAAAGGACCTTTCGCACTGCCAGGTGTGCTGAGGCAATGTATACCTCAAACCTTGAAAACCCATACTTATTTTGACCGCAAAAGATTGAAAAAAGAAATTGATTCCTCTCCCAATCAACATTGTATTGTGGACCTGTAGGTTTCTCAGCTATCACTGCAACACAAATGAGTGAAGAAGCAGGAGCCAGAGATGCCATTCCTGCTTCTGTTCACTGTAAGCACCCACCCTGAGGGTGGCAGCACCACAGGGAGAAGCAGAGAAACTGCGAAGACAGAGCGTTGAAAAAATTGAATAAAAACACTACAGAAAAAAGCCCATTAAAAATTCAGCTGAGACAAAAAAAAAGGCAGAATTTCTGTCTTCAGGAAAGAATCGTCTTTAAGATTAGAGCCACAGCATCTTTAAAGAACAGAGCCACAGCACCTTCATTTAGTATTTACATTACACACCTCACACAAGAGATGCATACAAATAATTAACTCCTTCAGAAAAGTTTTAAATCGCTACTGCATAGATGAAAACTCAGCTATGTGGTTGTGCTTGAACCTTCAAGCCAAAAAGCATAACTAGAGCATTGTTCCATCGTAGAATGAAACCACTTACACTAGTTTACCAACATGTTTTGAATTTTACCAAAATTCAAGATAACCAGCAAAAAGTGCTCATATTAAATTTCAATGTATTAAGAGGAAGGAAAACCTCCAAGAGTATAAATACTTTAAGAGTGCTACTTCAGTAAATTAAGTTACTGCAGAAAATTTTTCCATAGTCGTATGCTTTAGGAAAAAGCTTATTTTGTAAATAACATTATCATCAATTCCTTCACCATTTTACCTCATAGGAAACACTTCTAAAACTGTCCAAGCAAAGCCTGAATAAGCCACCCCCAGAAATGACCTATGCACTCGTTATTTTTTTCCTTCATAAGCCATAGAAAGTATCACTTAAAAATCTCATATACATAAGCTTAATCATTCCTTACCAAATCATTTTAGCACACAATCAAGTACCTAACATATGCATAAATATAAAAAGTATTAGAACCATTTTATAAAAGAGGAAAGAAAAAGGTTTAAGCTACTTCCATCTTCTTGGCAAAACTAAACACAAAGATCGCTTATGAGCGAGGTCGAGCACAAGCCGACGCCTCTCGGAGACCCGAAGCTCAGCCGTGCCCCAGACCGTGGCGCCCAGCAGCCTCCTCCTGGGGCTGGAAACGTCCCTCCAGCCCCCCGGGACGAGGGGGCACCCGGCCTGTGACATCACACAGCCGCCAGCGCCGGGCGCCCGCCGCGGGGGCAAAGCGTCCGCGCGGCGCCATGGAACGGCAACATGCAACGGGCCGGAGCGGATAACGCACAGCCAGCCCCCCCCCGCTCACCAGTCCTCTGGCACGATGGAGGATATCATGGTGCTTGGAAAGAGAGGCTATAACGTGGGTGTCACTCTGGGGGAAGGCTCCTACGGCAAAGTGAAAGCTGGCTACTCTGACAAAATGAAATGCAACGTGGCAATAAAGATTATCGACAAGAGGAAAACTCCTCGTGATTTCCTGGAAAAGTTTCTCCCCAGGGAAATAGCAGCTTTGAAACGTATGAGCCATCCATCAATAGTCAAAACCTACGAGATATTTGAAACATTCGTTGGCAAAGTGTACATCATAATGGAGCTGGGGGTAAAGGGAGACCTTCTGGACTACATCAAGGTTACTGGAGCGATGAAAGAGGAAGTTGCACGGAAGAGGTTTCGTCAGTTGGCTTCCGCCATCAAATACTGCCATAACATGGATCTTGCTCACAGGGACCTGAAATGTGAGAACATCCTTCTCGATAAAGACCTCAACATCAAGCTGTCAGACTTTGGCTTTTCCAAACCCTTAGATCGAGATGAAAATGGGAAAATTACTCTCAGCAAAACCTTCTGTGGGTCTGCTGCATATGCAGCTCCTGAAGTGCTACAGGGTATTCCTTGCAACCCCAAGATTTGTGATATATGGAGCTTGGGGGTCATCCTATATATAATGGTCTGTGCATTAATGCCATTTGATGATTCTAACATCAGAAAAATGGTCTGGATTCAGAAACAACATAGGATTCACTTCCCCAAGTCCAGACACCTGACTGCGGCGTGTAAGGATCTCATTTACCGCATGCTCCAGCCAGATGTGTCTCAGAGGTTGTGCATAGATGAAGTTTTAAGTCATCCTTGGTTGCAGACTCCAGAACTCACAGTCCCTTCAACAGCACCAGCTGCAGAAGAGGGCGAGTGTTCCCAGAATCTACACGAGAAAAAGTCTGAACACAAACAGCAAAAAGAATCCCAGCCTGCAGAAAGGGAAGGAGAGAGGGAAAAGGGATCCTCTTAGATATGGCTGGTTTTAACAGTATCACAACAATTGATGTAACTCATGAATTGCTAGCTTTCAACTTCTGATTCTGTGAACCCTTTAAGAAATAGTCCTTGTCTTTTGCTTCACTATCAAAGCACAGAAAATACAGCGCATCTGCTGAGCTGGACGAACAGCTTAGCACTACTGTTCCCAAAAGGCCTGTCTCTGATATGGTTTGCAGGGATCAGAAGCTACTGCCAAATGCACGTTGGAAAGCTTCCTTTCAGGTCAGTGCTGTTGACTGGCATTTACAGATCATAAGCTCACATCTCTCAAGTTTCTGTTTGCACTGACTGAAGAATTCACACGTGCATTAGCCCCTTACAGATTCAGTACCACGAGGGCAAGGCAGGTTATTAGAAAGAGTGAATTGATGTCTAAAACTGTATATGTATACTGTTCTCATGAGGCACTAATTCTCCTGACAGGTCCCTTGTACACTCAAGATCATCAGTTTAAACTCTGGTCAAATTAAAGAGAAGCCCTCTAAAAGTCTGGGTCCTGTCTCAGTATTTACACAGTTTGAAGAGGGAAGTGAGGAGCTTACAGACTTGACTGTATCTTTGGTTTTTAAGTCACAAGATCTACCTCCCTTTTTTGCAAAGCGCAAAACCAAAGAATTTCCACATGCTAGGGGAAGGTTTAGTCAACCTTTGAGAAAGGTTTACCACATTTTATAAACAGAGATATCTGTACACAGCAGTATTTGAATGTATCCCATACGGTCATCCCAAAGACAGAAAATTCATCTTCACAAAATACTTGCTGTTTTCCAAGAGTTCAAACTCTTCTCTGCCATTGCAGGAAGTATCCTTATGCTACAGCAGGCCTGTATAACATATTCATGCAGTTTGAAGGGAAGTTATACCACAGTAGGAAGTATTTTGCTTCCAAAAAAAGCACATCACAGCCCACTTTAGCTACATGGTCAAGAACAGAGCTGGTCCCAGATCTAGGAACTGCTAGGTCTTGTTCTAGCAGTTGCGCTTAGATACCCCTTAATACTGATGGTTCACAAGATCCAGTTGATGTACAGCTGGGTACAGTCAATTCACTATTGCCTTGATGATGAAAGTGCTACTTAGAAGAAATCAGATGCCTTCCTTCTTTTAGGAAGCTGCAGTAAATTGTCTGTGATTGATGTAGTATCTTGAGACACTGGTGTCCGAGACACTGTCCTTGACAGCGGGGTGCCTGTGGGTGTATGAGGCCCACCTGCTGGGGTCTTGTAACCAGGAGTTCCAGTATGGGCTGGGGAAGGAGTATAGCTGGCTCGCAGAGCTTTGTCAGTATATTTACTTGCAGTCCTGTTTACCAGTCGTTGCAAAGCTGGTGACATAACTGGGCTTAGTCCTTTTGGAGTAAGGCTGGAATACAATAAACCGGTTTAAAAGACTTTACTGTAAAAGCCTGCCATTTATTAGGAAAAGTATCGATACTTCCACAGGAGAGTTTGATGTCCCCCATCTTCCCCCAAAGTCCAGACCCACTACCTGTAGAAGTCATTCTGCCTGCCAGTAAGTGCAGCCTGTCTCTCAAGGGAGCTACAGTTAACACAGGCACATCTAACATCCCTTCCAAACATGAACAGCACTGCCCATCTTGTCCTTTGAGCCTGCTCTGTCCTTTGTGTGACCCAGTCAAGTAAGCCTTATCATGTCTCTTTTTATTGCAACAAGGTAGGACACCCGTTCAGGACACTGCGTGGGTGGCTGCAAGGCAGAACAATAAGGCTCACAGGAGGGAGGATCAAGAACAGCCTTCAACCATCTTCCCTTGGGAATTAAGTCTCTTTTTACTTCTAAAAACTTTTAGCTTGACTGTACCTGGTCCTACTTCCAGTACTGTAATTTCTCCCTTTCTACACACATTGATTTAAATCTCATCAAAAAACACCCATTCCTAATTCTGCTGTCAGACTCTGTATAAGCTGAACAGAAGTCTTACCTGGCAAGGTTTTCTGTGACTTTTCGAAGTGCCTCCTGCTTTTTCGCTCGGTTTTTAGCTGCTACTTCATTAGCCATCTTAAGTCCTAACCTCTCACGGCGCCCAGGCTCCAGGATCTATAAATACACCACACAGTTCACTTGTCAGAGTACTAATACGAGTGTCACATAAATGAGTCAAAGCACCTTCACAGTTTTATTCCAGCCCACAAGGATCTAAACTGGGGAGGAAGGGGGCCAGTTCACTCCTCTCTGCTGCTATACATCAGACCGAAAGGATATGAAGAGACCTTCAGCCTGCCTTAGCAACTAACAAAAATGGTAGAACCAGTTCAGTCAAGGAAACAGCCATTACCTCTGGCATTTCCTCCTGCTGTCTCTCCTACACAAACAATGTCACCTGTGTCTTGCCTAATCTGGCCTGTAGCCAGTCAGCTCTCAGGCAAACAGAAACATTGCTGAACATCAGGAAAACCAGCCAAGGGCTTCCAAGTCTGACAAAACAGAGGCACATACAGCAAATTACACCTTCCCTAACTAAAGGGACACCAGTGCAATATAGCTGGCATGCAGGCTCACATGCCACTAGGAAATCCAGAGTGCCTTTTCTACCCTTAAGTGATATAGCTGCCTCTGGCTGTGACAGCCAGAAAGATTACGACAGAGAGAAGTCCTAAGATATTTACCCATTCACACATTAAAATCAGATAAACAGGGCACCTCTCCAGCTTCTTCAAAAAGCCCCTTTGGGTCCATTATAAAATATTCAGTCTCACCCTCTTGCCAGCCAATGAGTGTTCCACCCAGGAATCTCCACCAAGTAGCTTTCATGTGGAGCCATGTCCATCTCCACCCTCCAAAAAGAACCTAGGTCATTATTTTCGAGAACTAAGAGCACAGCCCAGATGTGTCACACACCTCACAACAATGTCAATCTACGAGTTGCTCAGTTCTTTTTCCCTTCTTAGTCCCCCCCACAAAAAGGAATGACATGCTGACTTCTGACATTAAATACCTTGAAGGCTGGTCCAGGTGTTCTGTCCACATACGGCGTTTCTGATCCATCTAAACGCAAAGGGGTGCTTTCGATTTCACCCCACGTCATAAGAGGAGACTCATTCACACCTAACAACAGGTTAAAAGAGTCAGACTGATGCAAGACATTTTGTTCATCACAAAAAAAACAAAACAAAACAAAAAAAAGAAAAAACAGACAGAGAAACAAACTACAAAATGCAGCAAATGGAACAACACACAATGTAGCCCCTCCACTACAGCGGAAAAATCACATCCAGTGTTTAATAATAACATGTGGTTCCTATTAAAAGGGCATGACCTTAAACCCACAGGATTGCCTATAGCTGTGTTACTCTCTAGGTTGTAACACCCAAGCACTGTCCTTTCAATGTGTTTATTTTTCCATTTGGTGTGCTTTCACTTAGAGACACTTCATTTTTTCCTCTACAATATTAGCCTTCCGCTCTGCTGTGGTATGAAAACTCTTTAACCACAGTGAACTATTTAAAAGCAGGAAAACAGGCAGAGAACTTTAGACAAATGTAACAGCCAGACATACTCTCAATTTAACTTGAGGCAAACTGACTGTATCTTTCCTAACAGCTACAACAGCAGAACAGATTCTAAGAGCCTGATTAAATAACTGGCTAGAAAATCTTGCTGTCCAGGATTTGGAAAAATGCATTTATACTGCAGAAAGAAGGTGTGTTGCAAATGCCACCTACAGGCTCTTCAGAGGAAAAGCCTCACTATGCTTGCCTTTCAGCAAAGTGACAAAAGTCACGGAAACATAGTGGCTGGTGAAGTAAAGCTAAAAATTTGGATACCACATTTGAAACAGAACAAAGATAATCACTATGTTCTACCTAGAAGTACCCAACAGCTAACATATCTGAGCAAAAAGAATCTACAAAAAATAAGCGTATTTGAAGGGAGAAAGAACCTAGAAAGTAGTAGAGTTGGAGGAAACTAGTAGGTTAGACCACGGAGCAAGTGAGAAGCCACTGTGAGCCAGTCTGCACCACCACTCAGCTACTCCTGACACGTATTTAACCATGAATACACCCCATTTTGCAAGATGAGCAACTGAACTTATTGGAAATTTAATGTTTGTGAAATGTTTGAGATTCTTATCTTTAAGCACTAGAGAAGCATTACCCAGGATAAAAACAAGCTCCAGAGCACTCCAGTTACCCCGGATGCCTCACTCTACATGATTCCAATGCAAAGGCACAACAGCACAGTCAAAGCCTCTCAGACATTGTACGACTTCTTCCCCAGTGACTGGACTAAAATGCAAGCACTGAATCAAGCTGGCATATACTAGACACCAGAAAGCCACCAGCTCATGAGACACATACAGATAGATTGCTTACCTCCTTTTCTAAACACTAACAATTACATCCCAGTGCTGGATGAACAGTACATCAGAATAAATGTAAAATTAGTCCTCTTACAACACAGCAGCCAAGAAAATCCTCTTACCAGGGGCAGGAGAGGGAGTAGCCACAAATCCATATCCATTCACTTTTGGAGACTCCTGGGGTATCAGCTCTTTCCCATCTGGTCCCACTTTGCCCTGTTTGTACTGCAACAAAAAGAAACATCATTTATCTGCCTTTGAAGAATCCAAGCACATATCCAGCACACACACAGTTCCCCTGCTTTATGAACAACACCAGAAGGCAGAGTATAACAAGGTTTTGATGAGAAGCAGTAAAAGTTATCCAACCTGGGCATTGAGTGCTGCAGCTTGTTGGAGCTGGGATTTGCTCAAGGCTTGACTAAAAGGGTCCTTCACAAAACGGGTGTTTCGATGGACAACTTCCCTGGGCTTCTTAAATACATCATCCTCATCGGGTACACCTGGAATGGTACACAGATTTTTAACAAAGTGTTCAGGTACTACTAGGCAATGTGCCCTGAAGTCTCCAACAAACATGAGACTGGCTGCATATTTCTACATGACAAAGAATCCAGCAGCAACTGCAGTTATCTCCAGCAATTTAAAATAATATTTACACTAAATCTATGCTGTGTAATACCTGAAAGGTATGAATAAATTATAAATTAAGATTAGAAAATAAATTCAAATGAAAGTCAACAAGACTAACTTCTGTGAAACAGTGAGGTACCAAAAATATTGATTGTACATTTACAGCCAGAAAGGAAGCTGGGCTTACTAAATGAGTTGCTATAAAAAACTAAATCATATCTTAACTTTAGAGCAGAAAAACAAAACGCAGCATTAACAGAGAGACGAGCTTAGTTATTTGTAGAAATACTATAAGCGTTGCTTGGAATGAGACCACTTAAACCAACGCCTCTCCTGAGGGACCCGTATACCTCACCTGTGGGATAATACATAAGGGAATTCCGAGCCGTGTACTCCCAGGTCTCCAGCCCAGCTTTCACATTTTCAAGGGCCTGCTGCTCTGCTGAAGGAAGCGCCAGGTTCTCATTTCGTCGCTGAAAGAAAGATGAAGAGAAAAAAAATGAAACAAAAAGACCCATCAGGTCTGAAACAGAGTCTTGCATTCTCCTAAGCAGACATACACATCTGGAAGAGTTCAATCACCTGTTCAGCTATGTGTCCCCTCACACCTTGCACCTGCATGGCAAAAGTCCCCTGTCTCTGAGGGCTGGCATTCTAGAAATGCCCTGTTCCTAAGGGAGTTTGCAACAAAATCTCTATATGAAGCTCGTGCATAAAAATCAAGCAAGGATTAAAGACTTGACTTCTCAGAAAAACCATGTTTATGACTTCATTCATTATATCTTATAACAACACTTATACTAGTACAAGGTTCATCTGCTTTTTCTCACTCCATTAATCAAAATTAAATCAATGTCTTCATTGCTTAAGAAGGGAGCAGCAAGCTAAATAACTCATATCTAAAATAACAATAATCTACAAGGCCAAAGTAACCAACCTTGGGAGCTTTCAAACATTTCCATAGGTAATACAGCCATTGAAGCATTTGACATATTCACATCATGACCCATCTGCTCTTAATTGTGTTCTACTACCACTGATACTAACAAGAAATGAGTAGAATGCAGTCAGATACTGATAAGTTATGCCATTTGAAAATTCTCACACTAATCAAACTAGACAAGTATTTCTAAAAGCTATATTAAAGAGATTTTAATGGATATTAACCTTACTGGGCATCATCTACATAATTCTAAAAAGCTATATTACCACTGAATACATCAAATGAGGCATAGGAAATTTGTTTGCTACACACATAGGCATGTTGTGCAGTAAAACACAAGGTCTGGACACAGAGTGCTGGCTGACATAAAGACATACAACATCAACACAAGAGTGGTTCCAACAGCTTCATCTTCCTCTTTCAGTAACCTGATCTGATATAACCCCTGTGCTTTGGGAACATTTTCCCACTGCCCACCTTGTAACTCTGGATTAAAGCAATTACTACAGATTCTTTGAAGATTTACATCAGCTGTGATAAAAAACGTAATGCTCACTTAAAACAATGGCAGTAAGAACACTCAAGGACCAGTGTCAAGTTTCATTGAAAAGCACTGCAGCTTACATCTGTCACTGAAATCTGGCTACAGTGCCAGCCACTTGCTACTGCTGATCTAAAAAGACTGACAGATCAGTCGCAAAGCATCTCCTGTACCTCTCACTAAGCTAGCTGAAGAAAACAATTCTTTAGCTCAGCTAGCCCTACTGTATACAATATTTTGTATCAGCAGCTGAACAGATTATTACTGGTAATAAAAATAGAAAATCGAAATGAGAAAAGCCATCTAACTACAAATAATAAGAGGCTGATGGACAAACACAAGGAACTATTCTTCAGCTGCTCTCAGTTGTATTGGCATTTACGGAACAGATTGCCAAGAACACTAATACTTGTGCTTAGTGTCACACTTCACAGCTTCAAAGCTTTAGGCAGCAACAGATCATCAGTTCCTCAGTGACTAAGTCAATGATGTCATTGAGTTATAGATGAAAAAACAAACAAACAGATGGTATTTCCTTTTTGTATCATTTCAGAACAACACAGACATGTTGGAGCCATTTCCCTACCTGGGCGTACTCCTCTTCTGCACTGTACAGCCAAGCATGCTTGACTTTCTCCTTCTCTTTAGCGACTTCCATGATCTGCTCAAATGAAGCATTATCTTCACTCGTGTGTTTTGCTAAGAAGCTGTCCAGACTGGGAAGTACATCTTTACCATCTTTTTCCGCCTCTCCTAACAAGAGGAGGGAAGAAGCCTGAGAAAGTGATTAACATTTCCCTTTCTAGAAAAGAGTTGTACATAACTCTTGATTTGCTCTGAGAGCTAGCCTTCTACTGACCCACTAATAATTAATATGAAGCTTGTGGGAGAAAAAGAAATGTAACACAGAACGGTACAACGATAAATTCTTTTTGGAAGATGTGTAACCAACTTTCACAAAAAACCTTTCATGATATTTATAGCTATTCATGTTAAAAGCAAATGCAAGAGTGGCCAGCTGCTAGCAGACATTTTTGTATGACATGAATAGCTCTGTTCCTGGTTTGTTGCTTACTGACAAAATTTCAAGCGACAGGAAGAATTTACTGCCTTCAAAGAAATAACTGAGTTGAGAATTTACATAGCCATAAAGAGATTCATAATTGGAGTTCACAGAGCTGCAAAGTATTACATCAAGTCCAAATTCACAGTGATTATTTTCATTACTATAAGGTTAAAGACCACCACTTATATGTCTGCTAAGTGTCTACACCATTACAGGAGACAGAGCTCACAACAGTATTTTCCTGCTGCTGAAGAATTTAACTAGAGAAACAACATTCCCTTACCTTCCTCTGTAGCTTTAATGCCAACCTTCGGTTTATTCACAAGTGGAAGACCACCTGGATGCACTTCAGGGGTTTCAAATGTGGCTGGAGTAACATCTGTGATAGAAACAAAAAGATTCTCATGGTTACTGGAGCACACAGCGGATACTGGCTGCGACATTTTGCAGCACAGTAACTGTCATGTGCCAAACAAGTCATAGAAAACATATCAAGAGAAGAACTATTTTTAATTAAGAAGTTGTGAAAAAACTCCAAAATATTCTGTGCAATTCAGTTCCAAACACTGAATAAGATTTTGCTTTCATCTAAGACATTATTTTTCTCTTACTAAGAGCAACACAGAACAGCCACAGTCCTAATTGTTTGCCATACTATCTACAGCTTCACACAACAAAAGTAGGCAGCAGTGTAAACGTGTTAACAATCCTAATGTAAGTTAGTGCCAGAACCTATGATAGGGGCAGGAAAGGAAGGCACTTGGTGACACACGGCCTCTGCTATGAGGGAATCTAAACTCCATAGCAAAAAGTTACCTAGACACGAGGCTTCAGCATAAAAAAGAAAGAAAATCTGAATATCTTAAAGTAAGCATAAAACTGCATACTCAATACTTGCTACAGGAAGCTCTGATCATAAACTTTCAACATCTTCTTCCCCAATATATTACAGTGTCATACCTCAACACAGACAGCAAGAATACCTAACACTACAATAATAATCCAAAAACACAGTCTAGAGTTTTTGATAGCAAAATACTGCTAAAGTCAGAGCATGTAACTGCTCTGACTTTCAAGTCCTGAAAAAAATATGCCTATGAAAAACTTGAAAAAAATATGCCTATGGGAATGGTTATTCTATAGTTATTTTTCCAAAGAACCATTGCTTCAAGAAGTTATTAGATATGAAAGAAAAGTTCAGCAGAAGGTACTAAACTAGTGATCAGATACTGGCCACTGCCCAATCCAATACATTAAACTCCACACAGTATCAGTCTCGATTCTTTAATCACCGCCTGCACAAAGTTCGATAAAAGGGAAAAATAAAAGATTAGACATAAACTCTAATATCTTTAAAAAAACAGGGGGGCTTTTTTGTAGCAAGCTTCTATGCTCTTAGCTTGAACACGAGGACAGCCCCAGGCAGCCAGCTCTTACAGGGTGCGGGGGTGTCCTTTGACGACTTGCCCAAAGAGGAACCGAACTTGATAGCGATTTGTCTCATCTTCTCCAGGTCGCCGTTCTCTTCAGCCTCCAGATATTCCTTCTGCGCTCGTAACTTCTCCACGTCGGGGAAGAAGTCCCGCTGAATTATCTTCTCCAGGCTCTGCGGGCAGACGGAGCACCCTAAGCGCGGCGCCTCGCTCGGCCGGAGCGGGGCCTCGCCCAGCGGCCCCGCGCGCTCGCCCAGCCCCGGCTGCGCCACGGAGCCCCGGAGGCCGCGGCTGGCAGCTCGGGGCCGCGGGAGCGCCGCCGCCGCGGCCGGCCCGGCCCCGAGCGGCCCGCCCGGGCGCCGCTCCGCCTACCTCGATGTAGGCCTCTTCGTCCAGGATCTTCTTCGGGCGCTTCGAGGCCGCCTGCGCCGCCTCCCGCCCCGCCACCACGGCGGCGGCCTCGGGTCTGGCGGGCACCAGGGCGCGGGACGAGGCGGCCGGAGACGCCGCCGCCGCCGCCTCCATAGCGCCGGCGGGGCCGCCGCGACCCTCCTCAGCCGCCGTCGCCGACGCACCGCGCCGTGACGCAACGCCGCCGCGGGAACGGCGGCCGGGGAGCGCCCCGCGTGGGCGGGGTCGGGGGGGCGATAGAGCGCTGCGCGCGGCTAGAGCGTCGCGACGGCGCGCGCGCCCCCTGCCGGCAGACGCGCCCGGCGGCCGGTTCCCATGGCAACGGCGCGGCCTCCCCGCGGTGGCTGGGCCGGGCCTGGAGGGCGGCTGCGGCCGCCGGCCCGGCCGCGGGCGGGAGCCGGCCGCGGGCGGGAGCCGCCCCCGCCGCGCAGCCCCGCGACGTCCCCAGAGGGCGGGAGGCGCCGCCGAGGCGCGGGGCTGAGGCAGAGCTGGGCGCCGGCGGCGGCGCGCGGGGCAGAAGCGGGCGCGAGCGGGGTGAGGGCGGCGCGGCAGGGCCTGGCACGCCGGCGGAGGCGCGGCGCCGCGGCTGTTGCGCAGCGCGCACACGCGTGTGGGCACAGCTCTATTTTCCTCGCCGTTTCACACGATGTGTTTTCTCTTGGGCCGCGCCAGGGGCACGCACACAAATGCACTAACGCGGCGCTGCGCTACCGGTCGCGCTGCGGCACAGACCGGCCGAGGAGGCGAGCCGGATGGCGGCTGCTCTGCACTGGGCTCTCGGCAAGAGTTACTTGTTCTCCCGCAGGCTGTAGGGAGAAATCCTTGTTTGTTTGCTCCGGGAGCAAATCACCTTTCAGTGAGCTTCCACATCGACCCCCATGGCAGCTTTACCTGCCACCGTGATGCCACACAGAGTGAACATTCATTTGCAGAATGTTTTGTAAATCTACAGTAGCAAAACGAGCACAAATTCTACTGCACAGAGCGAAGAAGCTGGAGGAAATCTCCCCTTCTCTTGAAGCACACACATTCAACACTGAGGCAGCTCTGCCCCTGCACTAGCTTTTGGCAGCTGTTTCTGCTTAAGCAGCCTTATGATTTATTTGCCACATGGACTAGCTTTGGAGGAAGACTGTTTTTACCTGTCCTCCTCCTCTTAGAATCACGGAGGTCCCCTTTGGCTTCATTTTTTTCATTCAAGCTACCCCACTACAGAACCTGCTGGCTAAGGGAAAGTGATGCTCTTGGTGTTCATCCACTGAGACGCAGCCTGACACCACTAACAGGCCTCCTCAGGGGACTTCTTAGTGCCTTGAAGGATCAGAGCTGAAGCAGTTGCCCTCTTCTGATGCCGCCACTTGGCTCGTCGATTTTTAAACCAAACCTAAACAGTGAGAAACAAGAAAGGAAGAATTTCTGCATTTCATTTGGTACTTGGAATAGGGCAGGCAGTTATACTCCTAGACTTTAGAGTGTGGCACTCAGCTTTAGGATACTGCCATGCGTTTCCCAATATAAAGTCTCCAGCACAGCACGCTTGATACAAGATCCAGTCCTCCTCCTGAAATCCTACTCAGATACATGTTAAGGGATTTAAGTGAGCTGTGACCCCAGTGGCAAATGCCAAAGTCATACAGGCCACAGAAAAAAAAGGGATTTACATTTGGGTGCAGAGTTGTGTCAGCAGAATGGGGTGGGGGTGTCTGTCTGCCTGCCTGCCTGCCTGTCTGTCTGTCTATATAAGTGTATCTATGAGAAAGTTTATGGTGCCAGGCCACCAAAATAAACCAAGGCAGCAGGCCTGTTTTATACTCTTCCATTACATGCCAAACCTAAACTGTGTTTTCTCAAATAACTAAGAGGTTCTGGGGCTGCAGCCCTGAAAAAGGAAGACCAGTGCCCGGGACAGTGTTCTCCTGGGATGCTTTGCAGCAGAGTGGCAAAATACTCATCCTGGCACCTCACCAAGTGGCAGGATCTCACCTCTACCCTCTCCTCCTTCAAGTGAATGCGGTTTGCTAGGTGCTCTCTGGTGATGACATCTGGGTACTGGTTCTGATGGAAAAGCGTTTCCAGGGCCTGGAGCTGGTCCTCGGTGAATATGGTGCGATGCCGGCGTGTCCGTCGCTGGATCTGGTGGAAGGGCTGCAGCTCGCTCGGGCTCCCCTGGGTACTCTGACAGGCCCTGACTGCCGAGTGAAACAGCCGCATGGGCCAGGGGAACCTGGCGTCTGCAAAGGAAGAGTTACAGTCAACACCCTTAGGAGACAAAGGACTGAAATGAAGATCCTGCTCAAGGCAGTTCCAGCGCAAGCTGGATCCACCCGAGTGGCTTGGAAGCAGGAGCAGCCAGCCAGCTGGAGCGGGCAAAAAGCTGCATGACCATGATGCAAGCAAGAGCTCAGGGAATCACTTCAGGAGAAGTGTGCAGGGAGGAAATACTGTCTGCATTTGCCTCATTTATTTATCAGTTGAAATATGACCAACTCCGGAAAATCACTGGAAACCTACAGCCCAGGTAGGAAGGGAGGAGGTATCTTTCAGTAATAAAATGGGGGATTTTTGAGCCTTTGGGTTTTAAGGCTTTTGGGGACCTTAATAAACACATTTTTTAAGGTTTTGCTACTTTTTTTTCCTAGATGCAGACAAAAAATCCTTCCCTTAAATGCCAAGTGAGGTTCCCGAAGACTAGTGCTGTCAAGACAAGCAGGCACAGCTCTGTGCATTGGCAGCACAACCACGGGGCCCTGTGCCCTGCAGAGAACTTCCACTCCTAGAAGCACCACCGTCCTTAAGTGTTTAACAATAAAACAGCAATGCCCAGTAACAAATAGCACCTGCAGTTTTTAAAACCCAGGAGCACTGCAGGAGTGCCTGTTCTTAAAAGCAGCACTGAGAACTCGCCCAGCTGCTCCTTGCCGGAGCTGAGGTCTGAGAAAACCTCCGTGGCAATGTGGCAGGCCAGACACTATATTGTTACTAAATCCCCAGGTTTTCCCCTCTACCCAGTGCTGGCACCAGCTGTGGTGCCCCTTGCACAAGCCATATGCAGTCAGTCAAACCCAACACTCACCCAGCCAACTCGGTGAGTCCTGCGGGGAACGGGCACTCGTGCGAGAACAGCAGCAGCAGTTGTAACCTGCAGCTTCCAGCTCTTCCTCCTCCTCCTCGTCTGGCAGGGAGCTGGCTGTGATTGCCTCCAGCTCGCACCGCCCCTTGGGTGCACAGTCCAAGAGCCCCTGGAGGCACAGCGGGACCAGGACCTGGGGGCTTTTCTCTGCCGGGCTGGAGAGGATGTTCTCGATGCTGAACGAACACTGCTTCTTCAGGCCTCTCCTGCTGAAGTCGATGCCAGACGCTGGCTCCGAAGACATCCTGTGCCAGGAGCAGCAGCTGGGGGAATGGGCAGCTCACGCTGAATGGTGCTGGCTCTCTGTGAATTAACAGTGGAGAGGGGTCTTACAAAGAAAAAGACCACTTACACTCAGATACCTTTTAAGGCAGACCAGCAAAGCCATCCAGAATCACTGTTTTGCCTTGGAGCTTAAAGTGGCCGTCATTCTTGACCTGAGTTTTTATTTTATACACACACCCCCACACATTCTTTCCTTCTAACCCAGCTGCTTTATAACTGAAGCCATCCTAAATATATATATATAGAGAGAGATATAATCCCTTTGGAAAGAAAACCGTAAACTCCCCTGTGAATATAATAAATTCTAACTAATCTTGGCAGCTTTGTGAAGGGTTAGTGTGGATCTAAGATTTAGCTAATCCCACTGAAATGACTCAAGAAGGAAATCTGATTTCTCCATCTCGGGTGTAGATTTGAGGTGGTTATGATCTCCATTGTGCTGGAGCCTCCAGTTCAAGGAAGGGGGAGGATAGCTGTTCCCAGCCCGGAAATGGACCAGAGGATTAACTCCTTAAAAGAAGCAAATTATCCCTTTCTCTGTCCAAATGAAAGCTTTCCCATCAAAAGAGAGCTGTCATATCATACAATATGAGAGAGAAGGAGAATTCAGCTTAATAAAAATCATTTTTTAATGCTAGCATAGCCTTTGGCTGCACCAGAACTCTTTGTGAAAGTTGATTTATTTTTCTGCTCAGAGTATAGAAATGGTATTCTTCCTCCTTCCTCTTTTTTTCCACCTCCATTGCTTTAATCACAATAATAATACAGATGCTTTGCATGTATCTAACATATGCTTTGTAAGGATTGAAAGCCCTTAATAAATTAGATTAGTGGTAGCTCACAGCACCTCTGTGACATAGATTAGTGGCATACAGTGGCATACAGCCACCCACAAGGGGATCAGATCAGCTGTAGCCCTGCTCAGAGTTACTGCAGAGCTGGAAGGGAAGGGGGTGAGCATTGCCTCTGTGTGAATGTAGACAGCAAGGCCCTGTAGTAACTCATGCAGGAACGTGTCCTTGATGCCAGAGCTAACATTCAAAGAAAACACCAAGGGCTATTGAACGAAAACACTGCTCACTGTTTAGTGAGTCCAGAGCAGCCAGTATTTTTGCCCAGCATGGCCAAGAACAAGTGCTTAATGAAATAAATTGGCAAGCATGACATGTTAAAATGTTTTCTTTGATATTCTTCCTAATTGCTTTCTGCTGTCAGGGTTTTTAAGGATCACATTTATAAGGTTTTCTCTAACAGTGGGAAGGCTTTGGACCCAGCTCCAGAGCCCTACATGCAAGAAGTGGGCTGTGACCCTGCTTTCCCAGGCTCTGCTGCTTGCAAATGCCCCCTCAGAGCCACCTGCATGAGTTCAAGGGCTCTTGTATTCCTGTTCTCTAACAGGAAATTAAAGCTGTTTAAATTCCCAATGCCTCTTAGAAAAACCCTCCTGAGGGTCAGTCCAGTCAGATTCACACCTAACACAACACTGCCTGGGCCACCAGCCTTTAGAAATAGCTAAGCATTGATTTTATGACTACATCGAGATGACCAGACTTCTACAAAGATTTGTTAGTTCAATTACCAACTTCTTCTTTTGCCTAGAAAGAGAAACTCCAGTGAAGTTATGTCCAAAAGCAGAGAGGTCCCTAAACTGCAAATCAGCACAGGAAGAGAAGCTTGGAAGGCTGAACCTCTGCAGAGCAAACAGCAAGGCCTAGTATATACAACAACCATGGAAGGAAAGAGGACATCTACCTCAGCACAACCTGAGAAAAGTCACAGCTTGAAATGTCTTTCGCCTTACAAAGGTGAAGTCTCAAGCAAATCTTTTTTGCACCAGCCACCATGGTGTACATCACGGTGGGAGAGCTTTTTTCACCGGGGAAGGCAACAATACTTCATATTAAAATAGTGGTGATGACAAGGTACTCGGATTTATAACAGAGTAGCTGGATTGTTTGAGCTCAAGTTGCTTAGGAAAGTATAAACCAAGTTTTCTTGTCCTCAGTGCTGTGTAAGCCAAGGTGGGTCGCGAGGCTTTCGAGACTCGCTTGGGGAATGCTCTCCCACTCTGTATTGCTTTGCGGGATAGACCGAGTATCAGTCCCATTCATGGAGTGATGAGGAGACCCACAAGAGAATGCAGTGAAAATATGGCAGGTTAAAATGTCTGTGTGACATCTCGTGAATTCATATTGAATAGCCCAATAACACCTCCAGCAGCACGCTGAAAATGAGAGCCAGTCTTCAAGCCTTATCGGTCCCCTTTCTTTTCTCTTTGGCTCTGCTTTCTGCCTGCTCTTTCTCACTCGATGGTGGTCATGCAGTCCTGGGAACTGATGCTCAGTAGCCTTTCTGCCTCTGACCCTTCAATCTCTTTAAAATCTGGCTTGGAAACAAAACATTATCTTTTCTCCTATCTCTTTCATCTATTCTAATTTTGTATTGTAATTTATAACTGTTGTCTATAAATCTCCAAATATTTGCTGTAGGCTTGAAAGAAAAGTGTCTTTGTAGCCTTCTGGTCTGTTCATTGCTACGTTGCCGAGACATAACTGCTGCCTGAGACACACTGGAGAACTGAGTTAGCATCGCTGGTCATTACAAATTGCTCCCTAGCCTTCACGTAAGTACCCAAACAGGGACACGCAGGGTGCGTGTGGGCCGGGCTCTGCTCTCCCGCGCACTGTGCGGCTCCAGAGGGGCTGCGCGGCTGGCAAGCTGAGCTCGGAAGGGCTGTGGGCATGCAGGATCCGACCCTCTATGTTCCCAGCTGCAATAATCATACCCCTGAAGCGGATTAATTCTCCTTCCCCATCCATAACAAAGGACGACTTTCCCTGGCTTCCCATGCCTGTCCCTGCCATCCCAGCACACATGCACTTAGCCTATTAGTATCTCCGCTGATTGCTTTCTTTCATTTCTCCCATACCTTTCACTTCAGAAAATGGACTGGTAATACTTCTTTTATCAAAGAATTACGGGATTTAGGACCCAGATCTTACAAAGAGACTTTTGATAGCTGCTGGTAATCAAATCCCGATCAGCAGACACTTCTCTGCACCCTGTTACCGGAGAGGAATAAAGGAAAGGGATTATTGATGTTCTGTTTACTGAGCCTCCAGGAGATAGCATCGCTATTTCATATTAGAAAAGGAAAGGAAAATAAAACAAGAAAAAAATGCAGACAAGGGAGGACAATATAGATATAGATAAAAAGCAAAGAAACAGGCTCTTATCATTTTCTTATTGGTTAAGGAGATTCCAAAGCCATTATAGAGGATTAGCAAAAAGGTTAATCTGCTTTAGCCGTTTGCTTGTCAAAAGTGAATTTATAGGGTTTGAAAATCCTTCCTATGGTGAGACTAGAGAAAATCCCCCTCTTCCTCCCCTTCCCCTCCCTTCTGCAGGCCGCACCAGGGGGATGGAACAGGGGCCTCCAAGACCCCGGACCGCACGGCGCCTCCCGCGGCTTGCCCCGTGCCCGGACACGCGGCCCGCGGGCAGCTGCGAGTCGGCAGCGCTTTCCCCACTCTTCGGCAGATGTAAAGTGGCCACGATGTTCGGGGCAGTGGAGGAGCCAGAGTGGGAGACGCGAACGTCCTCAGACATTGCTCTGAGTCGCTCAGGGTAGATCCAGGGGTGTTTTGCTCGTTCGTGGCGGTAGCAGTGAGGGCAGAGCAGCTAGATTTGGACTTAGGCTGGGACAGGGGCGGCGGCGCCGGGAGCTGCCCGGGCTCCGCGGGGACACGTCGCCCAGACCGTGGCCCCGCCGGCCCGCCTGCGCCCACGACGGCGGGACGCGGCGGGACGCGCCAGGACGCGGCGGGACGCGGCCCACCGGGTCCCGGCAGCACTAGAGGGGGCTGCTGAGTTTGCACAGAGCCTTTCTGGACTCTATGATCGGCGGCGCGCAGCCGGCGGCTGCCATGGGCGCAGAGCGGGAGGCGCAGGCCTGCGCCGCTTTCTACGGGCCGGGCGGCCTCTGCCCGGCCGCGCTCTCCTGCGTGCAGAGCCTGCGGCGCTTTGCGGGGTAAGGCGGCGCCTGGCGGGGCGCGGGCGGCCGCCCGGACCCCCGGCCCACCGCCCGTCCCCCGCTGCAGGAGTTCAGCCAAGAGGTGCAGGGACAGAAGCCTGGAGGAGGCTCTGGAGCTCGCGCGGGCGGCGAGCGAGGGGCTGGGGCCGCTGGGCGACGCGGCCGCCCGGCCCCTGCTCCGCTGCCTCCTGGCTTTCCAGGCGGAGGCGACCGGCAGCTCCAGCGCCTTCCAGAAACTCGAGCAGGTCCGTGGCGCGGCCGGCCGCGCCGGGGGGGGACGCCGGGCTGGGGGCCCCGACGCCGGGGGGCTGGGCTGTGGATGGAGCCGGGCCGTCCCCGGGTCCATCCAGGCAGTTATAAGAAATCTCCGGGGTCGCAGCCTGGCAAGCCCCCGGCTTTTCCGGCGCCTCCCTGCCCCGTCTCCCTTCTCGCGCTGCAGCGATGCTCTCGCGCATCCCTGCGAGCGGAAGCCTCGGGGACGGGGCGCGCGGCAGCCAGGCGGCTCGGAGCGCAGCGCGGCTGCGGTTTCTCCGGGGCCCTGGAGCGTGCGACCGACCGGCGGTGCGTTTCCCCCCCCCCGGGCAGATGGTCGCCGCGCTGGCGGCGGGCCGGGAGGCGCTGCTGTCCCGCGAGCTGGCCGCGCTGCTGGACGGGCTGCTGGGGCGCGCGGAGGTGAGAGCGGGCGCGCAGGGCAGGGCGCGGGCGCCGCGGCGCGTCGGGGCCGGCGGCTGCAGCGCGGTGCCCCGGCCGGAGCGAGGCCGCCGGGCAGGCAGCCCCGTCACCCCGGTGGGCACCGGGCGCTCAGGGCCTCCGTCCTTCGGCCTCGCAGGTGCTGCCGCCGGGGGACCTGCAGTCAGGTCAGTCCGTCCTGCTCCGCCGGGAGCTTCTCCCGGCCCCCGCGGTGCCCGCGGCCCCCTCCGCCGCCGCGCACGGGGATGTGCCCGCCGGGTCCCCTGGGTCGGCTGGAAGCCAGACCAGCAGCAGCGCCCGCCGGGCAGCCCGGAGCGGGGCGGGCCGGGGCGCGGGGCGGGCGCCGAGGCTCTCGCCTCGCCCGCAGTGTGCATGTTCATCGAGGAGAGCAGCCTGGGACGGCTCCACTGGAGGCAGAACCTGGCCCCGCTGCTGCGGCGCCTGGCCGCGACCTTGGCCTGGGTGCTGCGGAGCCCCCCGGCCGGGGCCGGCCGCTGGGGCTACCTGGCCGTCAAGGTAAGAGCCGGCACGGGATGGGGGGGATCTGCCCCTGGCGAGGACGGGCATCCGCCAGGACCCCCGCCCAAGGGTCCTCCCGAGTGAACCAGCATATAATCTGCTTCCGAGGGCTCTCCCGTCCCCGAGGGGCCCACAAGGAGCAACCAGGGTTTTTTTCTTTCCCCGACGTGAGGGATGCTTAAAGCCCTCCCCGCGGTCCGCATTCCCTCCGCTCCAGGCCTGCCTGCAGCTCTTCCAGGCGCTGCCCAGGGACGTGGCCCCGCTGGCGTGGAGCGAGGCGGAGAGGAGCGAGACGCTGCGGAGCGTCCTGGGACTGCTGCTGCAGGTCGTCACGGGCCAGGTGCGGCCGAGCCCGCGGCGCCGCGGGGCAGTGCCCGCCCGCCCCGGGGGGCAGAGTGCCGCCGTTCACTGCAGAAACGGTCCGAGGGACCCCGCGCCGTCGCCCCCGGGGGCTGCGCGGCCGTGGAGAGGGGCTCTGTTTCTTAGACGGCGTTTTCAGCTGCGCCCTTGCCTCCCCCGCGCGCCCAGGCCCCGAACAAGGACACGCGCCTGCTGGCGGGCACTGCGCTGAGCATGCTGGTGAACACGGCCCCGCGGCCCGCGCGCGGGGCCAGCGCCGCGCGGGCGCTCTGCCGGCTCGCCGACCAAGGTGCGTGCCCGTGCCCGAGCTGGGCACGGCCTCTTACCAGGGGGACAGCAGGGGCCAGGCATGTTGGGGTGCGAGGAGACAGAGGCTGACGCAGCTCAGCAGCAGTCCAAACGACACCACGCCACAGTGTCCCACTCTCCGGGCCCCGGAGATCCTACAGCCACCAGCCTTCTCCAGCGGTGGCTCAGGGACTAGCCAGACAAGCAAGGGGAGTTTGCTCTTGGATAAGTATTTGGGTTTGGTGCAAGTCTTTCTCCCATCTAACACAGCCATTTCCCCCTAGGTGTTGAGGAGCTGAGGTTTGGCGAGCTGACGGTGGAGGCCACCTCCATCCTGGAGCCAGACGGGCTGGAGAGGCTGGTGCTGACCAGAGGCTTGCTGACCTGCTGCAAGACGGACATCCTCAGCTGCCAGCTGGAGAGCTTCACCCACCAGGTAGGAGCGCTCAGGCTCAACAGCCAGAGATTTAGAGAGCCTTTTGCGTGGGGTGTCACTTTGGCAGCCACCGGTGAGGGTTTTGGATACCGGCAGGTAACATCTCTGCCAGCGTAGCCAGGCTGCGCCAGTCCGCACTGGCAGCTGGCGGCGTCACACGGAGCGTGCTGCCTTCTCCGCGCACAACGCGCCGGGCCGGAGCGTGCTGTCCGCTAAAGGTACCTGAGCAGCGATTGCCCTCTCCTGAGGAGCTGAGAAATCAGGCGATGCCGAAAGCGGCCCTGCGCAAGCAGAGCGGCAGCCGTGGGGTGAGCCCCCCGCTCGTAGAGCATAAACCCCGGGCTACCCCTGGACGCAGACTGCCCCCAGCTCTGCTGGCGTAGACTTAAGAGTCAAGGACTTTCAAAGGGGGAGTTAAAGGTAGCTATAAGCTGCTGTAGCAGCAGAGAAACGCACAGCAGGCTTCACCCCGTGTCATGGAGTGGTTTCCTTGCCCTGGAAAGCCCCCGTCTGCCTGCTCCCTAACGCGGCCGTGTTCCCGCAGGCTTGCTTGCTGCTGGATGTGCTCTTTCCTGCTGTGTGCACCCTTTGCAAAGAGCAGAAGGACTGCCAGTACTACTGCTTCCAAGGTAAGAGACTACGACCCCCTCACAGTAGGGCGGGGGAGTTTAGGCAATTCACTACCCTCGTGAGGCACCGCAGCAGCCACCACGGAGCTGTCAGCGCATTTGATCTTCTCGGGGGAAAATTCTCTTCTGAATCTGGACAACAGGTTTGGAAACTGCTGTTAACATCTGCTTCAGCCCATTTAACTCTAGCTCACACCTACTTTTGCACATCTGCATGGGCTGGTGGAGAAACTGCCCGCTTTGTGCGCAGGTTCCCTTAGTCCCCCCAAACGACTCGCGCTGGGCCGTGGTGCACACGAGGCTCTCGGGCTCACCACTGCATTAGGCCACTCTCTGCTTCCAGTTTTCTCGCTCTGGCTGCAACGCCTCCAGGAATGCCTGCCTGAGATCTGGTGCTTGAAGGGGAGCCGCATCCTGGCTGAGGACTCTGACCTCCTTGGCCAGCTCACCCAGCTGGTGTGGAGCAATGCCGAGACCCCGGTAAGGTCAGGTAGAGCCAAACCCCAGGGCCCCTGCAACCAGAAGCAATTCTTTCTCTGCCCAGCTCGGCCTCTGT
Source organism: Rhea pennata (assembly GCF_028389875.1). NCBI lineage: Eukaryota > Metazoa > Chordata > Aves > Rheiformes > Rheidae > Rhea > Rhea pennata. The sequence goes on along the minus strand of NC_084679.1, from coordinate 10,643,774 downwards.
TCCTGCTTACGGGTTTTGCGTATCACAGCCTCACCTGTTGGAGCTCCATCTGTCTCCTGGCCAGCACCTCACTCTTGTTGGGTGCTCCTGGAGCTGCGGGCAGGAGGGAGAGCTGTGCCCTCCTTGCCCGCAAGCTGGCTGTGGCTGCCCTGGGCCTGCAGGAGAGGGGCACCCGCACTGCTGAGGACTGGGCGCTCACCACACACAGCCTCCGCAGGGCTGTGTTGCAGTGCTTTGACCTCCCCGCGCAGCACCCAGGGGTGCAGTCCCAGCCGAGTGAAGGCCATGTGCTGGTTACAGCTTCACTCGCCTCCTGCCATCCCCGCTGGTGGATGAAGAGATGCCCAGCTCCTTAACCTGTGGCTACCCAGCCAAAGCACTGGTTGCCACAGAAAGGCAGAGCAGCTTTCCTAAAGCACCGAGGCAGGCGAGGGAACAAACTCTAACCTCCCAGCTGCCGTCCTTCCCCCCGCCAGGTGGAAGGGGTGTCCGAGTTTATCCACAGCTCCTTTCGGCTGCTCCTGGAGATCTACTGTCTCGAGTGCAGGCACTTCGAAGATCAGGAGAGGCCTCTCTACAGGCAGATGCTGCAGAGGGTCATCTCAATGCCGTGGCAAGCCAAAGCCAGATACGTGCCTCTGTGTGCCATCGTCCCCTACGTGGGCAGTGAGCAGGTAGGGAAGCCCAGGCAGGAGCAGGAGAGGCAGTTTGGGCCAGCAAGAGCTGCTAGCCAAGCCGGGGAGGGCTGACGTACGTGCGCTGCTAGTGGGTGACACAGCATCCGGCAGCCTGAGCCACAGGGTGGGACATGAGCTGGGGGTGCCACAGCATGCACCACTGGCACCCTCGGAGACGGGGCCCGTTAGCTCTCGGCTGCGTTCCCGGGACTGCGGGATCCTCTCTCTCTGCTGGCAGCCTCCAGCAAGCCTGCTGCTCTCGGGGCCTGCAGGCACCAGCCTGGTGCTCTCAGGAACATCTTCCTGGGCTTCGCCATGAAAAAGCATTCACGGCCCCAGGGAGAGACCCAGGAGATGCCACCAGCTGTGTCCTAGGGGATTGCCAGCTGGGAGCAGAGCTCTCTGTCACTTGATGCCCCCCAAAATCTGGCCAGAGCTGGCTAAAAGCTGTGGCTCTTGGGGTACCAGCAGTTGCTCAGTGCCACTGGGTAGCCAGAAAGTGCTGTCCGGATCCAGGTGTGTCCTGTGCCGTACACAGCGTTCAGTCCGGTGGCGAGACAAGGGGAGGCTGTGCGCAGGCCACACGTCGAGCGTCCCGTGCAGCGACATTTGGCTTTCCTCGCAGGTGCTGGATGCCTACCGGGACCTGCCGCAGCACCTCCTGAGCTGCCTGGCCACCAACCGCCTGTGCCCGGCCGCCGCCGAGGTGTACAAGGCCGTGGTGCAGCAGCAGCGCACCGAGTGGCTGCGGGGGCCGCGGGGCCCCGAGGAGGCGCTGGCCGAGCGCTGGGCGCTGCACTGGCTGCCGCTGCTCTCGCAGGCCCTCCGCTCCCCCGTGCCCATCCTGCAGAGCAACGCCGCCAACCACCTCCTGCCCTGGACCCTGCGCCTCCTCCCGGCCTCCTACGCGCCGCTGGCCGCCGAGTTTGGGGGCCGGGACGCAGCCGCGCTCCGGGCGTGGGTGGCGCTGCTCAGAGCGCACAAGAGCATCACGGGGACGCTGGCGGCGGAGGGCGAGACGCGGGAGCGCCTGTCGCGCTGCCTGCACGCCGGCGAGGAGGGCGTGCGCCTGGCGGCCCTGGAGCTCCTCTGCTGCAGCCCCAGCACCAGCCGGGCCCTGTCGGGCACCGAGGTCCGGCTGCTGCGGGAGTTTCTGCCCCTCAACCTCAACGGCGACTCCTCGGCGTTTCGGCAGCTGCTGCAGGCGGCGGTGAAGAAGGCGCTGGTCCGGCTGCGGGACAGCTCGCTGGCCCGGCTGCGAGGGAGGGCGCCGAGGGGCGCCGAGCCGGGCGCCGGAGCCGAGCCGCTTGCCCAGGCAGTCAGTGAGGCGGCTGCCCCGGCACCTCTCCGGCGGCTTTGCACGCACGTGCCGGCTCCGTAACGCGGTCCCCCCCGTGCTCGCTCCCCGCAGGCTTCGTGGAGTGGCTGCTGCAGCTCAGCGTCTCCTCGCTCACCCCGGGCTCCAACTACCAGAGGAAGAAGACGGCCCTGCTCCTCCTGGCAGTGGTTTTGGAGACCTGCACGGACACCTGGAGCCCCGAGCGCAGGAAGGGGCAGCCGCCGAGTGAGTAGGGGCCACGAGCCCGATGCATCGCGCTCGGCCACTTTCTGCTGCGCCCCGTTCAAGGCTGGACCTCGGCCACCACCTCCGTGTCCCCGCAGAGACCATGGCCGTGCTGCTGAGCTACGCCAGGCACCAAGGCTGCTGGGACTTCTTCTCACAGCCCAATCTGCTGGCGCTGCTGAGCTGCTTGCAGGACAGCACCAATGAGGTGAGCGTCCCGTGGGCCTGCCACGTCCCTGTCCCACGGCCCCCGCTGGGAACGGGCAGCCGAAGGCTGTGAAGGGCCATCCAGGAGAACAGCCAGGGCATCTCCCTGATGGCCACGCTCATGCCACCAGCACCTGCCTCTGCTCAAGCAAACGCTCTCCGTTATGCTCCGCTGTCTTGGCAGATCAGGGATTTGGCCTCGGAGCTGCTTGTTCGCTACTTCCCGGCGCCGTTACCCGAGCCTGTGGCCCTGGCTCTGTTCCAGCTCGCCCAGGAAGCCCTGAGCAGCCCCCGAGTGCAGGAGGCTGAAGCTGGAGCCGTGCTGATGGAGACGATCCTGCAGAAGTACGACCTTGCGGGCCCTCCTCCCCGGGGCTCGGCAGCCCTCGGGCCCCCAGGAGCGGGTCAGCAGTGCTGGTCCCTCAGAGGCTGCACGTCGACACCCCTGGGCTGACCGCAGCTGGTGGCGGTTTGGGTTTGAAATAGCCTTTAGCGGCGCTGGCTGGTGGTGGGTTGGGGTGCCGGTCCCAAGCCACGGGAGGAAGGCTCATCCCAGCACACACCAAGCAGGAAAGTCCCTCCTGCTTGCAGCAAGGTCAGCATTCGCCTCTTCCTTCAGGTCAGACAGCAGCACCCTGAGGAGCCTGTCCCTGGAGGCTGGAGCGGCCCCGACACCGCAGCCCCGCGGGCTGTGCTTTGCTCAGCACCTTCTCCGGGTGCTGCAGGCCCAGTACGCTGCGGCGCGCCAGGACTTGCTGCAGGCAGCAGCCACTAAGCCGATGCATGGTATGTACGTCCCCAGCCCTGCAAGAGGAGCAAGCGACTCCCACAGCAAGTTTCTTCTTCCCACGGAGTTTGGAGCAAATGGGCATCATACAGGCAGCTTGAGGCTGCAAGTCAGTACTGATGCTGTGGCCCAGCCTCAGTTTCCCTCTACGGTTTCTGGCTGCCCACCAGCCTGCCCTTGACCTAAGGACCCCGTTTCCGCCCTACCCATTTTGGCGAGCCTCGTCAGCAGGGGGTGTCAGGGTGGACGAGCTGGGGTCGCTGCCAGCACCACTGTAACCACAGCGTGGTGTTTGCCCAGGAGTGATCGCAGCCCTGCGGAGGTGCCTGCTGCAAGTGCCGGAGGTGGCCGTCTCCATGCGGGCGGCAGAGTGGGCGCAGAGCTGGCAGGAGTTCCTCACCAGCCTCGTGGCCACGGCAAGGGACATCACCTCCTTCCTCCTGGGTGCTCTGCAGAGTGGGCAGGGCCCCAGCAGCGACCAGCAAGGTGAGTACATCCCCGAAGGGGAGCCCCAGCCAGCCCCAGTCGCCCACCCAGCTCCGGCCCTGGAGACCCCGGTAGCCAGGCAGCTAGTGTCCGTTTTCAGGTCCCTTTCTCAACTATGCCTGAGAACAGAAATAGAGGTAGAAACTATTGCCTTTGGAAAGGAGCAGGCTGCTTGTGAAATCAAAGCAGCTGGCAGAGCAGCGGCGGGTGGCATCCTTCCAGCAGTGGCTTGGGGAGGGCAGAGCTGCCTAACGTGACTGCTGTTCTGCTGCTAGCCACATCGCAAGAGGGGAAGACCTCTGCCACGTGCTCGCACGCTGCACGGGACACGGCAGGCCTTGTGCCCCGGCCCCCCGTGCTGCCACGGCCCCCTCCCCCGGCCCCACGCTCCCCGCAGGCTCTGCCCGGCCCAGCTCTGCAGCAACGATGTCCGTCAGGCCAGTTTCTCTGCTTTGCAGCCACTGCCCCGTCGTTTGCGGACATGGGGAACGCGATCGGCTCCCTCATCATGCTGGGGAAAGGCCAGGGGCAGCGGGAGGACGACTCGGTCCTGCTGTCGGAGGAGCACAGCCTGATCCTGACCTGCTGCTGGGTGTCCGTGAAGGTACGAGCATGCCGCGGGGCCCAGGGGGAGGCACGTCCCCAGCAGCGGGGGGGGCGGCCCGGCGTGGCGTGCCCACGACCGCCGCTGGGACAGCTGCGTCCCCAACCCCGCTCCCTAGGGAGATTCCCATCCCGTTCCTCCGGGTTGTCCACAGACCACCTGCAGCATCCTCTCCCCTCCGCAGGGGGTACAACAGCCCCCTCACCTCCAACACCTCTCGCAGGAGCCCCTACCGCCCCCCATTCCCTTACATAGCGCAGCTGGTTTTATGAGTGCTGATAGATCCCGGCTGCGGGTGCCCGGCTGGGCTGGCGAGGTCGTTCAGGAGGGTTGGAGAGGGTCTGGCGTCCGCCCCCGCGCATCGCATGGCCACAGCTGAGCCGTGCCCAGGAGCAAGCGATGACCACGCAGGCTGGCCTCCCTGCTGTAACGCGGCTCTGCTCCTGCCCCCGCGGCTGCAAACGCCCCCGACCTCCCAGGGACCGCAAAGCCCAGCGGTCAGTCCGCGAGCTCGGACACGGGGAGCAGCCCGCAGACCCTTGCAAGGCAGCCCTCACCAGGGGCCCCCTGGCCGGGCAGGGCTGCCACTGCGAATCCTCTCTGCCTCCGCGGGCAGCAAGGCTGCACGGTGGCAGCTTCGGTGGGCCGTGTCCCATCGGGCCCCGCCGGTTCTGCCCCATCGGGCCCCGTCGGTTCTGCCCAGGGAGCCCATCAGGCGCCGAACCGACCGTGCTGCACTCCTGCCGCGCGCATGGCCTGGGGCCGGGGCCGTCGATCCAGTGGGACCAGCTTTTCCCCCAGCTTTTGGGTTCCTCCCAGGAAATCGGGCTGCTCTTGGGAGGCCTGGCAGAGCTGCTGCTGTCCCCGGCGCCCGCCGGACCCGCGTCCCCGCTGCCGCTCGCCAGCCTGCAGACGGCAGCCGAGGTCTTCCGGGAAATCCTGCTGCGGTGCCGGCACTGGGTAAGGTGGGCACAAGGCACGGCCGAAAGCGCCGCTCTGAGCTCCGGAGCCCAGTCCCCATCCCCACGCCGTTAGGTCTCCTCGCCCCCTTCCCCACGGCCGAGAGGGGCTTTCGTGGGGGCCGCGGCGGGCGGCAGCGGGGGGCACACGGCGGTGCTGAGCGCCGCGCCGTGCCAGGGCGCCGTGGAGGGCTGCAGCGTGGGCTTCACCAAGTTCTGCGCCGCTCTGCTGAACCACGCCGAGGCGGAGCTGCGGGCGATCCCGCCGGCCATGCTGGCCCAGGTACGGCTCGTCCCGTGCCCCGGGAGCCCCGCCGCGTGGCTCTGCGCCCCTCGGGCCGGGGGGCGAGCGCCGGCCTGGCAGCCGGGACGCGGAGGTCCAGCGCGGTCGGTCGCCTCCGCTCCGGAGCGGCTGCGGGCTCCGAGCCCGGCGGGTTCCCAGCCGCGGGTCGTTCCTCAGGGGCTGGAGGCGCTGAGCGGGCCCCGGAGCAGCTCGATAACGCGCCGCGCCGCCGGCTTCCCCATGCTCTTCCTCTGCATCGTCAGCGCGGAGGCGCCGGCCCCGGCCCGGCCGCTCCTGGCCCGCTGCATCGAGGCCCTGCTGGCCCTGGCCGCCAGCGCCCTGCCGCGCGACTGGGACCAGACCCTCGACCTGCCGCAGGTGAGAGCGGCCGCGAGCTCGCGCGCGCCGCAGCCGGCGCGGGGACGGGGCGAGCTGCGCCTCGGCCGGCCGGCGGCACCCGCCGCCGCGCGCGAGCTGGAGGCCGGGGGGCGGCCGCGAAGCCGCGGCCCCCGGCGGCTCGGCCCGTGCCGGCCGCGCCTGAGCCTCGTCGCCTCGCCCGCAGGCCTGCGCCCTGCACGCGCTGCAGGCGCTGGTGCGCGGCGCCGGGCTGGGGAGCGCCCTGCTGCCGCACGCGGCGCCCATGATGGCGCTGGCGCTGCGGGGCCTGGGCTCGCCGAGCTGGGCCGTGAGGAACGCCGCCATCCAGCTCTTCAGTGAGTAAGGCCGGGGCGGCGGGCCGGGCCGGCGCCTCGCGCCCCCGCGGGCAGCGCCGAGCCCGTCCCCCGCTGCCGCCGCCCCGCAGGCGCCCTCGCGGCCCGGCTGCTGGGGCAGAAGCGGAGCCGCGCCGAGAGCCGCCGCGGGGACGGCGACGGCGACGGGGACGGCGTGAGCCTGCAGGCCTTCCTCGGGCAGCACCCGCGGCTGGGCGCCCTGCTGCTGGGCGAGCTGGCGGCGGCGGCGCCGGGGGGGCCCCCGCTGCGCCCCGCGCTCCAGCCCGTCCTCACGCTGCTGGCCCAGCTCCAGCCCGGCGCCGACGATCCCGGCAGGTAGCGGGGGGCGGCCGGGAAGGGGCGGCGGGAGGGGGGCGGCCGAGGGCGCCGCGGGAGCCCGGCTCGGCCCCGCGCGGCGGCCGGCGCCTCACGCTCTCGCCCCGCAGCGCCTCCGCTCCCTTCGTGGCGCCGCTGCTGCGCCTGGCGGCCAGCCCCCTGTACGCCGTGCGGGCCACGGCCGCCAAGGCGCTGGCGGCCCTGGTCCCGCCGCCCCGGCGCCGCCGCCTGCTGCTGCGGCTGGCCCGGCAGCTCCCGGCGCCCGGCCGGGCGCGCTCGCACAATGCCCTGCACGGGCGCCTGCTGCAGCTGCGGGCGCTGCTGGAGCCCGACGCCCACGACCGGTGAGTGCGCCGCCGCCGCCGCCGTCGGGCCGCGCCGCCGCCCGGCCGTGCCGTGACCGCGGGCGCCTCCTTCCCGGCAGGGCGGCGGCGGAGGCGCTGCGCCCCGTGGCCCGGCGGCTGGAGGCCCGGGCCTGGCTGCTCACCCCCGCCCAGCGCTGCCCGCTCGTCCGCGCCGCCTTCCTCCAGGCGCTCGCCCCGCTCGCCGCCTCCTGCAGCCCCGGCTTCGCCGCGCGCCTCCGGCTCACCCTCGCCGCCGAGCTGCGGAGCCGCGAGCCGGGCCCTGCCGCGCTCCAGGTACCGCGGCTCGCCGGGCGGGAGGGAGGCGCGGCGCCGGCGGGACCCGGCTCCCGTCCGCCCCCCTGGGCTGGGCTCCGCCGGCGCCGCAGAAGGCTCCCCGGTGTCGCTCAGCTGGCGGCTGGCCTTTACCGCCCTTGCTGAGGAGTGGGAAAACCGCAGCTGTGTCGTTACGTGCGGCTAGCGCGGGGCACGGGCCGCGGGGCGCTGCGTCCGGCGCGGTCCGTGCCCAGGAGCGCGCGTCCTGCCTGCGAGGCGGGGCGTTCGGAGAGCTGCCTTGCTTTTCTTCCAGGTGGGCTCCGCCGTCCTCCACCAGACCATCGCCTGCTTCCTGTGCAGCGAGGCCGCCCGGCTGGCGGACGAGGAGAGCATCAGCTCCGCTTGCTCGCTCCTCCAGGAGCCCAATGCCGACGTCCAGTTCGCCCTCCTGAGCTGGGTGATCAAAGAGGAGGGAGGAAAGTGCGACGCGCTGGAGAAGGCTCTCCGGATAACGCTACTGGTAAGACAAGGCCCAAAAGTCACAAAGTCAAAAACTGGAGGCTCTCGGGCTGATGGGTCCTAATGCACAGTATGGTGTAGATGAAATGATACCTCCAGCTTTTTGCTACCTAGATGCTCATTAAAAAGCACAACATTCACCAGTGCTCCTTTCTCCCGTTATCTCCCTCTGGGAGGATGCACCAGGTCCAGAGCGTTCATCCAGTTCTGCTCTGGTTAATGTGCAGCATTTCTACAGCTTCTCTGAAGGCCATCAGGATCCCAGATTCCCCAGGGAACTAACCAACTGTCTATCTTCTTTCCCGTTATTGACCAGGAGAACTTACAGTCAGTGCTGCAAGACAGAAGGAACAAAGAGTTCCTGAAATTATACCTTGAAGCTTTGATGCATCTTTGCAGAAATCTCACGTCTTGGTCCGAGGATGCTTCCTCTAAGTTCCAGGGTTCCTCATCAACATGTATGGAAATTCTGCTCCTTATGATGGAAACTGAGGAGCCTGGCCCAGACCTCCTGTTCCAGGCCCTGTATGCCACTAGCCTGCTCCTCACCCTCAGGTGAGTCCATGCTGCTTCCAGAGGCAGCTTGGTCTAATTATCTGAGGAGCTTTTTCTTAGTTCTTGCTGGATGCAGAGCTGGGCCCTTGCAGCATAGCTTTTCTTCCATGGCCTATAAAATATAAAACAGCTGGTTTTGTGCCTTGGACCTCCGGGCGCTCTCCGGGCAGCCAGTGGCATTCTGCACACTCAGAGATCCTGGAGGAACTGGCTTGAACTCACTGTCGCCTCTCCCACTCTCTTCCTCCGGCCCCCAGCAGGTCTGGGGATGAAGCACAGCTGCTGGTTGAGCGATGGTGCGTGATACTGGAGAAGTGCAGCAAGTGTGTTTCTTCGGAGGTGCTGAGACTGGCGGCAGCAAGATCTCTCCAGCTGGCTGGCGTGGATGTGGTGCAGCGCTGCCAGGGAGCCGCCTGCCCTTCACTTGTCCCCGTGGCCCTGCGGTAGGTAGCTGAACCTGCACATTTAAATGGCCCAGGCCCCCAGGAGCATCACCCACAGTGCAGTTTCCAAGCAGTGCTTGCTCAGCAGACACCCCAGCCCCAGGGCACTGATGGGTAATTGCTTGACTCTCTTAAAGGCCATTTGCCCTTGGAAAAATTGAAGGGTGTTAGAGAATGCCCCACCTGCCTAAATGTCACAAACACCCAAAGGCTCACATCCTGCAAAAGATTTGAGGGTGGCATTTTAATCAGTCCTCCTTGCCACTGTGTTGGGACAGTCTGGGAGCATGCTGGATTGCACCTTGTGCTGCTTATAAAGTGGAATTTGTTTCCCTTCCTACAGGCTGATAAATGTGGGCATCCACCTCCTGCAAGATGAGGAGCAGGAAGTCCGGCATGAGGCCTCCAACTTTGCCAGTCTGGTGCACCGGGTCCCAGGAGAGCAGGTCCGAGATGGTTACATCTTCGTGCAGGCCAACACAGGGCTCCTGGGCCTTCTGCAGCTCCTCCTGGAAAAGTTTGGGGATCACCCAGAGACCTTTAGCTCATTGCTGCAGCACCTTCCCCTCATGGATCTCAGGGGCATCTTGGAAGAGCTGAAGGCCAACAAGTGAGTTGCCAGACCTCTGAAATGGGTATGAAGGAGGGATGCACGCAGAGCGTGGTGATGTTTGGTCCTCTCACCCAGCCAACAGCAAGTGCCTGCTGGGGGGATGCAATGAATGCTTCAAAAGCATCTCTGTCCCCTCAAATCAAAGTCCACATTGCACTGGGCAAGCTCCCACTAGCTCCCAGCCTTGCACTGTCCTTGCACCTTCAAGGGCTGAGGTGTAATAGGGAGTGTCATCTATGTTCCCTAAATCCTATGTCCCGCCTGGCCTTTTTAGGCCAGTCTCCAGGGCAGAGCTCTGGCTTTTCATCCTGGGAGCAACAGGGAAAGCTGCACGCACTCAGGACTGACTCAGTGCAATGAGCAGAGCCACCACCTTCTCAGGGTCAGGAAGAGGGCCCTGTGGTGCTGCCTCAGCCAACATGGGTCCCTGGCATCAGGCAGCATCAGATGGCCTGAAGCTCCATGTGTGGTTTGGCTTCCCTTCCAGAGCCAGCAGCCTGTATAAGGAGGATGAACCCAATGTTTTTGCGGAACCAGCTGTCCTCTCGCAGCTGCTGCTCCCCTTTCTGCTGCAGCTCCTTGAGAAGGCGTCCGTCTCCTGCCCACTCCGCGAGTCAGCTCTCTGCTGGCTGGAGGCCACGGGCCCCAGCATCCTACGTGACCTGCAGTACTGCAAACACCAGTGGAGCCAAGGTAGGGTGGGACACTGCATCCCTTCCCCAGGGGCCCACGAGAGGCAAGGTCAGGTGGCAAGTCAGTGGGGAGAAGCAGGGTGGCCTGAAGCCCTTGAGATAGGATATGTGGACTCTTCGCCCCCAGGGGTGCCTGGAGGAGGAAGCACCACTGCATTCATGCCCGTTCTTGCCTGCTCTCTCCACAGAGGCTGCTGGACCCTGGTGGATGAAGGCCCTGGGCTGCGCCAAGCTGCACACAGCCGTGGCCGTGCTGCTGGCCAGGGCCAAGCTCCTGGTCCGTGCACTGGAAGTTGTGCACGGGAGCACCGCAACCGCCCCGGGGCTGGGCTGCAGCGCCCACGAGCTGCAGCAGGAGCTCGCGCTGGTGCAGGGACTGCTGGCTCGGCACGGGCTGGCCCCCGGGCCGGGCTGGGGTGACGGGCTGAGGGAGCCAGGCCCTCCATCCGGGGCTGCCTGACGGCTCCTGGGCGGCATCACGCCGAGCCCCGCAGCCGAGGCGATGCTCTGCTCTCCAGCAGCCGGCCAGACCTGCCGGTTCGGTGCGTAACTCAGGGGAACCCCATTCTGCTGCTGGCACCGCCACGGCAGCCGGCCGGCCTCCGTTCCTCGGTGGTTCGTACAGCTCTTTCCTAGGCCTCCATCCTGACAAACACCGGTGGGGGGACGGTACTCAGCCCTTGTGCCTGCTCTGCTCTGTGCAGACTTTATGGCTTCTGTTGGGCTTTCACCACCTTTTTTTAACCAAGGTTTTAGGGCACTTTGCAAGGCTGGTGAACGGGCTGCAGCCTGGGCTTTTACTATGAATAAAGAGGCCAAGAACATCCCCAGTGTTGAAGCCTTTTACTTTTCCTGTTCAGGAGGGAGGTTAGAGGCTGGGGAGGATCCCGTGGGCGGTGGTGGAGCTGGGAGCACACAGCCTGCCCCAGGTAACGGCAGCACCTGGGCAAGCTGGAGGCAGCCTTACCCTGGGGAGGAGGAGGAGGAGGAGGAAGAGCAGGAGGTGGTGGTGGGTGGACAGGCTAACAGCAGCCTGCAGCTCCCAGTGGGGATTAAAATACCAGAGAAGCCTGCAGCCGCCCCAACAGCCAGGGCACCCAGGTGCACCCATGATTTGCCCTCCCACCCTGGGAAGGACGCAAAGCTACCGCACGGCGCTGGGGCGCCCACACTGCCCCAGCGCTCGCCTCCGCCTCGGGAGGCCGCGGGAGGCCCCACACACCTGGGCGCAGCCCCGAGGGGCCGGGCCGGGCTGCGCTCCACGGCCGCCGCTCTGCCGCCCCAACCCCGGCCCCGGCCCTGGGGCGAGGTGAGTGCGGTGGGACCCCGCTCTGCCCCCGCCCATGGCCGCCAGGCCTCTGTCTGTGGCCAGGTGCCTCTAGGCCCCGCTGCATCCATGGCACAGTCTGTCCGTGCCCCACTCCATCCGTGCCCTGCTCCATCCATGGCCAGGTCCATCCGCATCCTGCTCCATCCATAGCGCGGTCCATCCATAACCCGCTCCATCTGTGGTGTGAATCACAGGAGGGTTGAGGTTGGAAGCGACCTCTAGAGACCGTCTAGTCCAGCCGCCGTGCTCAAGCACGTTGCACAGGATCTCCTCCAGGTGGGATTTGATTACCTCCAGAGAAGGAGACTCTACAGCCTCTCTGGGTGACCTGTTCCCATGCTCTGTCACCCTCACAGGACAGAGGTTTTTCTCCATGTTCAGGTGGAACTGCCTGTGTTTCAGTTTGTGCCCGTTGTGTCTTGTCCTGTCGCTGGGCACCACTGAAAACAGTCTGGCCCCGGCAGTCCATCTGTACCTCGCTCCATCTGTGTACAGGCTGTCCGTGGCGTGGTTCATCCATATGCTGCTCACGGTCCATCCGCATCCCGCTCCATCCGTAACGCAGTCAGCAGCCTGTCCAGAGCGGGCTCTGCCCGTGCCGCGGGCAGGGGGAGGCGAGCGGGAGCAGCAGCTGGTCCCTCGCGGGGACTGTTCGCTCCTGCTGCAGGGGCAGCAAGCCAGGACCAAGCCAAAGCGGATCAAGTTCTCCGAGGAGAAATCCCTCATCCTGGAGGAGTCCAGCCTCCACAAGGACATCCTGATCCCCGAGCGGTCGGTACAAGAACACAACAGCCGGCAGCGGGCCTGCGGGGCGGGGGGGGGGGGGCGGTCGCCGCGGCCGTCGGCTCCGCCAGCCCCGGTGCGGCGCGCGCCCGACCCGATCCGCGAGCAGCGGCACGACGGCAGCGCCAGCCCCCGTGCTGCCCGGCGGGCGCCAGCGGCTCCGCGTTCTCCCTCCGGGACGGCTGCCAGCTCGCCGAGGCCGCGGGCACCTCTCCGAACGAAACGCCGTCTCCTCGGGAGCCCCTCGGCCCCGGCGGAGGCGCCGCGGGGGCCCGTTTCCCTCCGGCGGCCCCCGGCCCGCTGCGGGCGCCGGGGCGGAAAGCAGCCGGGCGCTCGGTGGGGACGCAGCCCCCCGGGAGCTGCCCCGCGGCGGGGGGACGCACGGGTCGGGCCTGCCCCGGGGACGTGCTGCAGCTCGGCGACAGGAACGGCGCAGCACGAGGGTCGGTCGGGGGGCTGGAGCCCCTGCACCCGGGAAGGGCCGGGCCCGCTCAGCCCGGGGGAGAGCAGCCGGGGGGGGGGGTATCAATGTCTGTAAGTCCCTGCAGGGAGGGTGTCAAGGGGATGGGGACAAACTCTTTCCAGTTGTCCCGTGTGACAGGACAAGAGGCAACAGGCAGAAACTGAAGCACAGGCAGTTCCGCCTGACCGTGGGGGAATTTCTTCACAGCCAGAGTGACGGAGCACGGGGACAGGCTGCTCAGAGAGGTGGTGGAGTCTCCTTCTCTAGCGATCTTCCAAACCTGCCTGGATGCAACCCTGTCCACGCTCTAGGTGACCCTGCTTGAGCAGCGGGGTGGACCAGACGATCTCCAGAGGTCCCTGCCAACCTTACCAGCTCTGCCAAACGCAACGTCCCCGCCGGCCGCTGCACGGCGCCCGGCAGCCCTCCTCGGGCAGCGCTGGGAGCCAGCCCCGGGGCTGCTCGGAGACGGCGCGGGACGCGCCGGGAGCCGCGTGTGCCGGGGGGACGCCCCCAGAGCGGGCTGCGGGCGCTGAGCCCCATCCAGGTGCTTGCAACGGACCCACAGGCGAGGGCCTGGACCCAGGCCCCGCGCACACGGGCCAGCGGGGCTGCTCGCTGCCCTCGGGGGCGCTGCCGGGACTCCAGCACAGCCTCTGAAGCCAGATTGATTTTATTCAAGTTGCAAATGTAAAACAGAATTAAAAAAACAAAAACAAAACCACCAACAACCTTCATTCACTGGCTTAAGAGCGGAAAGCCCAAAGGTAAACCTCCTCCTAGGCTTTCCTGTTTCCTCCGTTGCCCTCCCATACACTAGTGTTAAGGCTGCATTTGCTACCGGTAAAGGTCCAGTCCCAGGCTCCGGCTCCCCAGCGCCGCCTCCTCCTCCCGCGGGAAGTTTTGGCACGAGTCGGGAGCGGCCGAGCTCCAGCGCAGGGCAGCGGCAGGGCTCCGGTCCCGCCAGCCGCAGCGCGCGCGGTGCCAGCTCAGCGTAAGGCTCGGTGAGCCGCCGGGAAGCCCCGCGGCGGAGGGGACGGCGGGGAAGCGGGGAATGTGCAGAAGGAAGGCCGGGCGGAGGACGGCTCCGGCCCAGGGGCGCCGGGGCCCAGCTCCGAGAGGCGCCGCGCGCCTCCTCGCCCGCGTCCCTCGAGCGGTGCAACTGTAAACATCGAGCGCCGCGGCGGCCCGGCGGGGGCCAAGCTCCCCCCACACCCATCTCCTCAGGAAGGAAAACTAAGAAGGGCCCAGGCAATTTGGGGCAGCAGCCGCTCAGCAGCCCGCGGCGGGCAGAGCGCGGGCAGCGGCGCCCCAAGGCGTCCGCGGTGCCGGCGCGGCGGGGGAAGGAGGCCGCTGCCCCGGGAGCCCTGGGTGGCCGTGGGGGCTGCCCGCCCCCTTCCCGTGGGCCGCGCGGGGCTCGCGAGCCCAACGCGGCCCGGAGCTGCCGCAAGGCCGGACGCTTCGCCCCCGGCCCACGGCGCCAGCCCCGAGCGCCTCCGCCAGCTGGGGCGCCCCTGCTGCAGGCGCGGGACACGTTGCCCCACGGCAGCTCACGGGAGGCCTCTCCGGCCACCCCAAAAACACCGGGGGTCCCAGGGCAGCGAGGAGCTGCGCTCCCGGGTGACCCCTCGAGCTCCTCGCTGCCGGGGACCGCGGGCGCTGCCGGGCCCCCGGGCCGCCTCGCCCTCCCCAGCTGGCTCTCGCGGAGGCAGGAGAGGCAGCGCTGGGCTCAGCCTTCCCGGGGCGCCCGGGCTGAGCCCTCCTCGGGGACACGCAGCGACTCCCGGCAGCCCCGGCTGCTGGGGCGCTCGCAGACAGCTTCTCCTCCGTCTCCATCATTTTATCACACAACTAATAATTTAAACTGCTGCACAGCTCCTTCCTATAAATAAAGACCATGGGGTTTGTGAGGGGAGGGGGCTGGAGGGGGCTTTCCCAGCCTGCGTTTGCGTAGTGGGAGACTTGGACCCTTGGCAGCTCCTGGGGGGAAGGTCCGTGCGGTTCCTCCGGGGTTGGTCATCTTTTTCCAGCTGTTGCCTCGCGGCGGTGGAGGCGGCACGGGGGCCCCGGCCCGGGCCGTGCTCAATCGGTTTTCCACACCTTGTTGAGGAACTTGACGACTTCGTCGTAGATGACGAAGACGATGGCCACGTCGAGGCAGACGCGGCCCAGGCGAGGCACCGTGCCCTTGTAGAACCTGCCGGGGGAGGCGGCGGTGAGCCGGGCGCCCGCGGGGGACCTCCCGCTCCCCGACTCAGCTCCTCCCGCCGGGACAACGGGACAGGAGCCCCGGGGGAAACGCCAGCGGGGCGGCACGCAGCGCGTATGGCTCCTCCTGCTCCCCGGGAGCGGGACCTGGGCACCGCACCGCCTCCGGGGTTTGCAGCCCAGACAGGCCCGGGGCAGGGTGCTGCAGCCAGTCGAGCGCTGCTGGCTGTCTCGGGATGGCAGCCAGGGACCCCCATCTAGGAGCCCCCAGGGACAAGGCAGAAGTTGCAGTGTGCTCACATTCCCTTCCCAACCCTTCCTCCCTACCACCACTCGTCGCCTCGCACCCAAGCCTCACCCCAAACGCCCCCCTCACCCTCGCAGCCCCCCAAGCTCGGGGGCACCCCGCTCCCACCCCTCTCCCGACAGCCTCGGACCAGCTCTGAGTGCTTACGCCAGCGGCCCTTCATATTTCATGATCTGGTAGGCACAGTCCCAGGTGCTCTTGTACTTGTGTGCTTCGAGCCCCTGCGAGAAGGAAGAGGGGTCAGAGTCTCAGAGCCAGGGAGTGCCCAGGATGGATTTTGGAAGCGACACGGGGAGCTGCAGGTTAATCAGACCACTGTCTGCAACTTTGGGTCACTGACTCTGGCAGGGACATACTCCACATCTGTACAAATACCTGCCAAAGACAGAGCCACTGCCATCTGAGCAAACCATTTCAGAGCACCATGCATGTCCTCCAGGCCAGAAAGGACAGAGCTTGCTGCTACAGGACTTTTAAAAAAATGCAGAGTCCTTCCCCAGTTCTCCCACAGCTTCGGGAGCCTGCTCCAGGAGCTGTGTGACCCAGAGCAAGTGATTCAACCACATCAAACACAGAGGGGTCTTGAGGCCGCACAGCAGTGCGGCAGGGGCACCATCTGCTGAGCTTCAAACAGGGTTTGCTCTGGGTGCAGCCCCTGAGAGCTGGCCGGTCACAGCCACAGCAGCACTTTGGGATTCAAATCTCTCCATTTCCCCCCGATTAAACACCCCAGAGGAGGCAGGGGTGCAGGAGGTGACAGGGGCTCCCACGTCACCAGTGCTGTACCTGCATCCTGGTTTTCACCACATCCAAGGGGGTGTTGCCAAAGACACTTGCAGCTCCTGCAAGGGCTCCGAAGATCCCTGTGATGAAGGGGTTGATGACCTTGTTGGGATTATCCCCTGGAAAAGAGAAGAGTGGAACAAGGAGTATAAGGCAAGGAGCAAAGGCAGAGCACTGGTGCAAGGAGGTGCAACGACAAGCAGAGCAGAAGTGATGGAGCCCAGGAGGAAGGTCCTCAGATTCACTGGCTCACGGGTAGGCTTAGTGCTGTGCAGCAAGCAGGAGCCCCGCGGTGTCTGGAGGGACAGGGGGAGTGAGGAAACTGCAGGAGAGCAGTCACTAGCTGCCGGAGGCCAGAAGACATTTGCAGAAGGAGCAAGGCAAGCAGTAACCCTGGGTGGGCAGGACAGGGAGCAGGAGGTGAGCACCATCTGGTGGTACCAGCCCTGGAGGGCAGAGGACCAAGCGGTCCCAGAGCTCCACACAGCGCTCAGGAGATGCAGGAGGATAGTGCTCCAGCTAGGAGCCTCAGTACAGGGACAGCTCAGCCCCATGAGCTGAGGGTGCCCCTTTCCCCTGGCCTTTCTCCTCCTTCACAAAAGGCCAAGACGACAGAGGACGCTTTCGTGGAAACTCCTAGCGTGTCCCCCACAGATGGTCTCAGGCAGCTGGTAGGCACAGCCAGGACAGCCTGGGGAAGGCAGGGCTGGTGGACAAGACGCTCAGTACCTTTGTACCAGTTCTTGAGGGATGTCATGACGAAGAAACGAATGGCCTGGTTCGATCCTTGCTTGAGGACGGTCGCAGTTAAGCCCTGGTAGGTCCCCTTTAGCCCTGCAGCAAGGAAAGGCATCAGAGGGGAGCCCCAGCTTCGTTCCCACCACCACCCCAGGCGTCCCACATCGACAGGGTCCCACGTGGCACCACCACATCCTCAGACAGACACAAAACCTCCCTGTCAGCCTCCCCACGCTACCAGGCCACTCGCGGCCCACGCGGGGACAACCTCGCACCACAGGACTGCTGCTTCAGAGGCACCCCCCAGCCCAGCAGCGAGGGAGCAGGTCCCAGGCCGTGCCCCACCACCTGCCCCCGCTCCATCCCCACAGCACGTGGGCCTGCTCCCCAGGGACTCACCCTGCTCCCGAACAATCTCCCTCACACCATGGAAGAAGCCACGGTATTTGGGCTGAGGAGAGCACTGATCATGGATAAACTTCACCTGTGGGGAGACAAGACATTTGTCCCAGCTGAGGCAATGGGAGAACAAGAAGCCACCTCTTGCTTTGCTCCAAAGAGGGTGCTAAAACCGAGTGGAGCCACATGGCCAGGCGACTCCGAGCAAGGCTGCGCGCGCAAGTCTATGCCCGCAGACCAGCAGCACGTTTTGCAGAGTGAAACCTGGAGAACTGACAACAGAGGCTGCAGGGATCACGTCCATACGCGAATCTGCAGCAGGGACACGTGAAGCAAGGAGACAACCTCAGAGTGGGACGGGGCCAGCTGTGAGCAGGCAGGCCCAGGCAGGCTGGGCTGGCACTGGAGATGCACTGCAGGGAGGAGGGGCTTTGGCACAGGTCACTGCATCCATCTTGGCAAGCAACTGGGCAGGTTTTACAGCGTTAAAACAGGTGATGGCTCCTGAGCAAAGCCCAGAGGGATTCCTCCCCCAGGAGCAAGATGACGAGAAGGGGGCTATGGCATTAGGGTCTGATCTCTCTGTTATACTCGCAAAATTTAGGTCTTCCCTTAGGAAACCAACCAGGCAGAGCAAACCCTCGGCTCCCCTCATGTCTCCAGAGACCCACCACGAGGGGGCACCCAAAACCTGAGGATCTCCAGCTCCACCTCGCTCCAGATCCATCCAACCCCCAGGCTGGTTCCTCCAAGCTCTTGGGTGAGGGAAATGCCAGAGCAACATCAAGGTGGTCCCTCCCAACACAGGACCCCTCCAGCTGCCCGGCCAACGTGGCTGGCTACTGCAGAGTGGCATCTTCCCCTGGCCTGGGACAGCTGGTTTCGCCTCCTACCTTTATGGTCTCCATGGGACACACCACCACCACAGCCTCGGCCACGCCGGCGCCCAGCCCGCAGACGAGGCCCCGCGTGCTGTCCAGCTTGCCCTGCTCGTCTCTCATCTGGTTGCTGAGGAACTCAAACATGCCGAACCTGCGGAGGAGGCCGCGGTGCCGACGCTGAGGGCACGCAGGCACGGGGCGGCACCCCAGGGGACGGCAACGCACCCCCCGGGGGGCCAAGCAAGCCCGGCAGGAGCGAGAAAGGGGAAGGCGGTGCCGCGGGCCGCGCGTCGTTATGGGGGACGGCAGGGCCGCGTGGGAGGGCAAACGTGGATCCACGACCCCGCGCCCACCACCGCCCGGAGCAAGCCCACCGCGTGGCCGTGGGGCGGGCCAGGACGGCTGGCTTCCCAGGGCCAAACCCGCTCCGTTTCCGCGGGCCTCGAGCCACTGGCGATCGCTGCGCGGGGTCCCCCTCGGGAACAGGGCACCTACCTCACGGCGGCCTTCGGGATGGAGCCGTACACCAGCGAGCTGAGCCCCCGGTACAGCCCGCGAACGCCATGGTCACGGACAGTCTGCTTCACGCAGTCGCCTGGGGCAGAGCACGCGAGCAGGGCGTCACCCGAGCCGCCGAGCCCGGTCCGCGCGCTCGCCGCCCCCCGGCCGGCCGGCCGCCAGACCCGCAGAGGGGCACGCTGCCAGCCTCGTGGCTCCATCCCACACCCCCGGAGACCCTCCAGACCTTTCCGACCGGCTCAGGCAGGGCTGTCACGCCGGCCCGGCCCAGGAGGCGCTGGCCACGCGGCGCCCTTGCTGGCCCCAGCACCGCACAAGGACCAGGCTCGCCCAGCACCAGAGCTCAACGCCTGCCCGCCGGTAGCAAGGGAGATCCCGGTGCTGGTGGCCCCACGCAGATACGCCCCACCTGAGCGGCCCACGCGCCGCCCGGGCTCTGCGCTCACCGATGCCCTTGTAGCGAGGCGGGTTTGCTTTTTCATCCAGCTGCAGCTGTGTCTTCACGTACTCCGTGGGGAATGTAATGCAGATCTCGATGCCTCCCGCGAGGCCTCCTGGAAGAGAGAGCAGGGGATACAGGGGGCCCTGCGCCCGGCAGCACAGCGCCAGCGCGGACACACGGACCGCAGCCCGCCGGCTCCCAGGAGGAGAGGGCCGCGTTTCCGCGAGCGGTTAGCAGACGAGCCTTTTGCTTTAGAAACCGCTCACGTAGGTGCTCGTGGAAGCAACTGCTCCTTCGCCGACTGGCAGGGCAGATGTCTTCCCAGCCATGGCGAAGGGGCCGGCGATGGCCGGCGCGCTCGGGGCCACCCCGCGCCGCAGAGCCCTGCTCTCGCACGCACCGTGAGCAGCACGTCGGCATTTCTGGCCCGTGGCCCAAGCCCTCAGGAGCGCAGTTCGGTGGCTGCAGGGATTTGCCTGCCCGGGAGGGCACAGCCGAACGGAGCAAGGTCAGACAGACGGACCCACGTGGTGCTGCGGGCAGATGCTGGCCGGGGTGCAGGTGCTCCCAGGTGGGGGCTGCCCGGCCCCACGCTCCCCCCCGGCCCGCAGCCCTGCTCCTGGCTCCAGCCGCTGCCAGCCGCCCCGTGCTGCCAGCTCTCCCCTCCGCCCCGGGGCTCGCGAGCTTCCGGCGGGTCACGCACGCGCCTCCCACCCCTCGAATCCTGTTTCTTCTGCGAGGCACAACGCTCACCCCAAATTCAGCAGCATTCGCCCCGCACCCGAGGGCGGCACAGCCCCGACGCGCCGCAGGGCGGCGGGACGTGCCTCCGCTCAGCTCCGGCGGCCCAGTGCCCGCAGGAGCCCAGCTGCAGACCCCGCTCCAGCAGGCGTGCAATTACAATCAGCACCATCCTGCGCCCTGCAAGCGGAGGCTGCTGGGCACTGATTGCGCTGGCTGAAGACGTTTCCTCCACGCACTACGGCTCGAGCTGCTGCCAGCATCCACACAGCTAGCGGTTTTGGCTCCAGCTGTCTTTGCTCCTCTCTGCACACTTGCCGCTTGCTGCATCCTCCGAGGATGCCGTGCCAGATTTAACTCTGACTTTGCTGCAAGCTGGCGCCTTGCATCTGGCCAAACCACTTCTCCCAAACATGACTCACACTGAAATTGCTGCAAAGGATCAGGAGAGAAAGGGGGCGGGGGGAGGAAAAAAAAAGAAAAGAAAAAAGCGCCTTTCATAACGGCTTGTGGGTGGCTACATCAGGAGAGAAAGCACGTGAAGTGTTTGCTTTGGACGAGCTGCTCCCCAGCAGAGGCGTGACGGCTAACCCTGCCCCAGGGCCGCCTCCCCTGCGCAGAGCCTTCCTCCCGGCGCTCCTCATCACTCCCGCCAAGTCACCTCCCACCGCCGTGGTCGCTGGAGCTACCGACGGAGCAAAACCCACCCGCGGCAGGAAACCCAGAGAAGCCGGGCTGCTCCCCAGCAGCTCGTGCCAAAGCGCAGCCCCAGAGCGGCCCGCGGTGCCGAGGGCTCGTCCTGGCCCGCGCAGTGCTTATCAGCAGGCTCCCAAGCGCCCCACGAGGGAGCCCGTAGCGGCCCCGACTGCCAGCGGCTCCGGGGGTCCCGGGAACGCGCTCGAGGACGGCGAGCCCACGGCCAGGGCTCACGGGAGACGGCTCTGGCCTCCAGGAAGCCCCAGCTCCTGCACCAGGAGATCGAAAAGTTTATCACGTAATGTCATTTTCTTGGTACCACGGCAAGGCCTCCACTCCTGCAGAGAGGGACCCACAGCCTCTCGAGAGCCAGCGGGCAAACTGCAGAACCCCCCAGTGCAGCCCAGCTTCCACCTTCCCTACGTTTTTCTGCCACTTGTCTTGCAGGCCGGGCACCAGACGGGCGAGCTCGGCACGGGCCGGGCCGACGGCGCTCCAGGCCGGGGCGCGCGGGCTCCTCCGAACGGAGCCGCCCTGCGAGCACCAGCCGCTTTCACCAGCGCGGGGACACAGCCCCGGGCAGGGGCGTGCGGGCAGCGAGCCGAGGACGAGCTGTGGCGTGGCGCCAGGCCGGCCCGCGAGCCTGGCAGCGGGCACAAAGGCGGCTTTCTTGCCTTCCCGGCCGCTTGGCCCTCCCAGGCAGGGAGAAAAAGCTGCTGAGCCCAGTCGCGCCCCAGGAGCTCGGCCAGCCCCCGGACCCCTGCCTCGGCCGGGCGCGGGCAGGCGAGCAGGCGGAGACGGGTACCAGAAGGAAGCGACGGGAGACGAGCGCAGCCGTTCGGGCCTCCACATCTCCCTCTGCCCCGGCAGCGCGAGAGGAAAGCGCAACTCGCTCCGCAGGGCCGGCCGGCCGCCCCCAAAGGGACCCCCCCGAGGACCTGGGGCCAGGCCGCAGCCCGGGCAGACGCTTCGGCCCGCTGCCGCCTCAGGCGCCAGCGCTCGGGAGCCGGAGCGCGGCACGCGGCTCCTTTGGGAACGACGCTCGGCACGCACCGCCGCCGGCGCCCGGCCGTCCTGGCGGCAGGGGCAGCGATGGGCAGCGCCGCGACCGCAGCGTCCCCGAGCGCCTCGGGGCAGGACGCCCGGCCGGCGCAGCGGGCTAGCTCGGGGCGTCAGCCGCGGCCCTCGTCACGAGCTCAGCTCCGAGCGCGCAGAGCGCCAGGAGCCCCGACCGCGCCGCCGGCTCGTTTCACGGCTCTCCCAACCGCTGCCGCCCGGCAGCCCGCAGCAGCCGCCTCCGGACTCGGACAGGGAGCTGGATGCAAAAGGTCTCCCCAGCCGGCAGCCGCCTGGGAGCAGCTGCCTGCGGGGACGCGCCGCAGCGAAGCCCGCTCCTGCGGCGCCAGCTCGGCTCCCCTCCCTGCCCCCCGGCGCTGCGCGTGCCGGCAGCCGCAGCGCCAGGCCCAAATCCCACGGGAAGGGGCCCCGAGCAGGCACTGCAGAGGCACTTCGCGCCTTTAGGTAATTTTCTCCTCCCTTTTCCTCTCCCTGCAGCACAAGCCGCCCGACGGGTGGCCTCATCCCTCCCTGGAACAACCACCGATCAAAGGTGCTTCCCTCCCCTCGCAGCTTCCTCTCCCCATGCCATTTTATTCCAACAAAAATCTACTTTTATGCAAATAAATTGCTCCATTCCCCACAAGCTGGCTGAGCACTGGCTCCTTGCAACACGCCTCCCTCGCCGGGAGCGCAGAGCGCTTTGCAACCTGTTTACCCGGACTTTAACCAGCAGCTTTAGCTCTTGCCACACCGCAGAGTCAGCACGAGCAGCCGACGTGAACCGCTTAGGAGGTGAAAGAGCAGGCGAGAGCGAAGGCCCGGCCCAGGCCCGGGGCCGAGGCTCACAGCTACTAGCTGGACGCAGCAGAGCCAAAGGAGCGAGGACGTCCTTCGCCCGGGGACGCGGCTGCAGCTCCCGCACGCTGCTCCGGAGAGCTGGCGGGACGGAGGGAAGGGACGGGGCTCGGGGGGCAGCGCGAGGGCACCGGCCCGGCGAACGCCGCGCCGCGTAGCACGGCTCGAGCACAGCCAGCCGCTGCGCCAAGCGTCTCGCCGTGCCCGCCGAGGTCTCCGCGCACACGACGCCAGCGCGCGCGCGGCCCTCCAGCAGGCCCTGGGGACGCCACCAGCCACCCCCCGCGCAGCTCTCCCGACGCGGCTCCCCGGCTCGGGCTGCAGGACCCTGGCAAGGACGAGACAGGCGCCAGGCCGGGGGGACACGGGCACCTGGGAGAGACGAGCAGAGCCCAGAGCAGCGTCCAGCACCGCCCTGAGGAGCAGCACAAATCGGGCGGCTGCAGCTGGAGGAACCCCCTAGCTAGGTACCCCCCCAAAACCGCAGGTAGCATCCACCGTCCTCTTCTGGGGAGCAGCACAGGCTCCCGTCAGGAGCAGGAGGGGGCAAGGGCCCTCTGCACTGGTCCCGCCATGCCTCTCCCTCCTCCCAGCGGAGCAGCAGGGGTCCGCGGGCTCTGGAGGACCGCAGGTGCCTGGAGAGGGTCCGCGGGCTCGAGGCCTCTCTGTTTCAAGGGCAGTTTCACATGCAGATACGCAAGCACCTGATTTCCATACGAAGAGCTCCTTTTGCTCCTTTTGACTTCAGGTCTCACTGGAGCCTTTCATCAGGCCAGCATAATTATTCGCAAGGGTCTGGAAGCAACGGACCAGAGCTCGAGTCGCAGCAGGGTCGGGAAGGCAGGGCTGACGCACACCTGAAACACCCCACCCCTCGTGCAGGCCCTGGAGCTCGAGGCCCCCCGGGAACAGAGCCGCTCTTACCTCTTCACCGTCCCCAGCAGCGGAGGGGGACGATCCTCGAGCGCCCACCTGCACAGGGCAGCCGTCCGGCTTGCAGAAGGTGCAGGAAGGCGCGCGCCGAGCGGCTAAGCCTCGAGACAAGCTACGTGGAGCTGCAGGGTAGCGCCCGACAGCCCTGCCTGGCTTGTGCCCACCGTGCTTACGGCTCCTTCCCTCCTGAGGGTACTTTGGGCCTTTCCCTGTTAGCCAGGGCATCCTTCCCTGCTTGGGAAAAAAAAAAAAACAGACTGAAGTCCACCAGGGTGCTAAGAATCAGGGAGCCAGAAATACCGATTTCCAGCTCACTGCTGCTGCTCTCTGCACCCCGTCTCCTACGCCAGCAAAGCCCTCCCGGCGCCGGCCCCCCTCCCCGCTGCAGGGCAGCCAGGCCCTCTCCGGGGTCCACCAGCACCCGCTACTCTGGGCTCCAGCCATCACTCAATTACAGTAATTAAGCTAAACAGTGGAGAATTAATCAATCAGTCTAAGCACTGGAGAAACCCTACCATTTCTCCAGCAGTGAAACTGGCTCAACAGGCTTCCACCCTCCCTGCCCCCTTCCTCCTGCCGCTGGCTGCGGTCCTCTGTGGGTCGTGTTGTGAAATGGGATCAGGGAAGGCGCCCGGCTCGGAAACGGGGGCATCGTGCCTGGGATGTCTCGGCCTCCAAGAGCTGCCTTGCGGCACGGCCACGGCCAGGCTCAGGGCCAGCCCGGCGGCGCGCTCCCTGCGGCGGCTCGCTCGGGTCCCTCCACCAACGCGCCCCGTGAACCAAGCATCTTGACGGCTTTCACTTTCCACCTGAAGCCCTCAGAGAAAACCAGCCCTGGGCTGCCCCATGGGAGGACGCGTGAAGAGGCACAGGGGAGCACCGTATTCACAGCCCAGCTGCTTCCCTGGAGCCGGCTTAGCAGGCCATTACCTGCACTGCTGTTAGGAGGGGAATAAACCAAGCATCCTGCATCAGGTCACCTTCACTCGGGAAATGTCCATGCACAGCGCTGGAGACATCCAGGCCCCTGGCACACCTCCCATCTGGCCTGGGGCAAGGCCAGCAGGGAGCACTGGGTTTCATCAGGTTCATCAGTAAATACATACGTGGCCACATTCGTCATGGTAACACGCTACGGCCAGGCTGGCAAAAGCCTGATTCCCCCTCGGGAATATACTGCACTACAAACATGGAACGTGCCTCTGCACCCTGCGCTGTCAGATGGGTAAACAGCCCTGTGCAAACAGCGCTGAGATAATATTGCGGACTGGGATGGAGTAATCTGTCCCTAATCTTACTGGAACTGTCCTGTTTCAACAGGCTGCTCTTCCACAACTCCCCTGTGCATCTTTTTTTCTTTGCATTTACATAACAATAATGTAATAATTCATTTTATAATACATTTTAAACCTCTGGGCTGTAAGTAACAACAAAAGCCATTTCCTTTCGCCTACGGTTACGGCACCCTCTGCCTTCAGCGCAGACATCTCCCCTGGGGCCGGCCGAGCCCGCGGTCTGGGCTCAGGACCTCCCTGCGCACCGTTCCAGCACCGCCGAGCCCCAGCTCCGCAGCTGGAGATCAGCACAGGGGAAATGCCAGCTCCTGGCCGACCCACTGCTCCACTTCAGACAGCTACATAAAAACACATACAAAAATCTTTCTAAAGGCGACACAGAGCTGACATCGGAGCTGAGGGCTGCTGGACATCTCCCCAGGAAGGTCAGTGTGAGCTCTGCCCCGGCATGGGGCGAAGGAGCACGGCTGGGACTGAGGTTTCCCTGGGGAGTCTCCGCTCCCCCAGCCACTAGCGCAGGGATGGGAAGCGCCCTCATGCAGCTCCAGGTACAGCCCAAGCACAGCGGCATCTGGCACAACCTGCCCCAGCAGGAGCTATCAACCAGCCTCCTCCGTGGTTTGGCCAGCCATGGCTTTGCACACCTTGCACCCAACACAGGTGCCTTCACTGGTGTTAGCAGCACAGGCTCAGCTCCGTGTGGATGGAAGATGGCAAAAACACCTTAAACATGCTGGCATTTTAGCTAATTCACAGCACTAGTCACTTGCCAGATGCTCTGATCTTTCATTTCAGAGTAATTTGCCGGTCACTTCAGGCAAAACGTCTCTCTGGGGGCTTTGATTTGGCCCCGAGATGTCAGTGGGTGCAGGGATGGGGGGAATGACAGCTGGAGCCTGATGGTACAAAGCACTGGAGCATAGCAGGAGAAAACAGGTAGCAAAACCCATCTCCTGCTGACAAGAGGTGGCCTTCAGACCTCAACCAACAAGAAGAAGGTCATCAGAGCAGGGACTCTACATTGGCATGCACTGTGCAGGGCCACCAGACATGAGAGATGCTGCAACATCCCTGAGCTGTCAGCTCGCCTCGCTGATCGTCGAGGAAGACGGATGGCTCTTTCTGATCATTTACATCAACCAGGGGAAAACAGTACCCTGCAGAATGTCAAGCAGAGCAGATGTGAAGATCTCAGAAACACACAGTTCAAGGCTTGGGTTTAACCCCAGCTCACCCAGAATTAATTCAGACCAAAGAAGCTGAGCAGCTCGACGCAGTTTCCCAGTCCTGCACTTTGACAGCCTCCTTCCCCCACCACAGTTCTAAGGCCTGGGGTCTGCTCTAAGATACTGCAGTAGCTGCAGACCATGGAAGCTCACAAGCATGCAAGGACATGCTCAAAGGACAGTATGCGCCAGCAGAAACCTCAGCCCAGTATGATACCCAAATGACCAGCAGACCTAGCAAGACCAGTTCCCTCCATACTTGCTGATCCTTCCCACGGCCCTCAGAACAAAGTGCTGCATTGGGCCCACCATCTGGATCCTCTAATTTAGCACCAACGTGCATGTGGGGAACATCTCTTCAGTGAGCCCCAACTGACATCCATGTACATCTCAACAGCAGAAGCAGCCAGCGAATGCACAGGACCCACAGCCACCCCCAAGCAGCACAACCTGCTTCACTCCTCCCCAGGAGGCCCTGGCAGCCCAGAGGGACTTGGCACATTCGAGAAAGCAGTCCTGCTTTGTAGGGAGCAAGTTGCAGCTTTCACACCCAGCCCCCAACTTCCTTCTCCTGTAGGAACAATGTGTCCTAAGAGGGATCATATCAAGGGACTAGCAAAGAAGAAAAAACTTAGAGCCCTAGTTACTGCTTTGTTTTCCAAGTAACCCCAGGCTCCCTGCTGAAGCTGCATGCTGAATGCCCCAGGGTGACAGCCCTCCTCACTCCTGCTGGTGCTCTCAATGGGACCTCAGTGCCCACCACTGAAAGACATCGCCATTTCCCAGTGGTACTCAGTGTGTCTGGCAAACATCAGAGCAACTGCCACAACCATTTCTGGCTCCTTCCAAATCAGGAACAGCGTAGGACAGCATCTACAAGTGCCGTTTCCCTGGCCAGGGAAGGTGACAGCAGGCAGGAACAGCAATAGCACACCAGACCACAGTCCGGGGCGGGGGGGGGGGGTGGTGGTGGCTCACAGCGATACCAACCACAGGCCAGGAGCAGGGCAGCTGGTAGCTCTTGTGGGATTGAGCAGACCATGGGCTTCAAAGCTGGCTAAAAACAGAGCAAGGCTGTACTTAACTCCGGGCAGGGCAGGCAAAGCCATTCGCAGGCAGCCTCTGCTAGCCAGGAGGGAAGTCCTCCCACGGAGGGCAGGGGCGAGGGGGCTTGCTTCTTACACTGAGACCAGAAGCGGTCATACCGGGCTCTGAACGGTCCTCTGCAAGCTGGTCTCAAGCTGACCTAAATGCGTTGTGGTGCCCGAAAAAACAAGCAAGGAGATCTCCAGGGAAAGTAAAGACATGGTTATTATTCATTTCAGCAAAAAGCCTGCCTTTGTGTGTGCAAGTCGGTCTTTTAGCCAAGCTTAAACTCAGGGAGGTTATGTTGAGCCTTTGTGTCATACAGCTGTGTGGTTTCTGATCCAGGACTAGGATCCCCAGACCAACTCCACAGTATCAGTTCAGAGCCGAGTCAGGGGTTCTTCCCCTCTCAAAGGGAACGCAGGAATAAAAGAACAGCAGAGACCCAAACCCACCAGGCATTCCCCTGCTTGAAGGCAAAGGACTGAGATTTCCCGGAGCGCAGCACCTCCGGAGCCAAGTCCCGACGGCGGCGCCCACCCGGGCGGCCAGGGCGGCTCTGCTGCGCCGATGCACTTGCCAGCAGCGCTCTCAGCTGAGGCACAGCAAGGCGGACTGCTGCCCTGGCATACAGCTCCAGACACTAAAGCTGGACAAACACCAGCCCATTTGCAAATTGCTCGTAATTCTTCCTTTGTCCTTTGTGACAGCCGAAGGAGGAGAGCTCCTGGAGCAAGAACTCCACTTCCACCTCTTAGGGAGCGCCAGACGCTCCCTGCTCCCGTCTGGCGGTGGATATCCACCCATGGCGTGATGGTGGCTGGATATCTAACTCCACTGGGACACAGGCACAGGGCAGCTGACACAGCACAGTACACCAGCCCACTTTGAACACCTCCGGCTCTCTTAAACACAGAGCTCTGGGGCACAGACACCTGCGGGGCAGACCGACAGTTGCCTGAGAAACCCCAGGAACATCAAACAGCTGGGAGCCAGCACAGAGACGCGCAAGCGGCGCCGCGCCCCCGCGGCGGGCGGGCGGCGGGGCCGAGGCTTAACACCAGCTCTCTCCCACTTCCGCGGTTCCTCAGCGCAATCGGCCGCCGCGGAGGCTCGCCCGCGACTCCTGCCCGCTAAGGAGCCACGGGGCCCCGCCGCGCGCGGAGCAGCGCCCCGCGGGGCCCCGCCCGCCCCGCGGCAGCCCCGACAAGGCTCCTCCGGGCGGGGCCACGTGCGGCCGCCCGGCGCGGGCTGCGCGCTCCGCCGGCCTCGCCCCGCGCAGGGAGCGGCGCGCCGCGGCCGCGTCCCCCCCCGCCTCTCCCTCCCGGAGAGCCCGCGGGAGCGGCACAAGCCCCCGGCGGCGCTCGGGGCCCGCAGCTCCGCGCTCGCCCCGCGCCCCGGCGCCGCCTCACCTGCCAGGATGGCCTTGCCGGGGTGCGTGAGCTTGGCCTTGCCGGCGGGCGCGGCGGCGGCGAGCCGGCGGGGCGCGGCGGCGGGCATGGCCGCGGCGCGGGGGGCTGCGCGGCCCGGCGGCGGCGGCGGCGGCGGCGGCAGCGCTACTTCAGGGCCGCGCCCGCCGCGGGGCGGGGCCGCCGCGTCACGTCCTCGCGCGGCGCCGGGGGGCGGGGCGAGCCGCGGAGGCCCCGCCCCCACCCCGCGAGGCCCCGCCCCCCGCCCGGAGGCCCCGCCCCCGGCGCCCGGAAGTTCGGCTCGAATCGCCCGGCTGACAGCCGCGGGGCAGAGGGCTGGGGAGAAACCCACGTTTCCCGTCCAGTCTCGGATGTGAGGGAAGGCGGGGGAGGCTAGCCGGGTCCTGGAGGGCCGCCGCGCTCTCCCTCCCCCCGCGGCAGCCACCGGCCTCCGCTGAGCAGGCCATGCTATGCTCAAGAGCCTCCCCAGCTGCGCGTGCAGCGTCCGCCCGTCGAGGCCGGCGGCCCGCTGCGGCCTCGGCCCGCTGCGATCGCGGCGCAGCAGGCGGGCAGCCGGCCTCGTGAGAAACTTCACCGCCTCGCGGCCGGGGAGCAGCACGGCTGCGGCTCTGCGGCTCAGCCGCCGGCAGAAAGGACAGTTCGGGAGTTAGAAGCACCGTTAGTCTGCTGGCATTGAAAACGAACGCGTGCTTCCATTGCAGCCCCCGCTCCCAGAAGAGGAAGCCAAAACTACAAACCATTTCAGAACAGGGTTCTGCCGATCGCAGCGGCAAATCCACCCTGCTGCCTCATATCGAGCGTAAGGTGATGGCCAAGATGCAACCCCGGGCTGGCGTGCAGGACAGCGGTGGGCAGAACCGCTCTCCGTACCCACCTCCGCTGCAGGCCGCGGTCACGCAGGAGAGCGCCTGGACGGACCCCGTCCAACGCCGCGTGCTCCTCTGCACGCCGGCTCCACTGCAGCACCCGCCCAGCTCTCCTGCACAAAATCACCAGTGCAGGACGCTTTGTTTTCTGCTTAATGCTTGACAGCTAGAGACCCATTTCAGCAGCCAGGAGTATCTAGACCCCTTTACGTAGACCTGTAACCACAGGGAGGCCGTGCGCTCCACATCCTCATGCACTTGCCAAGCCAAGCACGCTACTGAACTTCAAAGGCTCTGTCAGCAAGACTTCAGCACTCCTTCACCAGCATGAAAGCCGAGTCTGCACCCCGGCACTGCTCTCCGGATGAGCGCTGACCACTCGAACCTGTGCAAACACAGAGCCCCAGGGCCACCTTAACACCACCGCGAGGCTCACGTTTACGGTCATGCTCCAACTTCAACACGACCACACACAGTCACCTCTTCACTTCGAGTCCAGCACTGAGAAAGTAAGGGGAAGAAGAAAAACGCATGTTTTTTGTTGCTATCGTCCACCTTATTCTGCTTTTTACATAAGCCAGTGAGTTGCTCCCATCCCGGTACTCAGCTTATCTGGAGCTCACAGCAGCCACTTTCAAGGCATAAGAGGAATAAAGACAACAGGAAGGAACGAACATTCATAGTCCTATTCATAGAGGCAGGACAGCTAGTTAGTGATCTGGTTAACAGTACTTGGATGGCAAAAAATAAGATAAATCCTCCTTTTAAAGATGGCAAGCAAATGGAAATGCATGCAGATTTCTGATTAATGTCTGCAACACCTCACTAACTTTCTTGTTTTTCCATGAAATTATCATAGTATGTTCGTGCATGCTAGAAGACATGTATACTACTGCTGTGAGGCCATGATTACCTTCATGGCAAACACTGGCTGTTACAGGTTCCCAAATCATCAAGCCACCAAGACCTGGGCACAGTGTCATCCCTTTCCAAGAAAGTATTTCAGCACAGGCTTAATTATCAGCAGTCTCAATGAGATAAACAGTGGTGCTTACTTTGCTGAATAGGGAACGGATTATTCATATTTAATCACATGGCAGATTACAAGCCATCACAACTTGACCTCCAAGAAGCTGCTAACAGCATTTGTCAGCAGAAAGACTGAAGGAGAAGACCATCCAAGGAGGATAAGCAGCCTCTGAAACACTAGAGGTTGCAACAGGTGTGTTTTAAATCCCGTAAGTGACTTAAATCTTAGCAAAGACTTGACCAGGCCTGAGAGGTCAAGAGCATTTCCAAGGGACAGGGTGGTCAACACATAAAAGGGCAGCTACTGTTATGGACAGGTTATCAAGTCCTGTATCTCACTGCTCTGGATCCAGGAATTTTCATGGCTGGTGGCTGGCACTTGTTCCTGCTGCCGTAGAAACAGATAAAAGAATTTTTAAATACACAGTCAAGTACTATTGTATTTTTAAATACACAGTCATGTCATCCCTCCAGAGCTAGCAATCAGAGAATTGAAAAGAACTACTCAGGATGAAAGCAACCAGAATGAAAACCTTCCCTCTGCAGCTTTCACAAGGGATTTTTTTTTTAATGAACACAAACACTGATTGCAGACAGAACCTTTGATGATCCTAGAAAGCACAGAGACCATAACTACACCTGATCAGTTCCAATTTGTTTACTCCCCTGCCCCATCCTTCCCTCTCCCCTAAAAAAACATTTCCTTTATTATTGCTTGCACACACCCTGGTTTCATGGACCATCAGAAGCAGTCAATACAGGACAGATAACTTCGTATTACGTATCCTTGTATCAGAAAGAACCTCTGTGTCCCACTGGAAAAACAGCTCCACTGTTATCAGAATTGGTCAAGAAGTGTTTTCCAGATATCAACCGTTGCAAATGTTTCTTACTAATCCGCAGCACCTGCGGTCTTACAGTGCGATAAGGAAACATATTTCCTCTCAGGATCCCTGAGAGAACAAATGGCTCCTTTACGCATAACAGACTGGTTTCAAGGGAGAAGAGATCGTATTTAGGATTTCCGAGTCAGTGCTCCACCAGCTTCAGGCGCAAGCAGCAGGAGCCACCGTGGCTATGACGAACATGATGCTATTCCAAAACAACTTGCATGATTCCCACTTGAGCACGCACGCAGAACGAGCTTCCGTTGCTGCTCAAGAGTACTCACCAAGATCACCAACATGGATTCGCTAAAGCTTTATCTCCAACCCTGTGGCTTAAAACTCCACACGGGCTCCAAGGTTCCTAGAGCCCCACAGAAGTCCTGTTACCTTAACATTTTGAGTGTGCCTGATGCAACTCAGAAGATAATTGAAAATCATGTACTACATACAATGCTTACAGCATTTAGAGCATGGTCATGTTTTCCTCATAGCATGATATATTAGTAAAAGAAACTATTCAAGTTGACAAGCCCAGTTAGTGATTTACCATATATGAGGCCATTTCCCCACCTCATACCTCTGAAAAGAGGAAGCGTCATCCAAAAGGAACGCTGCTGTCTAGAGACTTAATAACAGCCTTGTCCTTACCCAAATTTGCTTCTAACTTCCTTTCTGGATAACCAGCACTTTGGGAATTTGTGCTCTGGATAATATTGGAGATCAGAAGAAAAGGATGTATCAGGTGACTTCATTTTTTTCCTTTTATAATCATTATCATGGGGGGAGAACTATAGCTTTTTAGATTAAGAGATTTTAAAGTCTTGATAAAAAGAGCAGACAAGACAAAAAAAATCTCATTGAGTTATCAAGCCATGTAGAACACGACTGAAAAAATGCCAAATTTGACTCTATTTTTAAATTCAAACACAAAAAAGAAAAGTAAGACTTGCCCTTCACTGATTGTATTTCAGGTTATGATTTTAATGCTTAAAAGCTTATATTAGCAAGTATTTTAGCTCAAAAAAAATCTGATGATTTCTGATACCTTCCAGAAAGGCCTAAAAGGCTCTAGAAGCAGAGACTTAGACTGAAACATACCTACACTAAGAATTTTGCAGCATGTTGCTAGTAAAACACAGGTCAGAAGCTGTCATTACCCTTGGAAAGGTGCCCACAGAATACAAGCAGCACTGAAAAACAAAGCCATTGTAACAACCACCAAGTCTTTGAAGGCTGAATGTCTGCTGAAGTAAAAGGTGTAAAAGAATAAAAAGACTCTAAAATCCATTAAACTGGACTGCTGCACCTGCAGGTTGCTATAGCAAGCACTAATTCACTTTGCATACAACTTAATTATACACCAATGTTATGAAGCACTCATGTCTTTAAGCATTTATCAGTTCTATGTTAATAATGTTTCATCACAAATTCAAGATGCTCCAAATCCACTTTGTGAGAACAAGTGAGATTGAAACACTCTCAGGATACACTGTAAAACAAAAAAGAAATGCACTCAGACTGGAAACAGAAGTGACAAGCCAAAGAACACCCAAGGGAACACGAAGAACCCAGAAATACAGAAACAAATTCTACAGATAAGAAACATGCTCCATCACAAGGCAGTATATAAACTGCCTAAACTGCTTGTTATGGGAACCTGGTACATGCAGTGCTACATGTTCCAAAATTTGTAAGTTTTCTAGCCTCTCAAGGTTTTTTCAGTACAAATTTGACCCACTGTCATACCATTTTAATCATGCTATTAGTTTCTCAGTGGCTAAGTTCTAGCCTGCCAATTAAAATGTCACACTGAAACATAAACATTAACCATGCTGTATCTTGTTTTAATAAACAGCTTTGCCCAAGTATATCACATGTGACAAAGTACAAGTTTATCTACACTCATTTAACTCAGTGGACATCAGAAAATGAAGGACTGGCTTGTCTGTTTAAAGTTTAAGAAACACAGGAAAAATGTTTTACGCTTCTGAGTAATTGTTACTGGTTTTGCTAGGAAAAAAAAAGTTGTTTCCTATTTTCTACAGCCTTAATAAGGGGTCCACGTCATGCTAAGTGCCAGCTTTTAGCAGTGTAATTGCTTTAAAAAAAAAAAAAAAAAAAAAAAAAAAAGCTATTGCACCATAATTAAGTGTTGGACCTCAAGGTTACTACTTTTGCCCTTATCACCCCCTAACTACTACCAACTTGAATAGGCTGCCTAGAATTCTCGTGTTTTCTAAGTAGCAAAAACTTACATTTTCCTCTGCTCTATTACCACTTCATCGTATAGCCCTAAAGAAACGTAGGTCTTAAGCACCACAACTTTACGTTGACGATAAGAAGCAGAACTTACCACTGCGATGCATTCTTCCTGAATTTACAGGGCTGGCTCATCTGACTCAACAGAGCAGACAGCAGTAGCCTAGATGGGAATTTTGCTTCCAACAGCAGCTGTTTGTTAGACATTCTTTCTTCTCTACCCTTTCACTCAGTGTCTGTAGCAAGACGCCGGTAACCTTTAAAGATGTGAGGGAACAAAGCATAGTGCAAGGAGCTCTGGCACTGGCAGACTGAGAGGCTGAACACAGGTCAGAATTTTATGCCAAGATCAGCACATGTCCCTGCAGTCATTTGTTGAGAGATCAGTTTCTACCTAGCTTACAAGCCACTAAAGCAGCCGCATGGCAATGCTTATGAATTGCTTGTCATCTCTGATATCACAGTTTGCCAGACTGGGGGAAGCCCCAATGAGGGCTGAGAGGAGCTACAGAGGGAAATCCATCATTTGCTTCTCACAGGATAAGCATGTGTACGTAAAACCATGTACAAAGGGTCTCTATCAAGTTAC
The DNA here is from genome assembly GCF_028389875.1 of Rhea pennata. Lineage (NCBI taxonomy): Eukaryota > Metazoa > Chordata > Aves > Rheiformes > Rheidae > Rhea > Rhea pennata. The sequence goes on along the minus strand of NC_084679.1, from coordinate 10,609,918 downwards.
TATTTGACCGTATCATGAGCCCAGAAGTTAATCGCCAGATCCTGCACTCTGCAAGTTCTGCAGGAACAGACCCTTGAACATCATAGCACTACCCCAGTTTTACTACTCTGGTGAGAATCAGCAAGAAACTTAAGCTTTAAATGAGGTTTTCTGCAAGACAATCTTATTTAACTTTTGAAAACTTGGATGGACACTAGAACTTCATAAACTGGATCACGTCCTCCACTTTAAGGTTAAAGAGGGGTTATTTCCTGCTGAGAATGACTTAACTGAGAATCAGATAGTGGAGTACTCTGTTATGCAAGAGTTTGTTCAGGGAATATGTTTCTAGATGCAATTTAGAATGTAAGTAGATCACTGAATTCACAAAAGCCATTACACTTAGCAAGGGCCTAAGATACCAGCAGAGTAACTAAAGTCAACCTTGTACTGAGAACACCATTATGTTCCTGTAATTAGATTCCTAGACTGAAGCTATCAAGGATCCTCAGATTAGCTCAATTCTCTACTGGTCATAAGACATGCTAGTATTTGATCCAGCAGTTTACTGTATTGCACTCTCAGCCTGTTATTGCCGCTATAAAGTCACAGGGAGTTTCCTGTGTGAAAGGAAGAAAACTCCCACAGCCATCCCACAAGCTAATCCCCAAACTGGTCTTCAGTTCCAGCTGCTGACTCAAATTCCTGTTGACATACAAGGATCTGTTTGCAAATAAGTAGCTGCGTAAACTATAAGTAGCTGTGTATTATCTGGCTAATTCCTGCTAGGATTAAGTCTGGACAGAGTATAGGTTTGCTTGCACTTACTAGCTGCTCAGTATTTCAAGCTGAGCCATTGAATGCTGATGGGTATAAAACCAAGCTTAGTAGGTTATAGCAACACTAAGAGAACCCTGGCTTGTATTAGGAAAGTGGATATGGCACCTTCTGGTCACTGCCCTATATGACAGAAATGACAACATACTCATTAGAACTGTGCCAAGGCATAGTTTGCTCTTATTGATTTCATGATCTGTTTCAATGGTTGGCATTCAAATATGTTTTGTCCTGTTAAAGCAGAATTCAGTATGAAAGGTGTAAGCTTATATTAAAATATTTTAGTGGAGAAGACTACGAAGACTGAAGCGTCGCCCCCAGCACAACACTGAGCTTGCACTATTCCCGTTGTGTGAGTGAAGTCATGAAAGCATGTGCACAGGTTATGCTGCAGGAAGGAGTCACATGACAAGCTGTGTTGCTCCCTTGTTAAAAGGAAGACTGCAATTCCCTTTTAAATTAATTGCTAAGCAGTCCATGCTAGATGATTTGGACAAGTGTCCCTTTTCCTGCCTGGTACCCTTAGCTGCGATATTAAGAAGCTAGTGCTATTGTGGTAGTGCATTACTACCGAGCATTCCCACCCCCAAGATATTAAGACTAGAACCACACAGTGGATACTGCAGTTTTACATTTATAGTTGGACTTTTATAATATTCATGATTAGCACAAGATTCATAACCATAAATTATACATTGTTATCTAAGTACATAAAATGTTAATGATACATGTATTTGAAGAGTGGCACAAAGTAGTAATACATCCCTGTTGGCATTCTCAAAGAAAGAGGTGGGTGGTTGACACGCTATTGATACTACTGCAGCATAGCAAAACTGAGTCACAGTTAACTGACTGTCAAGTCAGATGGTGCTGACTGCCCACCAGAAAGGGTCAGAACATGGTGTGACAGGAAGCCATTGCCAGAATCAGTTAAAGGTGCAAATAAAAGTCAGGATTACAGCCCTCCCTACTGCCTCAATATTTTAGCAGCAAGTCCCCCCGCCCCAACCCTGACACTGTGCTCTTGCATCTCTAGTACTTTGCAGCCCATGCACACTCCAATGTTCACTTGCCACACAGCTGAGATTTCCTTTAGTACCATTTAATGTCAACGAGTAACATGCTCTCCTCTTGTTAAACAAAAAGGATCTGGGAAATGTTTGCTCTCTGGTATGAGAAGATTTATTTTCTTTAAGTCTCAGATTTACTCCAGAAAATATAGAACAGACTCCACCTGAACCCCAACAGCATTGTCCAGAAAAGGAAACTTTCCCAATATTCCTCTAAACATTCAGAGCACAAATATTAGAAAGCTCATTTTCTTTTGCACATGAGACTGCAAAGAAAATGGGGTAGTCAGATGTACACAAGCTTTCAACAAATCATCATTAAGGAGATGCTTCACCAAATTGTTGACATCCCTGCTACTTCAGTAGCTTCAGCTAAAGCTTTAACAACTTGGTGCCAGGCATTTTCCCAGCTGCCTTCAATGGGCTTTGCAAAAGAAAAAAAAAATGCTCTCTTCCCCCTGGCCTCAAGCAGTTATTGCTATATGAGTTAGTGAAATAGTGCCTTAACTTCAGACAAGAGTCTCACAATGTCATTAACAAAAGCTGCCTTGCAGAGGTTGAAATGTAACCGGACAATAATCAATAAATAACAGTAACAGGCATCCGTTGAAGTCTCCTCACTGAGCAGGGCAGCAAGTGTTCAGCCAACAGAGAGTCATCTGTGCCTTAGAACCATTGTACACTTCTTGGAGAAGTTAAAAAGGGACGGGAAGGAAGAGAACAGAGACAGCAAAGGTCTGTCAGAGCGCTAGTTACATATTGAAACCATAAACAGGCGGCTGGGTGAATCCTGGCGCTGTGTATCCATATGGGAAGTTTGCCTGCGGAGGTACTGCACTGGGGCCTGCTGTCAACATCAACTGCTGGCCTAGAAAAACATGAGAAAAAGAAAGTTAGTTTAAGAACCAAGGTTTTCCTTACACCAGCAGTACTATGGGACAGGATTATGAGGTTTTAGCTAAAACCAGCTGCTGTGCAAGCATATACTAGCATGTTACACTACAATTCAACATGCACCACGTGAAATGGGCACCAAGGCCATCTGCTCTTGCCATCAGAAAATTAAGAAAGCAAGGCAGACTTCGGATGAATATCCAACTGATACCGGGAGTGTGATTAATGTGGCTTGTTTTGAAGAGACCATATTGAAAGCCAAACAAACTGATATTGTTTCAATCATGCACAATCAGAATTGACAAGTAAAGTAATTCAAGTTATTAGTTAAGTAAACACAAAAGATCTCTTGAAAGATCTGTCTTCATTTTTAGGAGCACACATGCCTCATGCATATGTTAAATTCAGGTTAACATTTACATTAGACAGTGAACCAGTCACATCCTTCCCTTACCAGCCACTTCTAGGTGCTTGTTAGCAGAATGTCTCTTCAGAATGGCTTCTAAAATAGCAGTACGCTTGAGGACAGCCATGTTTTTGGCTACATATGTCTTAAAATGGATGAGCTAGAAAGCCAGTCTGCTTTTCTACTTGGAAGAGCAGAAAGCAGACACATTCCTCTTAGAAAGAAATACCAGGAGGAATTAGCATGCTCAGAAGTTACTTCTGAGGTTAAGCACACTGCGATGCCCCCTCTCCTGTTACCGTACTGAAAGGCTATTCCTAAGCTAGAATTCTGACCCATGTAAGAGGAGTAATACTTTGAAGAGTAGAAGTACTGTAGGAGTGAGATGTCACTTCAGCAACTTGCACAGTTCATCTAGCACAGACACAACCATCTTATTAGCTAGTGGAAACCAGCTTGCTTTGACTGGAGGCAGTCATTTAAGTTACCTCCATGAAGAGAGACCAGAGTGAACATAACTAATCAATTAGAACCAAGTCTTTCACCTACCAAATACTATTGGAGTGGGTTCAGCTACTTGTTCCTCTTCTTTTCTTAGGCTTTCAGAAGCATCAAGTTTATCCACCTACATTGAAGTGAACAGGAGATGTATGAAGGTTTTGCCTAGAGACTGTACCATCACATGAAAACTCTTCATGCCAGGTACCTGAACTATCAAGTGTTCCCTTGTTAGCACAGGTTGGGGACCATAAAAGTCTGCATTCTGCTATGTTGTAAACTGCCCTCCCAGTTATTTAGTGGGAATAAATAGTAGCTGGCAAACATAGCTGAGAGAAATCATGAATTTCAAGTGCAGTACTTCTTGGGACTGCCAGTCAAGCTACTGGTTTACTTGCAGCTGTTAACCTAACAGCTTTCCAGAGTAACATTAAATATTGGTGTTACTAAAACTATTCATACTACAATGGATCGAAGTAATAGGAAGTTAACAATTAAATTAGCTTACATTGTTCTAGTTATGACCTAGGATTGTCACTATCTCCTGGATTAGACTTTCCTCTTTACTGCCCCTAAATTATCAAGAAGAAATATGGAACAGAAGTGCTGTTACTCCCTCTGTTGGAGAACTAGCAAGAAGTACACCAAGAGCAGGCGGCCCTGAAGAAGGGCTATCAGCAGCTGTCTAGTACAGGGTAGACATGTCCGAATTGCTGCCTTAAATGAAGTATTACAGATTGCCAAGTGAGTGCTAACACACTTTGTGCCTGGACTGTTCTGGGACATGGGCTATTCTGTGCTTAAACACCTTTGATTTATGCATAAGAGAAAGATGAATAAGTTCCAGAAGAAGCACACATTGTTGATGAAGCAGTCTGTTCTTTTGTGCCTTTAAAGTTAGTTACATGACAAAGTTTTGGACATACCACATTTATAAAAACCCATTCACTAATTCCATGTTTTGTAGTTAATTTTGTAAACTAAATTAGTTTTGCTGTAAACCACTTTCATCATGCAGATTTTTCTTCTGGCAAGTTATCCAGTATTTAGTACATGTGATCACCTGTAAATCCAACCAGTAGTTTAAAAAACATGATCTTAGATCTAAGTCTCATCTCCTCAGCAGAATATGAGGAGGATGAATTTAAGATCTCTGCAAGTACTTTCATCATGCTAAGAGGCAAGTTTTCTACAAAAGCTTTATTACTTTTCAAACAGATTCACCATGTCTGCAAGACTGCTTCAGTAATTTGCAGTGTAATAATGAATTTACATGCAGAACATTTCATGTTATGTGGCAACTGCTTTTGTTTACTTATGAACCACATCCTTCTGGCCACAAGATATCTGCAATACAGTGATCAGGAGCCCAAATGGTCATGTCTTGCTCAATCACTGGCTTCCGTTCCCCATGGAAAACGGCAGAGTCTGGTTGGATTTTCAAGTTGTTTGTGAATAGTTACCCTTTTAGCATTAGAAAGTGAACAGGAAATGAGTTAGAGCTAAGTTATACTGCTCTTCTGGCAGAAGCTACAGCTAGATTCCTGTAACAGAATCCTAGGATATTGAGGGACACAAATGAACACAGAGTTTGAAATCAGATTGTCACCTTATAGAACAGCCCATCAACCTGCAAGAAAATTCAGAGGGGAATACTTAACATGACTGATAACAGGCAAGCTGAAACAGTCACTTCTAGATCACTGGCTTCAAGAAGGTTCTTACTGTGATACCCTATACAAACCTAGAGCCTTCTAAGAAAAGATCTAAAGAATTTTAGATCTTACGCTGTTTGAGACAAGCATTTCAGGAGCACACATGACCAGAACCTCTCCCTCTTTCAGAATTTAGATGAGCTGTAAATATTGTACAGCCAGACTACACATCTAAAGTTGTTTTCTACAAAAACCTCATTTCCAACAATCAGTTCCTAAGGCTGATACAGGAATAGTGTATAGTACTAATTACTTAAAAGCTATATTCTCTATAAGAAGAGAATAGAAAGTACATTCAATACTTAACATCAAGTAAGGAATAATACAGGTAGTCCTTGATTTTAAGTATTCAGTTTCAACTATAGAGTGGCTCTAAAAAGCACACAGTTACCCATATCCACTATTAAAGGCTTAGGTTTAACTATTCCCCTTGCAAGTACCAAAGCATCTATCTGAAGTTTAGCTAGCTAACTTCAAGTGATTAAACCCACAAAACTCTATACAGAAGATTTAGCCTGGGGGATAATGGTATTCCAAACACCTGAAAAGAGCTTTACCTGGTTTGCAAAATAGTAATCATCTAGCACACTGGAAGTCTTAGCTTTCCAGTCTGTGCAATACTCACTTTGGTAAGATACTCTCTCATCACTTGGATGAAATAAGGCATTGCAAAGTCCATGATGTTATGCCTCCATGCCAGCTCGAGGACTACATCCGGGTGCAGCAAGTCATAACATGTGAAGAGGCAGGCTGCAAAGCACTCTTGCTTGCCTTCTTCCAGGAACCACTGAAGCAGCTTCTCAGCTAGCTCTGCATCTTTGGATTCTGCAGCATACAGCATAGCATCCTGCAGAAAGGGACAACGCTTAAGCTCAACTCTTGCCTGTCAGCTTTATGTCATGTACATTTCACTGCTGGCTAGATAAACCAAGCATTCTGCAAACTATGAAGTTAGACTTTCACATGACCACACATGTTGTCTTCAGAAGCCAAGGTACAACATATACACTCAGTTAAACCCTCTTGTTTTGAGTCAATTCAGATACTATATCCAACAGACTTCCCTTAAGTAAAGAAGCCCAGTGAGATTTTGCTTACTTTTGTAGCAGAGAAGATAAACAATTCATCTAGTATCCCAGCTACCTCACAACTAGGTATTAAGGGTTGGTTATTCAGGGAAGAAATCACTACATCAATTGCTTGGTCTGTGGCAAGACAGAAGACTGTTTACCAGCTCTTCTTCAAAGTAGTCCAGAACTGCCCCATGCAAACTCAGTACCTGCTTGAGGACTAAGACTGCCATATTCATATTTCATCTCTACCCTGCTGAGCATAAAACTTCAGTCCTATGGAGACTGTTCCACACTGACTGAGAAAATTGACCAGGTGCCACTAAATGGCTATAGACAAATCTCTCATCTGAGTATAGGAAAATGTTTTGAAACTGGCTTTAAGATACACATTTGAAATTGCAAGCGATTCTGTTCTAAGATTCTACTTACTCTTAGCTCTCCACCTGAAGTTTAAGGAAAACTGGAAATTGGGATTTGAAAGGAACAGAAAACATTCAGTTTTAAGGAAATTTATGCTTCATAGCTCAGACACTTCTAGTAAGTCCCCCCCATCCTCATTATTATTATTTTTTTAATCAAAGGGAGAAAGGCAGCATTACCTCACCTTATACAGACGATCTTTTTTGCATAGCTCCACGCTTTGCTTCCAGCGGTTGTTACCCTTATACAAGTATGCTGCAATACGCCTAAATTCAATTAGTTCATGCTTTTCCAGACGCTGAGCCAACGTTATGTTATCGAAGTTGTCATAGGCATCAATGGAAGCTCTCAAACCCTGTTTCAAAAAGGATCGTTACACTTGCTTCCAGATTGTAGTAAGCGAGAACTACAGCAGAGAAGCATCCAAGCATGGTACACAAGCGTTTTAAGTTCTGCCAACTGGATGTTGATGTTATAGCTACAGTTTGTTTGCCTTGCATATTTGGGGTATCACTCCAAAAGAATATTTCTGACACAACAAGATGCTACTTGGTCATACTAACTTTACTTGGCAGAAAAGAAAAGCTAATCCTTTAGAAGCCAGAAAGGATGGCTTCCAAATAGAAACCAATGGGCCAGAAGCAAGTTTGTTTATAAAAATGTTGCCTACTATGGAATACTTACTTGATATTTACCTCTACATGAAGCTTGTTGTTCTGAGAGAAATAATTCTGGTATCTGCTTTGTTTGCAGATTATCACACTGTGACCCAAGCCATCTGCACCCTCCTAAAATCCTTTGATCACGTTCTCACTACAGTTGCACTGCAGAAGTTCCAAGTACCAAGCTTATGGCCTCTTTATCGGAGAAAGAACAGCAAATCTCTGGCCTAGCAGTATTTTTTTTGTGGCTCTCACCTGGTAGTCCTCCTCCTCTGTTAGAAGGTTGTTTAGAGCTTCATTAACTCCTTTGTTGTTGTGGTTCTGGACTGAACGCAGATAAGGCTTTACTAGAAGTAGCTGATTAACCTGGAATTAAGATGTTTCCAGTATGAGATTAAACATAGCAATTCAAACACTCAGTACTCCTGAAGCAGGTATAACTCTTGTAATAAGAAATGGTAAGTGCTTGCTGTCAGTACCCTTCAGACAAGCTATAATGTATGTGCAGATGAACAATAGCATAAGTTAGGATACTGTTAACTCTTTCAGCATCTGGGACTGAGCTGCTTCTCAGCATTACACCAGAGGCAGAGCCACTTGACAGACGCCAACCCCCTTCTCCAGCCAGAGACTGAAGCATCTTAATGTGTGTGAGAGGATTTCCTGTTCACTGACTATGCCCCAAGCCCACCTTTGAGAAAAAATTGACTGTCCTGGTGTGATCCAGTCGTGGAGATAACACAAGCAGAAGATCATTGATCAGCAAAGGTTTGTAGTCCAAGTAGAACTGCAACGCTTTGTAGTACAACTCCACATTAGCCACCTGTACGGTTAGACTTTAGTTAGTACTTCAAATACAGACAAATTTAACGTGCTTAGATGATAACTCACAACACAGCTTATCTGACTTTTAAATAGAAGATTAAGCTTTCCTCTAAAGGCCAGAGGTGTAACACATACATTTCTCACCCAGATTTCTTGTTCAGTGTCAAGACTGTTTCTTGTACGATCTGCTACTAGGAGCAGTCCCAACCAATTCTACATCCACCGTAAAGAGATTCTGGCACAGGGAGCCCACTAGGGTTAGAATTAATGTGACCATCTGTTGAACTCCTAAAGCCAGCAGAGGCTATAGTCTTACAACCTTTTGAGTTGTTGCCTTGTAGCCCATAAGCTCAATAAGATTCCAAAATGTGAACATCTTCCTATCTAAACTTCATCAAGCTACTATTTTCCACTACATGCATGGGACAGATCAGGCTAATTCTTTCACTGAAATAATTAGAAGCATTTTCAAAGGTCTTTCAAGAGCTGTTACAGCCTTGGACTAGGACAACAGTCAGCTCAAAAGGTATTAAGGAGGTTATGCCTCTTGCTTGTGACCTATGATCAGTCCCTGAAAACATTCTGTGCCAGCTGCTGCCACTCTATTGAGTGAGCCACACAACAGAAAACAAAGTGTCCAAGATTAGGTCTTAATTCGTGTTAAACCTAATGAGAAGTTCTGTTTTAAGTATAGCAGGAAAACTGGCAGCAGTTTAAGCAAATTCATTTTCTGAAAGGGGGTTCTGTTGTATGTTTTTGCCTTTGTTCTTAAAGGAGAAAAAAGAACAAACCACAACTTTCAGCAGCTGATTCAGTTAACCACATACTTACCTTGGCAATTATGTCTTTAAACTGCCCTTCTTTCCATGCATCAGTGGGATGATTCATCATTGTAATTATTGCATTGTCATACTCTTCATATTTGTCGTAGAGGAATACAAGTTCTGCCCAGAGATGAGCTTGTTCTGCAGCTCTAAGCACCTGAAAAGACAAGGAATCAGTCAGCTTGATTCACTGACAACTTCTCCACTTCACTTAAAGGGTAGTTACCTTACTGCATACCTTTGGAATATTAACTCTAGACCAAAAGAGCTCCAGATGTTCCCTCATTTTCTGAGGCTTGAATTTGGAGTACAAGATGGCAAGTTCAGTAAACATTCCCATGTGAGCACGCTCTAGACCCAAAGCAGCTTCCAAAAGGGCAATCAGTTCTTCAAAGTAGCCACGATCCTGGATGTTAAGATGATAAGGATTTGTCTCAAATTCACAGCCAACTTGCACTTAAAGCATTGTAAGAAGTGTATTCACTTATTTGAACAGAAAAGCTTGTTGAACTTAAGAGCTTAACTTTGTAAGACTCTGGATTCCAATAAAGCAATAGAATGGTAAAACAAGAGACAATGAAAGCTATCACCCTTCCCTTTACTGCAAAAAAAACACTTGTATACAACTAGTAAGAAGTGGAGACAGAGTACTTAATCCAATCTACTTCATAGTGCTCCAGAATCAGCTTTATACGGTATAAACTGATCATTTAGCTATGATCAGTTAACTTTAGACAGCATGCTTGCATCTGCTAATGAAGTTTTCTAGGACATTGACAGTGATCCTACCTGATAATAACTTATCAGCTCTTCCAGTTCATCAGCATGGATTACTATATGTAAGCCACAGATCTGTGCCAAGCGGAATTCCTTTCCGTCCACACAGGCAAAACATACCTACAATGAGAGTTTGCAAATAAGTCAGTTCACAGAGGAACGCTGCAATGCTTAGTCTCCTTGTATTAAGGAAAAGGAAGCTGATTAATAAATTTCTTCAAATTCAAGGATTTATTATTCAACAGTATTACTACAATGCTTGTTCTGGAATTAAAATCTCTGCTATTTGTTTTACACTGTTCTGAAATTAAGCTTTATAATCTTGAGCAAGAAGACAGCTTATAGAAGAAATACGGTCTAAAGCCAGAAACAGTTAGCAAGCTACTGTCAGCGACCAGTGCAGACAGTTATGAATAACTGTTCTTAATTCCTACATTACTTACAGAGCAAAGGTGTCCAGTTATGCTCAAAAGCAACATACTTGAAAGCAACATCAGAGTACATTCTCTAGACCATTAAACATGAGTTTAGGTTACCTCCTTCCAAGTCCTTGTGCTATTGGCTTTACGGCCACTGTCCACTGCTGCCTGGTACTCTCCAAGGTGCACCAAGGTAGATGCCAGGCGAGCAAAGTTAGATACGTTGTTATAGAGTAGTTTTGCAGCTTCATACATTCCTTCTTCATAACAGCGGTCACCAACCTGGATTAGGAACCCAATGTAAACAAGAGTAACAGCAAGAATCAAGAGTTAGCTAGCACTGGAAAGCTAGTCATACACTGAAAGTGTGATTAAGACATACCTGTTGTATATGGGCATTATTAGGACCACTAATAAACTCTTCCAGTTCTGAGAGACGATTGGTTTTTGCCAAAGCAAAAATAAGTTCAGTCTCTACATAAGACTCTCTAGCCTTCTTCCTGGCCATCTGTAAGAATTTGACTAGGTCCTCCCAGTTATCTTGAAGAAAGAAGAGATATTTAAGATCTTCTATTTAGACATTCTGCATTGGTCTCATCCACCTTAGAAACAGTTTTGGCTAGTTCACTCAAAGATTTCCTCCTTCATGCTAGTAAATCATACACATTTGAGTTAAATTCCTTACTTAAGGACATAGTCACCTTCATGTGAGGTTTAACTTCTTGCTACTACAAGTCAGTTGTCAAGCAATTCTGCTATACACTTGCTAAATCCAAACTTAAAATGATCTTTAGTTGTACTGTAGACCAGAGCAGTCCAAAGGATGTCTGCAGGAAAATCTTTGGTGTAGCAACAGACAATAAGTTTGTTGACATGAATTACATTAAACTTTGCCTCAGCCACTCCACGGGCTTCAGTTTAGGCTGACACTGAGAATACAGGATTCCCAAGAATCCCTTCTGCTCAAGGTAGATCCAACAACCCAGCTCATGTCCAAGCAATTTAAATTTGAGGATGCTTTGCCTTACCGTTTTTGTTAGCTGCTTGAACAACTTCCATGTAGGCAGACGGATCATCTGCCTTTATATAGGAGTCAATGGCTTCCTTCACTAAGTCCTTCTGAAGCTGTGCTCTAGCTAACTGGCTCCATACCGCTGGTTCATTGCATCTCTCTGCAAATTCATAGGCTCGGTCTAAATTGCCAATGTGCTCAATCAGCACCTGTTTGAAATGAAAGTTGCAAGGTAAAAATAAATCAGTTATAATACTGCCTTGTAACAGAGCTCTACTACCTTTGAGAGCATAGGCTGTCAGTCCTTTCAGCCCAGGGGACTTTGTGAGAATGAAACTCTTTGTCACTACAGTTTTTCCCCCGCCTCACAGAGGAGGTCAATATGCTGGTCTCAAGGCAATGACGGGTTTGTGTTTGCTTCTTCTGCTCCTTTCAGTTAAGAGTCTCCAAGGTAGTCACTCTGAACCACACTCAGTGCACACACATCAAGTTTTATCAATGCACACTGGAATCTTTTGATGCCTTTAAACATGCAAAACTCTGAAGTCACTATTTTGAGTCTATATTGCTACTCTTGTATGTACTCCTACTTTTCCCAACTTGATAATGCACACAACTGTTCTCTTAAGTCATTCTCAAGTACTCTTCAAGTCACTGAAGAATCAGTGTAACAGTACTCTTCCTCCCATTCTCTTTCTTACTAGCATTCTACACCTTTCTGCAGGAACTATACCTCACCTGGATTGCTGAAGTATTAACATCAAATTTTCTGAATATAGCAAAGGCTTCTTCATATAGTTCATTGCTGATGGCAATGTTTGCAATATCTGGGGCATCATAGTTATCAAGTCGATTGATATATTCCATCACACGAGTGCGGTCAGCCTTAATGGCAGTCAGGATCAGTAGATTCTGGAGATTCCTTTGGTGAACAAGATGCATGTTATAAGCAAGTGCTACCATGCACTACATAAGTGACATGTACGCTAGCAGAGACCGTTCAAATCCAAGTTGATGAGTACTGCTATTTGCCCTCAATAAGGAAATTGCCTGCGAGTATATCCCTTCCTTTTGACACATCACTACAAACTGAATAGCATGAACCAGTTCTGCTCGTAAAAGCACTGAGCTCCTCAAATTCTGCTTTTTCACCTGTGTACAGCTGTGTACACAGACTGTATACAGCTACTTTTCATAGTGCTTAGGCCACAGAACCAATAGGCGCAAGAACTTTGGTCACTTAACAACCTAAACAGACACTGAATAGGCTAAGCCTGTGGGCATGGCTTTCCTCTTACCTGTGTTCACTGAATACAGAATTATCCAAGACAATCTTTTCCAATAACTCAATCAATTCATTAGGCAGGTCAGCAGTCATGAAGGCCTTCACAGTAACAGAAACCTCCTCTGGATCCTGTGTTTCTGATAAAGCTGTTTGGACAACCTAGAATTCAGACAGCATTAAGTATTTGCCCCAAATACAATAGTTGCCAACCCATTCTGGCAAAGGCTTCAAAATTTTAGTAGTAGTTATTCATAGTCAGCAAAGAAGAACTATTCTTGTGCTATTTTAATAGCTATAGCTATTAAACTCATGCCCTGATCTGCCTTAGAAGAACATTCACTATAGATGAGTCCCTGCATGGGATGGAACAAGAATAACTACTGATAACTATGACCATAAAAAAGCTCAGAGTCACTTGCCACCCAAACTCCTAACAGCTGCTGAATGGTTGAGACAGGACCTCAAAGGACCTCAGGGGGGAAGACAGACAAGTCCTTAACTTTCCAGAATGGTTCGAGTCAATCTGAGGTCTCCTCATACTGATGGAGTCCAGTCTTTAGTCTTTGCACACTACCTGGTCAATAAGCTGCCGCCTGAATGGATTGTTTTCCTCCAGAACATTTGCCCAGAGCTCAGGATCCTTCCTGCGTACCAGATAGCGAGCCTCACTCTTAAACAGCGAGTTCTCATTGCAAACCTGAAGGAGGAGAGAGTTATGAACACCGGAATTAAATATGAATGGCTAGTACCACAAGACAGTTTTAGCTAACTATGAATCAGTCTAAGAGACTGACTAGAACTAGTTGCTGACCATTGCTAAATACCACAGACAAGTTCTTACCCAACCTCTGATCTGGAAGGCTCATGAGAAGGTCTCCAGCAGAGTTTCTATAGCTTCTCTTGATATTGCCGGAGACAAATACTGTGACAGTAGCTTCACAGTAACTATTTGCTTCTGTTTGGAGTGAAGACCTGCAGAAGCCTGAAGAACTTAAATTTTAAACCTAGAAAGGGAGCCACTTGCTTGGGCAGTGTTAAGTAGTAACTTTAAGGAATGGTGCTGCAGTTTAAAGCTAGAAACAAGTTATATATCTGATGTCATTAGCTTTGTGCTGGAAGTATTCAGAGTAGCAGGTGGCTGCATCTCCCCTGTTAAAATATTAAGCTTAAGAGGGCAGATTAAGTGTGGGATCTCCCATAGGAGGACAGCAAGGAAGAGTTATGAATTATGATCCTATTAGTGCCGCTGACTTCAAATTATCAAATAAAAGTGTAGAATCCTGAAGGCCTACTCTGTTTTCTACTAACAGGTCACGTTCTGTTAGTACCAGAATTAGCTTTTGGAATCTCAAGTACTTTGCTGTAAGCAGATTATTAGGAGTAGCCTAATAGTCTCAAAACTTTGCTTTATAATTACCGCATCTATTAGTTATCTAGCTGCAGCCTTGAGCCCTTTTCTAGGGGGACACAGTGTCTTAAGAATAGTTCTTACACGAGGAAGACCTTTCCCTCATAAGCAGGAACACTTCTTCATGGCATCAGATCAAGGAAGAAACTGGTAACTGTCAGGTTTTTACGGTTAGCTGGAATGCCAGAACCTATCCTAGCAAAATCACAATTCAGAGCCACCTTTGTAACCTGAAATAAGAAATAGGCTGAACTTTGCCAGCTGTAGATTTTAATTTTACAGCCACAGAGGAGTTACTGCTTCAAAAATAGTTCTTTCAGTCTGAGAGGTCATCCACTTCTAGTGGCAAGTCTAGATTATGCCATATTCTAACACCCACAAGAAGGGCATTGCCAGAAAACGGCATTTACTGCCTTTAAACAGGACAAAAAACAAACGACTCCTCTTCCCCCTACACAGTTGACATTCTTTGCATATACTAGTACAAAAGTGCAGGTAGGAGGCAGAATGTTTTCTTTCATAGCAGACACAGAAACGGCAAACTGACATTGAATTCTGTCGCCTAGTTTGAGACTAGAATATGTTTGGAGAACCTTGTTAATGTGACTTGTCCTTGAACTTCTGAGGGAGGTTCAAGGAATCAAAAAGCTTAAGATAGGAGAGGAATGCTATCTGAACAAGTGCGTGCAGTTTGACTGTCAACATCTATTTTCCTCATTTCTAATCAAGTATTAGAGCAACTCTAAGGCTTAATTACAATGTGGAAAAATTTCATCTTTCTTCCCATTTTCTACCAGAAATTTCAGGAAAGCTTCTTCTTCTATTGTAGGGTCAGAGTAGATGATGACTTGTGCCTTCTGCTTTGACCAAGTGTTCAAGGCTTGTCAAAAAAATTAAGTTAACAAAGGTTTAATAAGTTAGAACATTAATCAGTTGGGCCCAGATCTAAATTTGAGCAGAGTTAACAGATAAAAGACATGAATGGTACCTTAAAGCTGTAGAGCTATATAATTTTAGTTCTGACATAGCGTAAGAGTTGCTCTTGTTAGTATATAAATTATTGTCTCCACGTAGGCCAATCCTTCCTACCTCAATTCCCACGTGAGACTACAAGATAGGATCCTGCAAGTGTTAGACAAGGTAGGCTTCCACTTTAGGTAGCAAGAACTGTAACATGTTTATGAATGTAGTTTTGCTAACCTTTATGAGTTCCAGATCACACTGCCCCCTCTCATAAGCAACGCAGGCCAGATGAGGGTCTCTCTTTTCACAGTATTTGCCTACTACACGGCTGTCATAGTAAGGATTCTCACGAAGGAACCGCTCTGGATTATTATTACTGTCAATGTAGATTTTTGCCAAAGCATTATGAGTGGCAGGTTCTTCACAGCCTTCGTGAATTCTTGATTCAAGCCATGGCAACAGCAACTTAAGCCTTTGAAGAAGGAAACAGGTTTACAAGTCAGAAGAGGCACACTTGACAACTATCCAACTTCCCTTCAAGAAGGTCTGCTAGTCAGACTCAAAAGCAGATGTAGAACCACATACTGATTTTTAATAGGTCTTAAGTGAGTGAAGGTCAAGTCTGCGGTTTAAAGTCAGGGAAGGTAGCAGATAGCACTAAGCTTTGTCATCTTGCCTTACAACTCCCATTCTATTAGCCAGCTCTTAAAGCTATTTGTTCATTTCACAGTTAACAACAAACTAATTACACAAGCTGCTGTGTACCTACAGTGAGACTGCAAAGACAGTTTTATCCAGATTTACTATCAAGGCAGAACAGTCACATTCCATGAACGAGCTCTACGAGAACCTGGAGTTCAAAAGCCGCATTATTTACTATGCGGTGTTGTCAGGCATTCCTATACAGCCCAAGTAATCAAAAAACTTGCTCAAAAAGACTAAGCTGCATATAAGAGTTATGCCCTGCTTTACTGTAGAAAAGTATACCTCATCAATCAGTGCTGTAGAAAAGTATAGATCATCAATCAGTGCTGTACCATTCAATGGAACTGCAGCCAATTTAATCTGGATATATACTACATTCAAGAAATCTTGACACTAGGGTCTAACATATGGATTTTTTTGTTACCGGTTTCTTTTTTCCACTTCAGCCACCAGCTCATCTGTTGAAAACTGCCCTCTAACCACCATGATCAAGTTCTTAATGACATCTTCAGAACAATCCACATCAAGAAGTCCTCCAACCACAGCTGGTATACGGCTGGGATTCACCTAGAACAAGCCACCATCAAAATTAGTTATCATTAACCTATCCCTAGTTCTCCTTATTGGGAAAAGTAAGTTTTTAGTTAGCTATTAAACATCCATTAGGCTACGCTTCAAACCAGAGCATTTTTCAAAGCACTAACCCATTTGTATACAAATTCCAGGAAAGACTGTACCTATAGGTTTGTCTGTAGCAGACAAAAGCTCAGTGAAGAGCCTCTGTACTAGAAGCATCAAGATGAGCCAACAACTGAGGTGCTGAAGATTGTTTTGGTCAGCTTCCTTTCTAAGGAAGGAAATACCAAGAGTTTAAAACTGGATTCTCCTTACCTTCTGCACATAGATCTCTATATACTTCTGCAGGTTATTGCGATATAAGTAGAGCACCAGGTCATGAACAAAGTCAAATCGATCACAGACAATGATGAGAGGAAGCTGGTCCGTGAGCTTTGCCTCCTGTATTTTGTGCAACAAAACTGAGTAAGCAACCATCATTTGTCATATAGCATTTTCACGAAAGGCAAAAAGTCTAACCAACTTCTCTCCCACTAGAAGTCACACCACATTCCAACTTAAGACTGCCATGTGGACAACTGATTTCAAAACCAAGTAATCAGCTATGAATACCGTGTGGCCAGTCTCTTAATACTGAGTTTTATATTTAGTCTCTTCAGCATATGTCACATTAGGCCCTACATCATAAGCTTCAACATGACTATCTGCATATTAATTCACAGGGCAGCTGCTGGGCCAGAAGTGTTAACAAAACAAAGTGAAGTAGCATTACAGAATCCCATTTCACTAGTCAAAAAGCACAGAAACCCTTCAGCACATAGCACAAGTTGACTCCAGTTTTAATAAGCTTTGTCTAGGCAACATCCTTGCTAAATATCCTGTGGAATATTTCAGCATAGTCTTTGCTTCTGCTAAGCTGGATACTGCTATTGTTAGCTGACAACGTATTAATGGGGTTTGGTACAAGTTAGATCATACAGCCTAGTTTTAAAGGAATCGTGGGTCTAGGTCTATTTTTGCAGAGATAGCCCAGAATGATCTGTTATACGCCTGAAATAGGATA
Organism: Rhea pennata; assembly: GCF_028389875.1. Classification (NCBI taxonomy): domain Eukaryota; kingdom Metazoa; phylum Chordata; class Aves; order Rheiformes; family Rheidae; genus Rhea; species Rhea pennata. Next base: position 10,592,507 of record NC_084679.1, on the reverse strand, counting down.
AGGCTCCTGTTCTACTTTCTAGAAGACTACTTACAGCAATGCCAGCTAAACGTTAAGTTGGCATCTCCATTCATTCGAAAACTACAGTTCAACAAAAAATGTAGAAGACAGTTCAGTTTATTGGACAGAACATTTACCTTCAGAAAGTTCTTCACTCGTTCTGGATTATAGCAGTTACTTTCACGGCAGATCCTTTCTACTTCCTTTATCTGACCAGTCTTGCAAGCTGCCTGGATATACTTGAAATGGACATCTGGATCTTGGCTGAAGTTTACAATGGAACCCAGGAAATAGAACAGTCCTAAAAGAAAGATTTTATATAGCCAGAAGTGCAAGTGAAGCAAGTGCAGACTGTTCCAGGCTTTAGCTTGTAGCTTAGTTCAGTACTGCTAGGAGAGCAGCTTTCATTCAACTGCCAAAAGATCAGAAGTTTTTTCCTTCTTTCAGGTTTTGTCTTTCCCACCGTCACCCAAGAGAGTTAAACTTCGTAGTTAAACAAAGCTATCTTGTGATGAGCTCAGCACTTCACTACACGCCTAAGATCTAGCTATCTTAGCTGGCCCAGCAGCTATGTGACAAATATCTTGCCAATATTAGTATTAGTTTCAATTGGACAGCACTTCCAGGAAAGCTGTTTGCCTCTAGTACTATACCTTCATAGCTTTTGAAAGATTCAAAAAGCTCCACAAGAGACTGGGTGCCAAGTTGCTCATGGTATTTAGAAGCTACTTGCACACAGAGCTGTAGGTTTTGCCTGATATTGGCGGACAGCATGGCACGCAAACACTCCACAGAGTCTTCAACCGAGAGAGAACCAAAGAAGTTCACAAGCCACTGCAAAGAGAAAGAAGTTTTACTCAGTAACTTATACAGGATACAGTTAACTTCTAAAAATATGACAGCTAGACAGAGTTTCTATCCCAGCTATTACAGAAAAATCTTTCGTGTACTAAGAATGGAGTTTTGAAAGGAAGCATACTCAACATCTTTACAACTACAATGCAGTTTAAAAATAAGATTTGAATTGCCCACCTGGGAAACTGAGGGCAGATTAAGCCATCAGTAGTGCAGATTAAGGTTTAATCATTAACTGGATAAATGCTCTTTAATCACAGCCACATGAACCGCTTAGGTACCTCCAAACCATCTTACAGCTGCTGTAGGGAATTTAGCCGCCACAAAGGCATTAAGGAGTGGCCACTTCACCCCTGAACCTTATTTATTTCACTTGCTTTCTCCACAGAATGGACCTACCTCAGGATTCAAGAGGTGAGTGTGAACAACAGCACGTTTAATATCATAGAGATCTGTGTAGTGTTCCAAAGCTCGCTGGAGCAAGCCCGCCTTTTCACACAATTGGGCAATATGAGCACGATCATAGTGTGTAAACATTTGGTTTCCAAGGATGGCATCTGCAACCTAGGGAGATTACATTTTATATTCAGTCTATTAGAGAATCACAGCAACTCAGCCTAAACGTTTAGGTCACAACAATTACTTGTCAGTAGCCTTTGATGTTGCTAAACTATTTATAGGTATCAGCACCAGACATCAGATTCTCGTCTGATTTTCTAGATCTGAAGTTTACAAGCCTACTACTCTCTTTTCTTCACTTTTTAGAGGAACTAGGTTGATAGTCTTACTTGTGGGGCATGAATCAAATTCATCTCCAGCAGACGTGTCTGAAGGTGGCCTTCTGCAGGGCGGTTATTCTTCAGAGCATCCAACAAAAAGGAAGTGCACTGCTGGATAAGACTGTTCTCCATGAATACATCCACAATCTGTTGAGATTGGTCAAGTCAGAGAAGGGAGTCGATATACACACTCATGCCTATTTTTATTTGTACACAGTAGTGGTCTGGTAAGAACACTAAAAAGGCAGTTCATCACAGCACATTTCAGTATGCTATGTCCCTTGTTTCCACAGCATTACTACCATGATAACACAGAGACAAGTTTTTACACTTTTCTTTCTGTAGATTCTCTAGAATGCAAGGAAGGCATTACTTTGAGCTATTATGTCAATTTTTTGCCACCCACTATTTAAGCATGGCTTGCAAATCCCATCCCTCCTCTGTTCAGATAGAGGAAGTATTAGCTTTTCTTACAGAAACTAAATAGCTTCAGTTATTTAATAACTTATACTGTTGCCTTATTTCTCTGTCCATTCACCTGAAGCAGCCTCTGGGAGCCAGCACTCAGTTTAAATTTGTTTGTCCATCTTCCTGTAAGTTATCTGAACAACAGGAGTTAATGTATGCTCAGTTAGAGCCAAGACAAGAGCTTTAAGTGGATAGTAACACTCATTACTGCTTAGACCAAGACAATAACAGATTCATTATCAGGATTACTGTGATAAGTCAGAGAACTATTCAAGTTCCACAGGAACTTTAAAACACACTTGCCTCTAGAGACTGAATGGTAATCAAACTTAACTAAGAGTTTAGTCAAACTTATCTAACCAAGCCAACTAGAGACCTGAATTGGCCTTACCAGTCTGCAAAATGGTACTATGCGATTACCTCTGTCTAGAAAGAGACCAGTACTCTTGTTGTAGGCATCACCTGGTTAATGTTAGCCAGTGGCTCCTCATCCTGTACCAGCATCTGAGAGAACTGCAGGCCTTGCTCTGGACTGACTCTCATCACGCTTCTCAGTAAGAAGATCCAGTCTGGAGTATAGCCAACCTAGAATTTTCAGCAAAGACATCAGTCATGCGTGTCTAGGAGCTTTAAGCCTCTTTTAAGCATACAGATTCTTCAGCATGGACATTATATTGTTTGGGCCTGCCATGCCCAAACCCCCATCTTCCTGTATACCTCAGGCAAAAAGATTGCTTGGCTATTGACAAAAAAAATTCAGCATTCACCTACTAAGTAACTGAATTTGTGCTAGGGCATTTTTATTGCTAGGCAAGAAAAGGACTAGGAACAAGCACTTCAGTCTGAAGGCACTATCAAGCAAGACCCTACGCTTAAAGGGTGGACATCAGGCAAGCTGTTTTGTAACCAGTCAGAAAAAAAAACCCCGTCTGATGCATTTAGGAAGAGTCTTATCTTCATCTTCTAGAATTAGTCTGAGCCACTGTGAAGTATGAGTTATTCTGTATAATTTTGGATGTTCTAAAGTTAACTATTGCAGGCTGCACAGAGCTTATTCATACACTACTATCTGCACTATTAAAATGAAGAAAACACTTGTTTCTCAATCTTAGCTACTTATCAGTTTTGAGTGACAGAAATTAAGCTTATCTTATGGAAGATAGCTTGAGAATGTACAGGTTAAGCATAAGATGAGTCTACTATATGTGATAAACAACTTCACCTTTTTAGCATACAGCACTATTTTCTGGAATTGACCAGTTTCAGCAAAACACTGAATGACTTTGTTTGGCACATTAGCACGAAGATAGACACTGAGTGCAAGGGTTGGGTCAGCTGTCTTCACCAAGTCTCCCAGCTCCTCTGAGCACTCCAGCTGAAAAGTCAGAAGTGGTATTTTGTCAGGCAGAGTAGATATTCATATATTTATTATTAACAAAAGTTATTGTTCACACTCAACTGTTACAAGGCAGCAGAATTAAGTTAGCATCATGATCCAGCCTACCTTGTCTTCCTTCAGCCACTTCTCCAGAAGCTGCTTGCGGCCCTGCTGTAGTACAGGGCGACAGAGTTCTAGAGACTCAAACTTGTTCAGCTGTCCTTGGTCAAGCAATATTCCAAAGTACTGGAGCAGGGGAGACGCCTGCCCAGGCTGAGCTGGCACACTCTGGAACTTCCTGATTGTATCACTGGTACGCAGAATTCCCTGAAGAGGACCAAGATACTAATTAAACACTGCTCTACTGCGAGGTCTGAACAGTGTTAGTCAGGAAGAAGAAAAAAAAAAAAAAAGAGAAAAAGCTGTTAAGCTGAGCTATACACTAAGGCACCTATTTTAAACCTGTTAGGGTACAGATCTTGGTTAAACCCAAGCCACCGTGATGTTCTAGCAAGAGGTCAGTGACCCCAACAAGTTAAGTCCACGTTTGGAAATGATATCAGATGCTCCTTGATATGATACAGGAGAATATAGAAGTCAGGACAAGCAACTCAGCTGCAGACAACTAGGGCTAGTACAACACCACTTCATTTGTGTAGTGGTATACATTTCATTTGTGTTCATTTCATTGTAGCCAAGTGCTAAAATGCAAGTGAATGTTAGCCAGTGGCTCCTCATCCTATATCAGCACCTGAGAGAACTGCAGGTCTTGCTCTGGACTGACTTGCAATCACCCTTCTCGGTAAGAGGATCCAGTCTGGAGCATAGCCAACCTAGAGTTTTCAGCAGAGTATTTTCAGTAGAGTATAGGAACTAAAGCAATCCTCATAACTTTAGCATTGGAGTTGCTTACCTTTGGTGCAGATGCTGCTACTTTAGCAGCTTCTGCATAGCTTCCTTGAGCAAATAGTGTGTTGAACTTTCTGGCAAATAATTCCTCTGCCCCAGCTAGATTACTACGGATAGCCATACGCAGACCCAGGTCAGGATTCTGGAGAACATTAGTAGCATAGTTCACAATGTTATCTTCCTCAACACATACAGAAAGCACCTGGAAAAGACACAAGACAAATCTGAGAAATACTACCCTTTATAGATCTACTGTTATTTACAACATCCAAAGCTGCAACTATGCAGGTTGTCCATGACATCGTAGGTTGTTCAGAAAAACAAGCAGATTTCTTCCTCCCAAGCAGTTCTGTGCAAGTAGAGGTTAAACTGATCAGTCAAGTAGTTGCTTTCTTCCATGAACTTTATTACATTTCATACAAACATTAGAAGGCTCAAATACACATTTCTGGATTTGTTACCTGTCCTTTTTTGTTCACACCAATAATGCCTGAGGTAGGTTCATGAGGAGCTGTGACAAAGATAGTATCAGCACTAATACGGTTCATGTAGATGCACACACCAGACTCCAAGTCATACATATGAATATATCCATACTTTGTGATCAAGTAGATTACACCATGCTTAATTCCAATCTGTCAAAAGATAAGTGTTACAGTCTTAGTATGGACTACCTTTAAAAAAAAAAAGAAAAAAAGAAAAAAAGAGAGAGAGAGAAAAAAAAAAGAAAAGAAATGAAACTCAAGACAGTTGCCTTTAGCCTTGTGACAGGACAATACTGCAATAACATGCCTTCGCACTGACACTAGTGACAAATATAGCTTCAGGCTTCTTCCTTGCAGACTTGGAAAGCAATGAAGAGCTTTTTTGGCCATTTAGAGCTATAGTTCAACTAAGTAGAGAAGCTGAAGGGAATTAAGACCGAGTAAGGTCGAATGAGAAAGGTATGCCATAACTAGCATTCTAGTCTGGATATGCCAATACCAGTTTCTATTCAGAAGTTAGTGTGAAAAATCCCATCTTCTTCCAGGAAGGCCTACCCAGAGAACCAGATGAACCTCAACCAAGCTCAGATGTGGAGGAGTCCAGTGTAGCGGTCAAGTCACTTAAGTTAGGGATGCATTCAAGTCAAGCTGATCTTCAGCTATAGAAGTACTTCGTATCAGAATTCTTCAGCATTCTATTACGGAAGCCTCAAGCTGGGATACAGAGCTCCATGAATCCTGCTACAAAGCAAGACAGCTTGCTTTGTTCACCTAATACAGCAGAACATCTTTTGGTTCATTTATGAAGCTGGTCTATTGGCTTTGCTTGCCAATATGCTATGAGATAGGTTGTTCTTCATGCATAACATCTGGTCTTGCAGACATAGCGAAGTTTGGTCAAGGCAACCAGTTATGTTCTTTCCCTAAAGACCCCCCCACATTAATCTATAAAAGTGCCTTTTCTCTGCTACTGCTCTAGGAAGTGGGCTAATATAGAACTTCCCCCTCCTCCATCCGACTGTTATCATGACATCTACTGTAGATGAGATGCCACTTTCATGCCCAGTTATATTAAGTATGATAATATTCCACTATCTAGAACCCTGTAGTAGGCAGTTCAATAGCTTGAAGAAGTGGAAGCACCTGCTACAAACAAGTGTAGTAGTTTAGAAAGGAACCATGAGTTAAGGGACTGCCCAATAGACAGACTGCTTTCAGTACTCTGTGTCCAATTACTTTTGGACTGCTGGAAATATAAGGTAGTATAGAAGCTAATCAAATTTAACTGTTCAACAAGAGGTCTGACAGATACTGGCAAAATCCTACTAACAGACACTGTTGAAGGTCTGGGGGGGTTTTGTATATAAAAATCTACTCTACAGGCCTAAGTTGATGTAGCCAGATATTGGAGCAGCTCGCACATTTACATTTAAGTTACCATTTTAATGTCTAAGCTACCTTCCACAAATCTCTATAGGAAGAAAAACAGAATGAATAGCAGAAAATATTCTTTATGGCAGAGATGCTAGCTACCTGTCAGGCTATAAAGTTGATTTTTTTGGTAAAACATTTACCTGCATTGCCACAGGAAAATCTGTTTGCGCCTCAGGTGGGAAAAACACATCAACAGCTTTCTTAACAAATGGCTGATTTCCAGTAGCTGGCTGACCCACTTCAATTATGTGTAGCTAGAAAAAAAGAGTGCACGTCACAAGATTGCCTGCAAGTACATCCACACATGAAAGAAGCTCCTCTTTCCAGACATACTACCCAAAGTCACCTGCCACTTGGCTGATGAGTATCTGCCCAGTCCTGAAGTAGCAGTCTGGAAAGTAGTGCTTCAGATTAGTTGGACAAAGTTTTTCAGAATTTGCTAAAACAAAGGCCAGGAAAAGTTGAGGAAAAAACATGTTTTCTGTGACAGTAGACTGTATATTCTTAGTCCATGACACGCAAAAAACTTGAACAAGATGTTTGAAGTAAGACTTGCTGTCAATTACCAGTAATTTGTGCACGATAAGACTTGAAAGCATAATACCTTTCAGTGTTACCTCAGCTCTTTACAAACTGCCAGCAATTATACTGTACTGAACTGCTACTGAATTTCACTAATAGTTTGATGCAAAGAATCAACAGTATTCAGGCTTACCTAGTCTCTTCTGTAATGGATCCAAAACTCAATGACAAATGGCAGCTTAATAACAAACAATTTTGTATGAACAGAAGGTCACACGGGCTACGAATTGATGCTTCAGCACCCTTAGCATGCTTCTCATTGTGTTTTTATTTGTCCTTATGTCTAAGTCCCACCCAAGCAATGTAGATTTTTTGCAGTTTTTACCCCACTGAAAGAAAGCATTTTGGCACCAACTAGCCCGATACATGGTGGGCACAGTTCACAAGCAGTTCCTTAGACTACATACAGTGAACTGTGCAGTCACTGAAGTTCTGGTTGTACTAGATTCTGCTACGTTTTAACAGTCAAACAGTTGCAGAGTTTACCTTGCCCCCTGCAGGACTCCTCACAGCAAAACAGAAGAGCGTGGAAGGTTTGGCATTTCCCTCTATTTTGAATTCTGCAAAAGCTGCTGCATGGCCTTCTATAGGTTGTGAGACTTTTCTATCAACTGAGTACAGCTGCATTGCACCAACCACACGATTTTGCTAGAAACAGGAGGAAAGAGCAGCTTTTAGAGATAAGATTTTGAATGTTTTATAGCAAGACCTATGGGATAGTGAACGAAACAGCAGTAAGCGTTCCTCATATCCCCTCCCACAGTGCTTTAATTACATTAAAAAGTCAAGTTATTCCTACTCAACAGGTATTTTTGAAATTTTGATCTACAGAAAATAAAATTAAAGATTATAACAGCTGTTAATGAAGAAAAGCGAGGCCAGTGCTTTCCTGATCATTTCCATAGTATACTATTTTCCAGGGAACTTACCTGTGCTGAAATTCCTATCAGCAATAGCCATTTTTGATGTTCGTCTGTCCTGTAATTGATTATTTGGCAGCCTGCAAGACTTGCATGTCTATCAAACATCTTTTGGGGTTGAGATTCTCCTTCCATGCTCCAGTGGTAGACTGCGGTCTCTGTCACCAAGGCAACTGTATTCACAGATATCCATTTCCAGAAGATCACTTCCTCTGCCATAGTGTGGGCTTTCATTTTACTTTTCATCTCAATGTTAAAGATCTGAAGCGTCTTCCCAGCTGATATGACAAAACCCAAGAAACATCATAGATGCAGTTACTACAATGGTCATCCTGTGGTTTGCCTACTTACTCCAGTAATGTTAAAAATGACGTAGTGTCCTGTCATATCTGACTAAGCCTCCTTAACTCGCATCAGATAAGATCCACCGAACTCCTCAGCCTAGAAGCAAAGTCTTCTTCTTATGGACAATCCAGTCATCAACTGACAAGCATAGGTATTTCAACTAACTACAAAGTTTAGAGAAGAGAGTTTGTCTTGTGTAACTTGTGTAAGCTCTTGTTAGCAGCACTGGTATACTAAGTTATGTCTGTCTAGTAAATGATATTCAGTATTATTACTAGAGAAAGTGGCTCCCATTTATGTCAATTTAATAACTGCTTTAGGTCACTTGGACTGAGTCCAACAGCAAGAGACTTGCAACAGCTCTTGAAACAGCTGAAGACTGCAGCTTCCATCCTATTTCTGTTGAAGAGACTCCACACACAACTAGGAGATAGACTTTGTAATATGACAAATGCCTATTGAAAAAGACAGAGTAAAAAGGTCAGAAAGTTTATAGAAAGTTTTGAAGCTTTAGTTCCAGTTGTTTCATGACACGGGTAACTGTATAACAGATTTAAGTTTGACTTTAGTATTCCTTTTGAGAGAAACTAGTAAAGGTAGACTATTAAAACTAATGCAGTTGAAACAACCCAGTGAGCTGAACACTCAGAGAATAAGACAGTCTATTATTTCAGGAAATCAGAGTGATGTTTTACTTAACTGCAGACAAAACTCAGCTTTAGGAATATTGTTTTCTGTTCACAAGACACCCACTCAGACTGCTAGAGGATTAGCTTATAATACCATTAATCCTATCCACATCTTAGAAGTGTTTTCTGTGCTAGTAATCCTTCAGAAGTTCTACTGCCAAACTCGTAGATGTCCCTTCTACTGGGAAGTCTTGACAGATGAAGGCTGCTGTCCACTGAGGAGTTACTTCCAAGAAATACTAAGCCCAAGTTAATACAAACTTTACTGCTCTACAAGGCCCTAGCATAATTTAATTAGCTTAATATAATCACTTCACTATATAAGTGTCAAAAGACACAAACCTAGACTTCAGAGCTCCCACATGCAGCATTTATGCTCGCTTCCAAGAGCAACTGCATAAACAAACCTCATCACCTAGTTCCTAGGACAGTTTGCCAGCTTGCTAGCTTTTCTGAAGTTTTCCTGAAACCAAAAGCAGCCCATTTCTGACCATCTTGCCACCTGCTGTGTACAAAGTTACTGTATTGTACAAATGCAGTAAGCCCAGGCCTAACATCAGCTGTAAAGTGGTAACTGTCCAACTGCTCCCAACAACTTGTCCAGCAGTAGACTGGTGCTGTCAAGGCACTGATATTGGAACTAGCACACCACAGCCTCTCATATAGAACGTGTGCAAGGGTTCTTCTGGAGGAGCCCTAGTCACCATTGTCTTAAACAGGGGTTCCAGTATATGCATACAGAAGCTGCTCTGGAAGTCAGTCTTCCTGAAAAGGAAGCAAGATGTCCCTAGTTTTGAGAACATACAAGAGACTGATAGGCTCAGTGTCCTACTAAGATGAGCTAGAAGCTCGTGGCACTCTAGAAATTGGAAACAGCTTTACAAGCTTAGTCAGCCAGGTAACACTGGATGACAGAGGTCATAGCAGTATTATTCCTTAGGTGAAAAAAAAAAAAGAAAATGCAAAGTTTAGAGCTCTAAACTGTAATTAAAATAGCTACAATAATTTAGTAATTTGGGTAAGAGCAAGCAGAACCTGCTATAAAGCCACAAATGGCGAAAGCAAGTGCTAAGATTGAGTCTTCAATATACTAGAGTGCTTTCTTAGACCAAGATGAGATAAAAAGCTAAACTTCTTACATTTTCCTGATCTCAGACTACTCTATACAAGTGGAGTCAAGTAAGCAGATTCATTTTTGAATACAGGCACAAGAATTTACATTTCAGTTCACCAGAGCATGAAGTTTCTCCATTCTGTAAAGAATGGAAGCACTCTCAAGTGCTGCATTCTCCACTTGCTCACACAGTTTGGGGAGTACTCTCAGTACAGAAGAAAGCAAGAGAATCATAGACAAAGCATAAAATTTTATACACCAGGAGAATGCCACATGCAATCTAGAAATGAAATTGTGCACACTGTATTTCAGTTTAACTCATTAACCATTTCATTTCTTGCTTCAGAGTGGGATTATATGTTTCTTGCTCAATAATCCTCAGATTATGAGCAACTCCCAACCATGGCACATACACTCACATTATGCAACAGTTTGGACTACTGAAGCCTCAGTCAATCAGCAGGGAAAGTCTGGAGTGACAGACTAACTTAAACTGTATCTTCAGTGCAGTTGACAGCATGCTGGCTTTATTCCTCCTCTTTTCCCCACCACCCTTCAGTCATTAGGTTATGCATACAGTAAAAGATCATTAAGTTCACAATACCTGACAAATGTGCGTGTCAGTGTGACATCATACACTTAACCACATCTGTTCGGAGAACAAGCTTATTCACTCCGCATCAGACAATACTCTTTTTGAACAAGTCTAACACTGGCAAGAACAGAACTAGATTATTAGAAGCTGATGATAACTTTAGTTAGTAGGTTAGTTTTAAAACTAACCTAAAGGATGCTGATAGTTTAAGAGCTAGATAAAGTTCTGCTAGTACACAAAATCCACTTTCCTTGCCAATAAGGTTGGTTTAAAGGGGTCCAAGATTAAGAGCAGTGAATTCTAACACACCTGGAATTGATCTTTTCATTATTACCTCTATCCATCCTCCAGATGGGGCAATCCTCAACAAGACATAAGCATCTTGCTGAATTGCAAGTGTCAGCTAAAGTCAAACTTTAACAGATTAGTTTTTCCCTAATGTCAGGATAAGCCTGAGATCAAAGACAGCAGTTACAGGTTTTGTGCCAGTTCTCAGAACAGTAATTTCTTGGACCCCTAAGTAATTTCACTATGACTTTTCACACTGAATACCACACTTAGGCAGAAATGAATAGCACATAGGGCATGCTAGTAGAGGTCTCTCATAAGAAAGTATTGCAACTTGGTTTTGTCTACCAACTGTACTATCATTACATACACATTACACACCACTGTCATACACACGCTGTTGCCCTTTACTTGGTACAGTCAATAGTCAAAGCAACCAAATTAGCAACAAGCCAATGGAGAATGTTTTCACTGTAATACCAGTTGAGGATTAAGATCCCCATCTGGCTATGAAGTGAACTGTTAAATGGCTACCTCAAAGTTCAATACTTTTTATGAGATTAGACAATTCAGTATTATTGCACATGAAATGTCAGGATAAAGTTCACTCACCATCTGTTTAGACAAGATGCAGGAAGAAAAGTACAGTCAGTAACAGATCAGTTATTGAAATTAAACACCAGAAGTCACTGATTTAAGAAAAGAGTCAGAAATGCACTAAGGATTATTCTTAGAGTTCAGGTAGCCCAGAGCCAAGGTCAACACCATAGGTAACTGATGAGCAGAGGTCTTTATCTTCAAGATCTCATGACTGCCAAACTTAAAGTGTTTGTAAATTCAGGCTTTAGCAGCTACTGGCTATCCTTATGCCATTTTGTTGGTACCAGCTAAGCTCTTCAGAGCTACAAAAAAAGGTTAAAGGACAGAGCAGAGAGTAAGAGTGGCTCTACACCTCCATTCGTCTCTGCACCAAGTATCCAGTATGTTTACAACATCTGTTTCAAGAGAAAGTACACCCTACATTGGCCTGGTCCTCACTGAGGATGGGCTTGGCACTGTAGCCTCCTAGCATTTCAAACCTACCTGGAGGAAACAAACCATCCAAAGATTACTGAAAAATCCATTACCAAAAATACAGTATGCAAGTTCAGGAAAGAATTCTGATTCCAATGTACATTCTTAAAAAGTTTGCACAAGCCTTAAGCTTAAGAGCTCACTTAAGCAGCAGTACAGCTAGATGGTAGGGTTCAGACTACAAGAACAGAAGGCTAACTCACCTTTTAGCGCAATTACTTTAGAAGCTGGATTCATGATGGCACTTTCAGCAGAAATTGGACGTCTGATGGGTGTTGTTGGATCACTCATATCAATTATCACCACTTGTGCCTGCTCTCCCACTTTCTCCCTGATGCAGATGAACTTGTCAGATTCCATTGTTAGGGTGCTGAATCCAATGTTTGCTGGGTTAATGCCCAAGTTTTGGAGCTAGAAAGAGGGAAAACAGCACTTTATTACCCTTCTCATGTTGATGGTCTGTCATTATGCATAAAGTTCCAGAGTGAAATGCAAGACAGACATATTTCCCTTGGCAAGGGTATATATTCTGGAACAATAATTTGTCTTCTAATTCTTTGCTTTAAATCCTGTATGTAAAGAACTACAGAACACAAGTCAAAAACATCCCTAAGTGAATCTGCTCTTTTTGCAGCTACTTCCTGCTAGCCCTCTTCCCACTTTTTCTGAAGTAGTCATAGAGAAACATTAACACTAAGGTTTACAGAGGATTTCAGAGCCTTAGAGGAAAATGACAGTTTATGTACCACTAATTCAGTTCAGCACAACTTTCAATGGCTTATTTCAAAAAGTGGAGTTGTGTTCATTTTGCTTCTTAGGGTCTAATTCTTACCAACACAAGCTAAGAGACATGTTAAAATCATTGCATCTCCCCTTGCCTAAGATGGCATGCCATTTAGCTTTAACAGCTTAGAGATTTCTATATTCAGATATTTCCCCCCCCGACTTTATGTCCAATTCTTAAAACACTATGATACCAAGTACTTAGGATAAATGACTGAACACCAGTTATTCCTAATGTAAATAAGTTGTTCTATATTCAGATATCCCCCTGCGACTTTATGTCCAATTCTTAAAACACTATGATACCAAGTACTTAGGTTTTATGACTGAACACCAGTTATTCCTAATATAAATAAGTTGTTCTGTGCCACTGAGTGGACTGGCCTAAAAGATGATTGTTCTTCATTTTCATCTTTCCGGAATAACTTTGTTTCCATCTATTTCCAATATCAGATTAATAGAAAGATGGCCATGAGCTTCTACCACTTTGTTTCCATTGGTCTACAGTAAATCAGATTTACCTATGCAGCATGCATCATGGACATGGACGCAAGATACATTTTATATAATAGTAATTGTGGCATGCCTCAGCACCTGCTTTACGCTCCAGAGTAGCATTTTTCAAGCAAATGAATTTTATCAGCTTCACTGAGGCTTGAGGCTTAAGAGATTAACCTGTACTCTCTTTCAGTGCACTGGAGGAGGGAAAGAGAGGGGGGGGGGGAAAGCCTGCCCTCAAGCAAACAGTTGAGTAACTACTACTCCTTAGACTCCTTTCATACTTCCCACCATTTTTTTTTTAATATAAAATAGGCTAAAACCCTAGGGCAACAAGTCATATGATGGTATCACAAACATTTACTATGTTTTGATCTGGCTGATCATGGCTTTTTACAGCTTATGTATAGCCACTTACTAAACCATAAATTGGGTATGTAACAGATATCTAGAAGTGTCATGTCAGAGCTGAGCCTAAGAATGCTTCAGGAATTTTTTTGGTCTGCAGTTCAGCTCATTACTAATGAAGAACTATTCAATTCAGTAACTGCTAATCTTGACTTACTAGAGTTTCAGTAGCACAATACAAGCCAAACATATGCATATGTAAAGAGATGCTTACTCCTCCCCAAAAATCTCTCTCAATTATTGAGACCCATTCAGCTGACTCCTCACTTTAGAAGTACTTTGATATGAGCTAGTTAAGTATGAGGCGCATTCATGCCAAAAGATAATCCATATTGAGTCTATCCAATCTGGAGTCCATCTAATCTGTCATAAATTACAAACAAAATTCACATCACAGGAGTGGTCAAGATATTTAACTGAAATACAGCCAAGCTCCTAAAACTGATTTAATTAATGCAAACTCAGATAATACTTTCCGAGTGCTGGAATAGAAACAAAGACTCTTAAAACACTTTTCCAGTTACACTTTAGTTTAACATCCTTTTCAAGAGGCAGCCACTTGACACTCTAGATTCTATACGGTAAGAATCTTAACATTATCTGTCGACTTCAAGTTCAGCTTTAAGTCCAAAGTTATTCCCTTCAACTTCTGGTCCACACTGAAATACCACATTTCTCTAGCTAGCTTCACTAAGAGAAATAAGACCTTGCATCAAGTTTCAGTATTATAACTTAACGTCCGGTTATAACCGTCATAACAGCCAGCAAAGCTTTTGGAAACTGTAACACTAAATGATACATGAGTATCACTGCCATCCTTGCTATTTTTATGGGAGTTGGTCACATCTTTTAAAGGAAAGATGCCAATACTTCTTAAAGGATGTTAATGCAAATACAGCAAGCCTTATAGTGAATGAGGCAAAGTTCTGTACTTCAGCAGTCTGGAAACACTGGACTTTCTTCCATCAGGGAAATAGTAAGCATCTTCCTCAGAACAGGTCTGGTCCTGCAATATGGAAGCAGTAAAGAGGCATATTCCTCATGACTATAGATTAGAGCATAAGCAAAATCCCTTTTCCACTAGGTAAAGGGAAATTAGCCATCATTCCTTGTACCCTGGATAGGACATACCCAAGAAGATTGTCTCAACTATGTTGTTCTGAAGAACATTCCCCCCTTCCTCATGTACAGTGTTAAGAGAACTTTAGTACAGGGGCTAGTATGCATTTAGGTATGTATCTTAAAAACCTGAGAAGCAGAAGTCTTGACAGATATCAGAAATAAGGGATATCAAGTGAGCTTTAAGGAACTATCATAACTTGACCTAGACTTGCTCACTGCAATTAAAGTCAAATTCCAGAATTAAGGCCAAATACTGCACAGTTTTGTCAGGTATTGCCTCAAGAAGAGGAGGTCATATAGGTCACTACTGAAGTTTGAATACATTAACCAGGGATTTCAGTTTATTTTTGTAGTAGAGTAAACATCAAATCTCCCACTTACTACTGAATTCTCTGAATTCTTATTTTTAATTGTGCTTCTTAGTCTGAGAGTATTGCTTACATACACTCACTTTCTTCTGGAAAGACTTGTAATACTAAATCCTGGTTTTTACAGAGATATTTACCATGACCAGAGCCTCTTTCCATAGTCTTAGCCCAAACTTCGCCTTTTGCTAATCCAACATATGAATCACTAAGCAAGCCCACACAGGTTACTTCAGACCTCACAGCAGAGGGAAGGTCAGCACGCTGTTCTACAAGCGACACGATCTATCGCCTCCCTCACCCCTCTCCTGCCCTAACACCTTTTCTGTACACTTAAAGGATCATCTTTGCTGTCAGGCTTAATGAATCAGTTAAAGATTTTTGCTTCCTTGATACCTACTATTACTGCAGGTCGGATGAGACCACTGCCTACCAAACCTACTTTTAAGCATCCTATAGGTACTGAGATCTTACTGACATGGTATTAACCTGAAATATATTCCTTAATTCGAGTGACAGCACGCAAGTCCTACCATCTAGAATAAACTATAACTGTTAATCTAAGGTTTAATAGTGATCTTTTTTCCATTCCACCTTACTGGTAGAGTAGTTTGTCAAGCAATATAGTGGAGACACTTTTACATCAGAGTTCTACTCAATATTGGGTTTTCTAGTGCAGTTCCCTTTATTTGCAACTTGTGGTTAAGACTGAGCCAGCACAAACCAACTCAGACACTGATGCCAACAGTCTTCAAACTAAGCCTATTTCTCTTATGGAAAGTATTTAAGTCTAACTTGTGTCTGGTTTAATACTGACACCCAAATACTTGGGACTTACTATCAGCTAAGTGCTGGAACCAGAATAATACACAGAACTTAAAATCCCTCCACAGTTCAGTAAAATATCCTATTTCAGTTTAGTGCCGTTCAGGATCTAGTGGAATTGTTTTCTATTGGCTTTTTTAAGCCTATTAGAAAAGAACAGGGCTTGGACAGAGGCCATAGGTATCTAGATTTTAAACCCAGCCTGCTAGAAACCCTGTAAGTACATGTATCATTTAAAGTGCAATAAAAACCAAGAACACAATACAATTTAGCTTTGAACATTTTATTTTGCTTGTGTGGCTATACAAAGTTAAGTCACAGCTTCAGTAAGGAACTGCATGTAGTCGGACATCTCCCAATCCTCCCCCTGCCAGTCTCCTACTGTAGTTCTTCCTGTCCTGGCAGGTGAGCAACATTAAGGCCATGCATGTTTCAGCTGTTGTACAAGACCATGGGCTCATAGCTCATAGTTGAAGTTGCAGCCACATATTCATCTTGAAAGATGCACCGAAATCCGCTCCTGTATGTCAAGTGATCAGCATTAGACCATCTATTCGATGAGTCTCCCTATCACATGTAGGGTGCTTTTCAATCCAGTGAGCAAATACAGTCTCTTCAACACTAAATAGCTGAATTAAGTCATATTTAGCCCTGCCTTTTTAGTTTAAGCCCAAAAGGAGTCATTTCCAGCTTGAAAATATCCTGAGTACTTTTAAGTCCACATGTCTAGCCAAAACAAATCCATGAAATCCATGAAAGCCATTACAGTTCAGGTCAGGTCAGGATTATTGCACAACAAATAGTAATTCTTGACAAGAACTCTCAGCAGAGAGTATTCAAATAAGATGAAAGTTGTTTTTGTCCAGAAGAACACAGATGTAAATTTACATCCCTTTTATATTTAAAACCAGGATGCTTTAGTTTCTCAGTGCTGCACCAAGGTGCATAGACTTGGACATCAAGAGTGTCAGCCATGCACAAAAGTTTTTCAGATTTTTTAGATTCAGATTTAAAATTTTCAGATTGGCTGTGCTTAAAGGCCCGTGTTCATTCTTCAACAGAGTTTAGAACACTGTTTGCAGATTCGTGTATGATCCATCTAAAGGCTGAAGCCCCCCAACCTGAGACTTTAGGTAACCAACTTTCTCTGGTGTTTGCTAGAGAAAATTGAAAACCACTCAAAAGTGTATGAAGAAAAGCTTTTAAGAGCAAAGCTACGACTAAGTAAAGGAAGAGTTCAATTTTAGTCAGAAAGTTTGTTCACTACATTCCAGGAATATTGTTTTGATTCTGTATACCAGCATGTTCAGTCTTTCATGACATTCCCGTTGTAAACTACAAACCCATTGGAAGAGTTCAGCCTGGTAAATAAGTTACAATTCTCTGTTCTCAGAAAAGTACTGAATTAGGAACCTGATTAAAACTAGAGTTGCTTAGGTACCAGTAGTTTAGCACTACAGCAGGACTAGTCTAGTTTGTAACTCCGCTACCGCTGGTGAGTCACTAATCACTTGGAGATAAAATACAAGTCCTTACCTTATTTCCTTCCCCTCTCCACTGCCTCTTGCTTGAGAGCTTGATTTAACTAAGATATCCTTGTCAGAAAAGTGAGATATAAGTTGGTTTTGAATTTCAGAAGACTCGTAACTTCAGATGTGACACATCTGAAAACAATTCTTCAATTGCATTGAGTAGAGCTAGAGAAACAGAGACTTGAGTTCATTCTCAGCTTGACCACTGCCCCATCAAGACCTATCTTTCTTTTACTAAGTTACTCTCCCTCTTTCAGTTTATATGATCATATAGGAGCTGGATGTACAAGCTACAGTAACTTCAAATTTAATTTGCACTGCAGTTGACAGTCTCTTCCTGCACAGGTTTAAGAAGCTACAGTTCACTCATAAGGACAACCAACACAAAGCAAAATGAGCTTCACAAGAAGTGTAAACAGTCTGCTAATCCTTACTACTCCTCCAATCTCATATGTACCAAGATTGCTGTTTCACTTCACACTTGTTTATCCACTTCCAGCTAGAAACAGCAGGAAAGGAGAGTTCAGTATTCAGTGCTACAACTTCTGTTTAGCTTCTTTGGAGAGCACTTTCTGCAACACTTGAATTTCTCTCCTACTAAAGTATGTACAACTGTCTCTTGGAACACTTTGAACTTAAGTGAAATAACATTTTGCCAGCAGCAGGCTGAATTTGGAATTGAGTGATTATAGAGTTAACAGCTATTCTAACTACTTAAAGCCATATTAAAATGCCTATAGGTATAAACAGTACAATTTGCCTTAAACTGTAGAGATTTAATATAGGATCACCGATCTATAGTACAATTTTAATAAATCGCATCTTTTTGATTTTAACATCCTAAAGCTGCATAGCAGATCTGTCATACTACTCACTTGAAATATGACAGTTTAACTGTAGCCAAGTCAATTTCTTGGAAGGAATCCGGCAAAAGAGATTAAGCTGATAAAGCTAAACTTGAGAGACAGTGCAGTGTTTATGAACAAGAGTGAAGGCCTCACCTTCTCATAATCAAACTCCCTGCTAGCCAAGAATAAGCAGTATGTATCATTTATTCATGACTCTAGATGTTTACAACACACAGTATTAAGTTAGAGCTGATAAGTGTACCGCAGATATCCAGCCAGAGCAAACAGTACCAGTTCCCACATTCCTTCCAATTTCCCTCCCCATTCCTCCCACCATGCAGAGACAAAAGCAGAAGCAACACTGAGGAGACAAACCACATTCCTCTTCCCAGCTACTAATCTCAGTTTCTCATTAGCAGAGTACTATTTTGAAGCTACTACACTCAGATAGGGGTGTGGGGGAGCAAGAAAGAGTAAACCCTGAAGAACAGTCTGTCCCCACACATTAGTGGCAGGAGTCCCAAAATATCCCCCAATTCTCTGTAATGCAGCCTCCACACTGGGAGGCAAGTCTCTCAAGTACAGGTTTATTCCTTCCAAAAGGATTAAGTTCTCCTAAGAGCAAAAGTAGGTGGAAGCAAAAATAGAGTCTGACTTCAGCACAGCTCCTGTGAAAAGCTGCCAGCCCCCCACCCAAAACAGAAGGGGTACACCAGTAAGCACATTACGCTAGCATTGGTTTTAGTCAGATGATGCTAGCCATCACAGAAATGAACGGTCACCTAACCGCAAAGCGGCAAGCTGGACCAATGGCATCCTAAATTTGATGTTCTCATTCTTACTGTACAGACCAAACAGTCATCAGGACGGGCTGTCTGCTAGTGTATGTTGCAATAACTAGATATTTCTAAGGAGAGTGACAACAGAAATGCCTTGACCCCACATTTTTGACACAGATAGCTATGCTATAGCCCTTAGGAATTCATTTTTACATCCTCCAACACCCCCCCCCTAAAAAAACCCAAGACAACACAAACTCTGCTATGCTGGACAGCAAGCAATGCAGTGGTTCTTTTTTACTACATTAAATTCTCTTCAGTCATGATATAACGCTGAGTAAGCAAGCATTTGTGCTCCTTGGGCACAACATCAGCTATTTTGGGGACTCATTTGTCCTACCCTTGTTTTTCAGGCCAGAGCATCTTCCAGAGTGATCAAAACAGCTCTTATACTCAAGCAGAGAAAAAAAATGCTTCCTAAAAGGAGCTGGAGCCAGCAATAACCATTTCCCAAGTTAAAAACGCTTGAAGGGGCACGAAGTCCATCCTGATGGATGGATGCATAGTTCACGTTTTGAAATGGATGCCTGATTTGACAGAAAGGGGCGGTGCGGAGACAGAGGGATGACTTGCCAAGTCCACTTCCTGTTCTCTCATTCATTTAGCAAATTCCTTTAATTCCTGCCTTAAACTGCATGTTCAGAGACGGCCGGTCTCACCCGATCTACAACCTCCCTCATCACCCGCTTGCAAGGAAACGGATAAACCGGTTTGCCTGTGCTGGATCCATGAGCCACGGATCTTTTCCAGCGCTGGCATGATGTTTCTCACAGGCTGTTAAGAACAAAATCGTGTCATTTTTAGAGAGGGCTTCTCTTTTTTTTTTTTTTTTTGTGGGGGGGGGGGGAGATGCCGTTTAGTCCGGCCGGAGGCACAGCGGCGCGCAGCCGCCGAGCCCCGGGGCCGCCGCCGCCGCGGGGGAGGCTCCCGGGAAGCCCCGCGACCCGCGGGGCGGCGGGGCCGGGCCGGGGCCGCCGCTCGCCCCTTCCCTCCCCGCCCGGCCGCGGCGGGAGCCCCGCGGGCAGCGAGTGACTCTGCACAAACCGCGGGCGGCGGCGAGGAGGGGCCCGGCGGCGGCAGGGGCCCGGCGCCCCCCGCCCGGCGCTGAGGGAGCGCGGCCGCCTCGCCGCGCCTGGCTCACCTGGAAATGCTCCTGGAAGCGAATGGGCAGGATCTGCGCCATGGCTGGGGGCGAGCTCCGCGGAGCGGGGCCGGCGGGAGCGGGGCGGGCGCCGCTGCACCCCACACGGCGGCGGCGCAGGCGGGGGCGGCGGCGCAGGCGCGGTGCCCTCGCCCGGGGATGGCGCTGCGCTGTGCTGCGCTCGCCGCCCCGCGCCGCACCGCGCCGCCCCTCCCCGCGCCGCGATCACTCCGCACCTCACTGCCAGACGGGGTCTGCTCAAGTAGTCCCTCCCCGCCGCGTTCCTCCCCGCGCTCCCCGCCGCCCTTCCCGTCTCCCGCCGAGGGCGGCAGGCCGCTCCCCGCCGGGGGCTCCCGAGGGGAGGGGGCGAGACCCCCCCCCCCCGGCTGCGGCGAGCAGAGAGGGGCGGGGGGCGCGGGCCCAGGTATCCCTCCGCAGCTGCCGTGCGCGGTCACGTGGGTCCTCCCCCTCCCCCCCACACACACCGGGCAGCGGTGGGCGCGCGGCCCCTCCCCCTCCCCCCCCCCCCGGCGCTGCAGCCCCGGCCCGGCCGTGAGGGGCCGTGAGGGGCGCGGCGCGGCGCGGCGGCCTCGCGGGCGGCGGGGGCCGGCGGCAGGCGAGGCGAGGCGAGGGGAGGCGAGGGGAGGCCGCGGTCCCCGCCAGCCGGGCCCGGGGCGGCTGCGGACCGGCCTCTGCGGCCGGCGCGGAGCTTCCAGCGGGACGCGCGGCTCCTCCCCGCCGGCGCCCGCCGCCCGCCGGGCCGCGGCGGAGCCAGGGTCCCGCGCGAGCCGCGTGTCCCCCCAGCGTCTCCCGTGGGGCGGAGGCAGCGCGATCGCTGTTACGTTTCTCCTCAATTACAGAAACCAGCTGTTATCCCGCGAGATGGAAGCCGATTGCCGCAGTGTTGCCAACCCCAGCAGTTTTAGCTCGAGCATCATGTTATTTAAATTCTCCCGGAGAGCCCAGCTCTGGGAATCACGAGATTACAGGAGAATCTCTGATTTAATTTTTTTTAATGAGTTTCTTACGCTGTGGGTTGCAAAGAAAAGCTGAGCAAGGTACCCCTGAAGACTCAAAAGCAGAAGGCAGATTAATTCCGAATATATTACGATTTAAAACCTCACTATTTTTACTTAGCCTCATTCATTTTTCATAACTGGGGCTGGGAGCTGCCAGCGCCGGGCTGGATTTCCCAAAGGAGCCGCAGGCGCAGCGACACGGAGGCACCTTGACGCGGAGACACGGGAGCGCGTGGCGCCGAGCTGCAGCCTTGGGGTCCCTTCGCCGCGGGTGGGAGAGCCCAGGGCTGCAGACGGGGCTGAGGAAACCCCGACCGGCGGGGCCAACGGTGGCGGAAAGCGCCGGCGCTGCGGTGTTGCTGAAGCCCCATCCCACCGGCAATCTGAGGTCTGCAGCAGGGCTCCTGCCTCCCCAGAGCACTCACATGGGAGGTGGGCACCACGGTCTGCCCTCTGGAAAGCAAAAAAAATAAAGGTGCCTTTTTTCTTTAACCCAGGTCTCAACTGCGGTTTGAGTAATGTCTGCACTGTAGGTTTGTTCATATTTACCGCGTGTTAGCTATCACAACTTCTAAACCAAGGCAAACCAAAAGCGATGCAGAGACAAGGCCATCGGTGGGACACCAGGACATGATCAGACACCAGTTCATTTTGGGTTAATAAATATGTTCTCTGTTTTTACTCCCATCCGGCTGTGCTCCCTCACAATCATTTTATGAATGCTAATTATTTAGAGCTCTAACTGCTAATTTTTGTTCTCCAATTTTATAGCTATCTAGCTCTGTTAAAAAAAATGGGTCACAGACTTCCATCACCTATTTTACAAATAAAGCAGGACCTTTAAGTAATATACACATCTTTAGAATCTGTATTTTTGTATTACATTTGTATTTTAAAGAAATTTGTAACAAAAGGAATAGATAACAGGTTTGTCTTTGAGATGTACATTTTTATTAGCAAGGATTACAAGTGCACGAAATGTACTGTGGACAATCATTCTCAACAGTTCAGCACTAAACTGCTGGCTGATCTAGTGAGATCACTGGCTAAGGGAATCCAGGCTCTTTTCAAGTATAATCAGAATTAAAGGACTCTCATATTTCTTCAGTCCCATTTTAATAAAATAATGCTTCGTGCCCACACCCTGCTGGCCAAATCCTGCTGATTACAACATCACATTCTTTCTGCAGTTCAAAAAGGCATCTCGCTGTTCGTGTAAATGTGCTCTGCTTTTGTTGATCGCGGTGGTTGGAGTCCTCACAAGCCTCATTGGCTCTGAAGAGTTAGGTGAGTGTTTGTAATTTTGACACACAGCAAAAAAAAAAAAAAAAAAAAAAAAAAAAAAAAAGGAAAATATGTTACTGTTTCTCCTGTACTTAGCAACTTACTGAGCTTCCATACCTAAATAAATTGACCTTGGTACAGTCAGCTCTATAGATGTTCCAACAGTCTTGCATGTTTTATATTTAGTCTGGAATCTCTCAGATAAAAGGCCCTGTAAGGCATCTCAAATGTAAGGCATTTCTCCTACAATCGTTTATTTACAGGAAGTTTAGAGATTCTCGGGCTCTAAATGGTCAATGTGCCAGAACACCTTCGATCAGCTGCCCCTCTTCCGCTCCTTCGTGGCAGGCAGAGCCTTTGCCAGCTGAGCAGGGTGCAATGCCTACCTATCCTCTAACAGCACAAACGGAGACGCTCCTAGCAAGAGTTTCTCTGCTTTTTCAGAGGTTATTCTCTTCCAGGTGCTCTGTTTTCTGGCTCCTCCTGTGGATGGCAGCCTGCTGCTCTTTTTCAGTCTTGAAGAACAGCCCTGAGAAGAGCTGCATTTTTGCCTCGGAAGGGCTGTTATTTAAATGGAAAAATATATTGTGCATGCCCCTGGTTGTCTTCCCACAGAAGCAGCCAAGGAGATTTCCTTGGGAAAGCAATGGGCACTTCTCTGAAGTGATCCTCCTGGAGCCTTGCCCCATGACATCAGTTCGAATCGCTGTTTAACTAGAAAAAATTTTGCAAAACTTTTTTTGCAAATGCTTGTCCATGTTTACTGTTTTGGTAAAATAAATAAATAAATAAAATGGCACTTGCACATATTCTGGCCTAAATGAAAGAGTGCTCTCGAAACAAGAGCAGGAGACCTGCCTGAGCATGAACAAGTAAAGCCTCAAGAGACAGCGAGTCTGCTAGGTGCACGCCCTTGATGCTGACCAGTGCAAACTGCTGGAAAGACAGCACGTATGGCACAGCAGCGGACACAGGCTCTTAGATCCACATCTCTTTCCAGCCATATTCTGGCTGGAGCTAGTCTGACTGCCAGTGTTTTGCCTAACAGCAAAATACAAACATCAATACGTCAGCACTTCACAGCATGAAGATGTTGTGGTGCAGCAAAGGCAGTGTCACAACCCCAAGAGCTCTGATTTGGTCTCTCACTGAGAAAAATGACACTTCGTGCATCTCAAGGCCTCACTGACTGCCGTATTGGCTTCAGGATCCAGCTCAAATTTGTACTCCATGTTCTTAAGCCATACCCTCGCTCCCTGGACTTCTGTCCAGCTCGTCTCCGGGAGGCTGTAGAGCCCTAGAGCCCTCCCCTTGCCTCTGCCTGTCTCCGCTCTTCCCTTCCAACAGGCTCCCCACTGCTGAATCAAGAGCTGTCTCTTCTCCTCCTCTCCCACCCAGAACTGACATCTTGCATGTGTGCCCTCCAGCCATTCTCCATTTTACTGCAGAATTCCAGCACAAATCACGTTCTTTTCTCCTGGCCACCACGTCTCCTCTCCACGTCTGTTCTTCTTATTACTGAGCGCACAATTCTGGATCATGCAGAGCACTTTGAGCTTCTTGGGCTCAAATGGGTTTCTTCTGTGTTTTTTGTAAGTCATTGAGCAAGTTCCTGACAGCAGACTGGTAAAACATGTAAATGCAACATTTTGCAGAAATGATTTGAAATGTAAAAATTCTATTATAGTTGTTTGATCTGTAACTGTTTAATTTTTAAAATTCCCTCTACCTCCTTCCTTGGAACACAAATGTGGATATACATGCTTACTATTTAAATGAAGTCCTCTGTTTTGATGGATTTAACTGCTGACTTGTTCTTGACAAAGGTCACTGTAAGAATTTATAGTTACACGTGTGAAGCCCCATCCTGTATTCCCTATGCATGGAAAGCTCTGCTGGAGATGATAAAATCTGATGGTATTTAATGCCAAAATGAACAGAGTGTCTAGAGGCAGCAGGAGTGCAGGCTGGAGGTCTGCAGATTCCCCACAGAGATAATGTCATGATGATACATAATTTACCTGTAACTTGCAAGCAATATGCCTGTCTTTCCCCCCAGAAGCATTTCCATTTAAAGAAGTAATTTCTACCTGTCTTTGTACAGCGTGCTGGTATTTGTGCTTTCTGTGTGTTTGTACAGTCATTCAGATCTTTTCCGGACATTTGCGTTCTCCTGGGCTTGCAACACAGATGCTGAGTTCCTTGCATGGCAGTGTATGAGGCAGCTGAAACTGCAACTCCTCCAGCCCAGCCTTGTAAAAGCAGAGGTCTACTGATCAGTGACGCAAAGCAGAATAAAAACATGGGAGTCAATGTCTGTCTTCAAAATCATGACAGATGGGTCAGGGCTGCTTGCTATATCGGCCTTTTCATAAGCTGGATTCCACCAGAGTGTTTGCTCTGGCAGCTCATCCATCAAAAGGATGGAGGGTGAACTTGTTCTTTGAAACTATAGGTAATTAAAAGAAATGAGGTAGCTAATATAAATCAAGTGTGCATCTATTGCTAGTTTGCTAGTTCTGTAATCACAGAAACCTAGCTACAGTTATAAATAGATAAGGTCTTAGTCTAGATAGGCTGAGTGGTTAAATACTATTCAGGAAAATAGCTAGTAAGTGTGCATAAATGGGATAGGAGAACAAAAGGCTGAAAAGGACCTCAAGGGGTCTTCTGGTAAATACTCCTGCCCTACAGCAAAATTGAACGAGCCAGTGTTTTCTAGTCAGGGATTAATAGGGTGATTTGGAAAATGATGAATATATTGACTATTAGGGCCTTTTAGCTATTTCCTTTGACATAGGCCTTTGACGAGGAAACCTCAGTGTTCATTTTCTTAATATTATTCTGAAGTGTGTTTTCCCTTTCAAAAATGGACTTATATTAGACCATATAAAGCTACTTCACATAACACAAATGTCCTGGGTTTTTTTATTAACTTGTAGGATTTCAAGAAGCTGAAGATAAAATTCACTTGAATTTTCTTACTTTGCTTTCTCTGTTTTGAGTTGTTTGTGGAACAGGTTTAATAGAAGTTCTCCCCATTTCATAGTTCTTAATGGCATATATAAGCAGAACATAACATAGATTGGCTTTTCTGGAACTTCAGTTTTAACTAGAATTTGCAAGACACAAACATGTTCCTCAAAGACATTCAACAGCTAAACACTTATGCTACCTTTTAGATTTTTGAGGAAATTACAAGCCAGACTACCAAGCTAGAATAAAACGTAGGGTGAGCAGTCTTACATGCTGCATGTTCTCATAAAGAACTAAGTTAGCTTAAAAAAAATCCCACCAGTGCCAGTAGAGGCAATGTATAAGCACTTCTGCTGCCATGTCACCAGAACAAATTTAGATGACACAGTGATTAAGGCATCTGTGCCCTCTTTATGCCTGTGCTTTCAGTGTAACTGATATTACTTGTATCAGTGATGTTAAATAAAGGGGAAAAAACCGGCAGCCTCAACAAGCACCAGAGGGAATTTACAATCTTTTTTGAGTATAGTTCATCTTTTCAGAAATACCTATTTTTCAGAAAGATATTCTTCTATCTATAAAGAGTTCTTAGTACTTCCTGTGTTTCTAAAGAAAGCCCAAAAGATGCTCTGCAACATAAAAAATGACATCGGTCTTTTGGCAAACTATGTAGAGTTATTAATGAGAGGGGGACACAAACAAAGTACTAGTTAAACCATTTATTTAGCATTTTGTAGTCATACATCCTTGCAGACTTTTGTCCTTCCTCATGGAAAAATGTGATCTGATAAAGTTAATTTCAAAAAGAATTTGGGGACGTCCAGTTATGCCATAGCTTTTAGCTGCCTCCCTCTTTCTGCGTCGCACAACGCTGTGGCCAAGATGGGAAGGAATGCCCTTCAGTCCCGGGGGCTGCGCTCTCTCCTCCCTCCTGGCTGTCTGCACAGCATCTGCTCTCGGCAAGAGCCTCCTCTGGGTATGTTTAAAGCACTGGCCCAGCTAAAGCTACCTAGCCAGAGCACATCAGGAACGAGCCTTCTTACTCGTGTGTGAGGTTCTATCTATTTTCATCTCATGAAAGCTGAAATGTAACTGTTAAAAATAATAAACAACTCATCCCTTATTCCTTTGGTTATGGTGGAAAAGGAGGAGTAAAGAAGTGAAAACAAACCAGCTTAATATTAGGAAATAGCGCTTTCATGGTTCCTCCCAAAGATCCTTAAATATCTGCATTTTTTTCTTCTCGCTCAGAATGTGACTGAGACACCACATGATGCGTTGCCTGATGCAAGAACTATGTTCAGTTAATGCGTATTGCCAAGTTTGTGTCTGCAAACAGGAGCTTAGTTTGCAATGTCTGGCTCGCGTCTGATCGTACTCATTCACAAAGCAAGAGAACAAATGGGTGTATAGGTGTCTGGTTAAAGACGGGAAACACTGTGTTGATCTTTTAGATCAGTTGCACCAAAACAGGTGTGCTCAAATCCAGGCCACTGGATTAAACACAGCTTGAGCCTGTCCTCATTTGTAATGCAAAGCTGAACAGTGTGGAAAGGTCCCTTCCCAGTCCAATCATCCTCATGGCAAAAAATGAAGCAGTGGCAGTTACTGGTGATGCTGAGAGTGGGGTAAGTTGCACGCTCGGGCCCTCTGTGGTTAATCTGGGTTTCCAGGGTTGTTTGATTGGTATGCTATCTCCTCAGCTGTTGGGTTACAAAGCAACAAGCTAGCATTCATTAAACGGCTTATCTCAGATATCACTTCCTTTCTATTCATCTCCATTCACAGTTACATCTGACAGGCAGTATTATTTTCAGTTATATCTGGCTTGCATTTGATCCAACTTTCCAGCTTTTTTCTGCATCATGTAAATACAACAGCAGTGAAAAGAAGCCTTTTGTGCCCTTGTGCTAGGAGGATATGGTGAACATCAACATGGACATGTTCCTGAAGATCAAACCGTTTTCTGGAAGTCTGCTCACACATTTCATAACCCGTCTGTTTTCTGTAGAATGCAGTTATTTAAAGCAATGAAGTTCACTTCGGAGACACTGTACAGTAGCTGCTGTTTATGTTGATATTTCTGGTAAGGCTCAATATTGTCTATTTTCCATTCTATCTCAGCACTGCCTTTAACTGCCTCTTTCCACTCGATTTACATATCATCCCTCCCGGCTGTTCACTCCCAGAGTCTCCTTCAGCTGGCAACCTTCCAGTCACTCAGTACTACAGAGGTACTGAGATGGCAGAGCAGTTGATGAGAGTCAAAATAAAACTAAATTATGTTATCCTACATGGCCTACAGTTAACTGAACAATTAAGTAACAGAGCATTCAAGACTGACATCAGCATTCGTCCTCCTTTTCTTTGCTAAGACTGCTCATTTCAAGTACTTTTGGGCATGACTACAAGAAGGCTGTAGAGGCTTAACAACTCTCCAAGTGTTCTCCAATTCCATTATTTATCACTACTCCAGAGAAGGGTGAGTTAGAATTAATGGTTCTCTTTCAAATACCGAATGAAAGTTATTCTTACAAGACTTGGCCTCATAACCCTGACACTTGAGACCTGGGGAAGCAGATTCCCTGGAGTTTCCTGCAGATAATTAACAAACTCAGGCTGACTCAGCAAGTATGTTTACACATGCCTAAATGCAAGGATGTGAGGAAACTTAATGATTTTAATCTAACTCTCAATAGGCTTAAGAAATATGCACATATTTAAGTATTTTCTTGAATTAAGGCCAAAGCTTCCTGCATTTTTTTTCTATCCATAGCACAATATAGGCCAAGACCTAATGCACCCCAAACCCATAGCTCTGTCCTTGCCACAGGCTGCTAGTGGCTGGTGATGCCTGGAAACCAACGATGGGCTGCTGTGAGCTGGGGTGAAGAGCTGCTTTGGCTGCACTCCTCATCCCGCCCACTGGTGCATCAGTGAAGCCCTTGGGCTTCTGGCAGGTTGCCACTATAAATCCCGTGCAGCGTCTGTTAGCCTGAGGAGGGAACGAGACTCCAACACTGTGTTTCAGATGCTGACCAGTAAAGTAGGCACTTGAAAAAAAGTGTTTATTTAGCTTATGGAGATTGTGGAAAGAAAAACAGCCCGAGGAATTTGAAGCTAGAAATGCCAGAACAGTCAGGTGCATCAGATTGCTAAGAATGATCTTCCTTCCCACTACCTGCAGCTGCAGCGAGGACGATCCAGCCACGCTGTCCTTCCCAGACACAGAGCTGGAGAAGCAGCTGAAATGCAGCTCAAAAAAGAGCCATTCAAAATGCTCAAGACCAGGGACTCAGCCAATAACAAATAAACACCTGGAGATGGAAAATCCTTCTCCCTTTTTCCTGCCACATGTTTTGGAATCATTATGCCAGGAAATCTACTAAATTACACAAATTTCATTCACAAATATGTGGCTTGGATAGTACACTATATTGCTGAGGGATATGGCTAAGGAAAATAGTGGTAAATTAAAAATCTTTTCAGGGTCAGTAGTGAAGATAGTGGTAGGAGAGTCAGACTACAACTTACACCGACTTCCAAAAGCAGTACTGATGTGGGAGGACATTCCCTGATACTCAGACAGACAAGCATTAAGAAGCGCATACATTAAAAACAGAGGACTCTCAGCTTAGCATTTTCAACTGTGATTCAGCACAAACGTTTGGCTCGACTGGAAAGGCACTGCCGCCTATCAGGAGAGGGAGAGAGCAGCCCTGCACTTTCTGTAGCTGCAAGTCCATTTTTACGCCTCTTGAGACCATGGCTTCTTTTGCTGGGTCACAAATGATGGCTTGTAGCATGCTCGAGTTACGCTGTGGCTTAAGAAGGTTGCTGCATCCCCAACAGGACCCTGCATGCTAGGACTCTTCCACGCGGACTTAGCTTACGGTTGCAGTTTAGCTTTAGTTCTTTAGTCCTTGCTAAACACATGCCAAAGAAAATTAACACATCACTGAAAATATTGAAACTATTGAAACTCCTTTAGGAAAGAAAAACACGCAAAATCCTTCTCTGTATCATGACACAGTATTTTCTCCGTATGCCTGTGGAGCGCCTGGATGCAGCAAGGAGCCTGGCAGGAAGCCAGGCTGCTGCATCGCTGCTGCCTGTGCTGGTGTTGCCATTTTGAGCATATGCAGTGGGGGGGGGGGGGGAGATAATCCCAAAGGTGAGGACTAAGGATTACCACCCACCGAAGTTGCTAGCTCCTGTCTATGCAATATTACCACATGCAGTGCTGGGAATAAAAGTAAGTGCCAAAATGTGAGCAATCTGTAACACAACAACGTAAAACGAAGCAGGTAAAATGATGTTCATGCATCTCCTCCATGGCATTGTCAGCAGCTCAAATATTTTCAGGGCAGAAGGCTGCAGAGCTTTGAAATCACAATTGCCTCAACAGAGTCTCTATCAAATTCCTGACTTTTAAGGGCTCATGGCTTTCAACAAAATCACATACCAAGAATAAAGGGCATTCAGTATTGGTCACCCACATTCATTATTGCAGGAGGCAAAATAGAGACCGATGCTGTGGCTGCCTCTCAAAGCTCTCTCCACATGCAGGTAGCTGCAAGCCAGGTCAAGCAAAGAAACCTCTGCTTTCTTATACAGTGATTTTGTAACCTTAGTATTCCCATGGCACTGCTGGAATCCATTGGCTGACTCCCCGCCTAGCACTTGAAGAGGGAAGGAACATCCTGTCGTCGTCGTCCGAGAGGATGGGAGCGCAGACAAGTAAATACATTGGCCAATCCAGACACAAAGCAATGTAGAAAATAGGACAGTGAAGGTGATCAAAACCTGACTTTATGAATATTAGTAACTTAATACTGTAATTACTATGATCCTTTCTGGAAGTTAAGAGTAGACTGTGCTACCATGCTTTTCAGTCACCTCACGCAAGGGAATTGCTGCAGGCATTTTTCTTTGGATGCACCCAAAGATATCACCCCATTAACCTCAGATGCAAACACACATAGCAATTACACAGAAATTCCAAGAGAGGAAGAGGACTCCAAACCCACAAAAATTGAGCCAGATTCTGGTATCTAAATCATCTGAACTCACTGAAGTGTTACAACTAGCAGAATTAACATACAGATGACAGTCTATTGAAGAGAAGCTTCTTCAATTAGCTATTTCTTTCCATAGGATGGAAAGTACATGAACATTAACGATGACAGAGCAAGAGAGAAGTTGGGAAAGTTGCAGGAAAGGTTCAGCTAGAGAAAGCAAAATTAAGAACAACAACTTCATTGAATATAGAGAGTGACTAAGAGATAGAAAGTTTAAGTATCCCAGCTTAGCCTATCTGACCTTGGAAGACTGTAAGAAGACACGCTGAAGCAGGGCAAAGGTTTCTCAGGAATGCTATCCATCTACAAGAAACAACAGTTTTACAATTACTATAGAGGAAAAGGAAAAATCCTCTAGAATTAAGATGCCAAAGAGGCCAGTTGTTTACTCCAAAATATCCAGATAGCGATAGCAGCACTTGCTAGAAGGTTCTGCCTCGCCAACAGCAAAGTCATAACCCATCTAGACTTTTTATAGCTGAGGCAGGGCTCCAACATCACTGTATTTAGAAAACCTTGCCTGGCAGCCAGTTTATTCTGCGGGTACCTCCCTGCTTTCTCTCAAGTGAGCTGTACCAAGCCTCCATTTCTGGCCCCAGTGCAATTGTTTTTCATATTTTACTGTTCTGTGAGTCCATAAAATACTTCTCTGAAAGCAAACAAACCAATCTTCTACCAAAAGGGGATGAAAACTGTAGAGCTTCCTCTTTCCAAAACCAAACCTCTTCTAAGAGGCAGGGGAGAAGAGAGAGGCAGAAGCTTTGGGGTCCTTTTCTCCAACAGCCCCAGCTCTGCCTGTCGTTACACACTTGCACAAGCATCCTTCATTTAGCTCCCCTTCCTCTCTCATTTCCCAGAAATGCAGGGTCTGTGTTGTAATCAAGCAAGGCCTTGAGAAAGCACAGACGGGCTGAATGACTGACTAGCCATTAAAAAAAAAAAAAAGAAAGAAAGAAAAAAGCACCCCCTGCCCAGACCGGATTCTGCGTGGGAGTATAGCAGGCTAATAGTACTCCTCGCAGAGACCCAGAACTCAGTGCACTACTCCATTCCTTATCACCTCCCACAGGACTAATCCCTTTCTGGCATACTGACTTTCCCTTTTTTCGAGTTTGTGTAACAGCATTTCTGAATCTCTGCTTTATGGTATCGAATGAAATTAAGATAGTTAAACTCCATCACCCCCTTTCCCCCCAAAATTCAGAACCCAACTTTCTCCATCGATATACAGATAACAGTCTAAATAGAGATTAGGACATTCTAGAGACTTTTGACAATCCCAAATTTGGGACCACAAAAAAACAAACAAACAAAACAAAACAAACAAAAAACTTTTAAGCTTTCAAGACAGAACTGGCCTTGCTCCTAGTCTGACCTCCTTCCCACTTTCTTCGTGTATAGCTCCAGTTAATGGCATTCCTCATAAACACAAGCACCATGAAAAGATTTTTTTAAGTAATATCTTGGATTATTTTATCATCACAAGTGTTTTTTTGCCTAAATGAACGCCTGCTTGCATTCTTCTTTCAGGACCCAGGAGAATCAACTCAAAGAGTCAAGTATAAATTTAAGACTTTTTATTTGCAAGAAACAAAAATCACTATCTGCAGAGTAATTTTGATCTAATAGGCACAAAAATTAAATTTAAGATTGTCTACCATTTTAACAGATTATGGAGAAGAAGTGTTAATGCAATTATATTTTGAAGAATAATGGGAAATAATGGCAAAAACTCTCCATGACCAAAAAGCACCTTTATTGACCATCTTACCATTCAGCAGTCATTTCACTCAATATCCTAGATTGCTGAGCTACAGTCCAGTTTAACATTTAAATAAGAGAAAAAGATATTTCAATCTGACTTGTATAAAAAGTGTTATATCTGGGTGGCAGATAATTAAAGAACTATTAAAAAGCCATATACACAAACAATTACTACCTGCAATTTTGATGATTAAGCTCCACAAGTTTCAACATCAAGCATAATACACCTCCTCCATATGACATTATTCTTGTAGAAGAGCCTACAAAAACCCACCTGTTCTGAAGGCAGTGTGGTTGGGAAGTATTTTCTATTTCACCATTTAACAAATTACAATCACGTCACAAAAAGTACTAGGCAGCAAAATATTTATGATAAATTTCACATATATTAAAAAAAAAAAAAAAAAAAGGTTAAAAACCCTTTTTTTCCCAGGGAAAGGCCAGATTCACAAAGACAGCATTTTGTATATAACCTGAGTAAAGGCAGCAGTTTCTCCTAAAATTTTCAACGGCACCCATACTATGCTTTCATATTATACTATATAGTGTCCCAATGATTTCAGCAGGCCAAAATACAGTTCACCGTAGAAACAAGTCTTTGTAATATAGATTAAAATTCAGCTGCACAACATAATTTGTTACTGTATTTAATTCAATGCTCAATAAATTTATAATAAACTACATCTAGAAAACTAGTAGCCTGCTACTGCTCCCCTCTTCTCTCTCCTTTCTTTCTTTCAGGAGTGTATCTTATTACCTATATTGGGAAGGGTATGTTCCTTTCCTGTATTTTATACCTCTTCCAAATTTATTAGTGTACCTTTAAAAGAAAATCTCATTCTACAAAGAAGGTAATAGAATTTGTTGCTACCTTATTCTTAATATTAAACTTTTACTCAAGCTCAGAAGAATAACTTTAATCAGAGCTATTTCGCTGATTCCTATACTAACATGACTATTCAGGCAGAACAGTTGGTTTAACTTATCAAGTTAGCACTACAGTGAAAATTCAGTTTCTTCTGAAGTCCTGTCCCTAACATAAGATAAATTTTTCAGTGGTATTCAACAATAAATAAAAACCATACTTTATCTCAGGAACTAAAAGGAAAGTTGCAAAAATAAGTCCTCACTAACATGCAAGATAAGATTTCCTGGAAAGGCAAGTATCTTTTTCTTTTTTTTTTTCTTTTAAATTCCCCTTTCTGCAAGATGCAAAGTTATTTTAGCCAGCAAAAAAATTTCATCACTATTACAAAACAGTATTGTGTCTTCATGTCAGTTAGAATTAAGTTCTTTAGCAGCAGAAAGTATAAAGCATTTTTATTAAAGCCGAGAATGGAAAAGGAATTCATTTTGCAGCAGATAATCGTTTATACCCATGCAAAAATCTTTATTCCTACAAAAGAAAGCCAATGTGAGAAGTACTTTTTTAAAACAAGGCCATTAAATGAAAGTAATAAAAGAGCAGAAAAGCGCAAGTAGTGAGAAAATAAATGTGTATGTTACTGAAACAGTGAATGGGATTGTTAGAAGAGAAGTTAGAGTTTTTGTGCAACTTCTAAATGGCTGAATTCCTGGTTTTCTAGTCTGCATGAATCACGAGACACTCAAAGCAGAAAAAGATTATTTATTCTCTTTCCTTGTCTACTTTTTAAAAGCATCAAAGATATCTAACCAGGATACAGGAAACTTCTAGCAAGGTTGATATAACTAAACTATTGATCAAGAAGTCAGTTTTGTGAAATAATTTAGACTGGAAAAAAAGGAAGAGGTTTACCTCAAAAAGGTGACATATTTCACTCCTAAATCAACTCTAATTTTTGCTTGGAGTCAAGCTGTACGTTTCTTTTTATTACATGTAATGGAACTAGATCCTCCAACTACTTTTCTCATCTGTTAACCACAGCTTACTGGAGAAAATGTCAACCTACATCCCAGCCACCGAAGTCTTATTTTTTGGAAAGAGTCAAGATGTAAAATAGTTGTATTAAGATGAAGATAGAT
The DNA here is from genome assembly GCF_028389875.1 of Rhea pennata. Taxonomy (NCBI): domain Eukaryota; kingdom Metazoa; phylum Chordata; class Aves; order Rheiformes; family Rheidae; genus Rhea; species Rhea pennata. Next base: position 10,558,103 of record NC_084679.1, on the reverse strand, counting down.
TTCAAACTAAAAGGAGTGTCATTAATTACTGGGGAATTTTTTTTAAATATTCTCTGTCATGGACAGAGTCCACAAGTCCTTTTCTTGAAATACAAACATGTCCGTTAATGAGCACTAGGGTTTTTTTTTAAAAAAAAAAAAAAAAGGTCTTTTCACCTTTTAAATTAAAAAGAGGAGAATCAAATAAGAAATCAAAACAGGTACAATCTGAATTTTGATCTTACTTCACTAAGGTAATTATAGTTTGAAAACTAATGAACCATTCTATCTACTAAAGAAACAAATCAGCCTTCTTGAGGTATTAAATCAAATTGCGAATATCCTGGCAGAGTAAGAGAGAATTAATCATGGTATATACCCATCAGAGTAGATGATATATGGATATTAAAAGGCTTTTTTCAAGCTTCCAAGTGAATATACATAACACATTGAAAAATGAAGAGCTATGAAAGATGCTCAGTAGTTCCTAAGTTGCTGCAAATCACAGCCTTTTTTTAAAAAAAAAAAAAAAAAGAAAAAAAAGGACTGAATCAATGATATCAGTAAGGCAAAACACAGGCTCACCTTAAACCTGTTTTGTAACTCTACTTTGCTAGTAATCCCAGGAATAATTATTTTTCCATAACACCATGCCCAAGTGTAGCTATTTTCCGTGAATTATTTTTCTACAAGTTAACTTTCATGAAACCTAGTAAAACAAGAAGGCTCAGGATTTCTTAGGTTTGTTTTTACAGTCTAGTACACTTTGTAGCAAGTTACCTCAAAGTAACGAATTCCTTAAAAAAGGAAAGGAGAAAGGAACCTGAATGCCACGTTCCTAAAGCATACAATCTTGATAATCCAAAAGCCCAAGATCTCTCTGTCATTTTTAAGACATGTGGCAAAGTGCCACAAGCTCAAAGTGACTATCACTTCTTAGCCACTCATTGTCATTTGTGAGAGTGAGTGTTCTAATACTGACACAGGTCCCTACTGTGACACAGGGGTACATACGAAAGAATAAAACAAATTGGAAGGCTCAACTTGTATCAGGAAGACTCAAAAACATTTTTGAACTTTTTCATCAGCTGCAGAAACTTTTTGTACCTGCTAAAATCAACGTTGAACTACGTGAATCACAGTTGAGTCTCCTAAAAACACTGACATTAAACAAAAGACTATCTGCTCACTCCCTAATCACCTTTGTTTGAAATAAATATATGATCTCTTCATATAGAATCAGTCCAACTCTCCATTTCTAAAATGGAAGTTATTCTTCAAATAGTCACCTAACTAAGTAGGTGGAGAAAGGGCAGAAAATGAAGAAGCAGAAGCTGACAATATATATGAAAGAAACTTTTAGAACACATAAGTCTGAGTCCTAATTTTGCTACCTAAACTTTTTGGGTCATGGTCATGAACACTTCTGGTACCGATCTTTACAGAAAAGACGGTAAAGGAGAAAATTCTGTGACTCGATCATAAACACCACAGTTCATGGACCCACTGCTTGGGAAAAGTCATCCTAGGAAAAGGAACAAGTATAGGATATTATCATTACTGCCTGACACCCTTGATATTTTACAACTTCCATAGAACAGTTTGTTCCTTAATCCCCAGAAATGCCAGAGGACAGTCACTAAGAATTATTTTTACAGCTGGAAATTAGCATTTTTCCAGAATTTAAAATAGCTGTAGGTAAACAGAATTAGCAACATTTGTTCTGAACCAAGAAGCACATTCTGTTCCCCTCCACACCCTCCCCAAAACAGAAGCAAAATGTAGTTACTTTTCTCATCACAGCTCTCTGGCCAAGGACACTGAAGCATTGTGGATTGCAAATTCCTCCATGCACATGACACACAGTAACGTCATTGAACAGGGTATCCAGCACAAAAGCATTTACCAAGTGCTTGAAGATTTTACTCAACATGCACTTTTTCCATGTACATTAGGAAAAAAACTTAAGATATTATGATGCATATAAGATTATGCAATTTTAATGACAACAAAATCAATGACATACCAGGAAAAAAAAAAGGTAGATGTTGACCAAGATTTTTTTTGAGAGAGATCTGATGAGATAGGAGAGCCAAGAAGAACTGATGCTGAAGTAAAAATTTCTATGAACCCTTTAAAGTTGTCGGACTCTTTTATCAGTGCTTGCAATGTTGACATCCAGTGTCTCTACTTTTTTAGTTAGCCGATCAAGCATATCATCCTGCTCCTCTATTTCTGTCTGCAGACCAAGAGCTAGGTTTTTCAGACGACTCAACCCAGAAGACATCTCATCTGTCAATAAACAAAGAAAACACAAGGAGTCAAAGCTGTAGAAAGTGTACTGCTTAAGTGGACGCTGTCAAGATTAACTCTTCTCCAAAAGCTTCAGTCAAAAAACATTAGTGACAAGTGCTCAAATTTGAGTATTTTCCTGCAACAGTGGAAGCACCAATATTTTATGACTGCTAGTGAATTACTAAAAGAAAGCAATTACTTACGTCTCCTTTCCACTACCAATAAAGTATAAATGCTTAAAGTCAAACTGGATTCTTTATAAGGTACTACGTAATGCAGTTCTTTTAATTTTCTTAAACATGTTTTAAAGTAGGGCACAACTTTTTTCAGCTCAGTATACACAATATGCTCACTACCTCAATTATTTTTGAGATGATCTTTACTGCAGAGATATAATTACAGATTTAAGCAGTTACCTGTCTCAGGTAGATGAAAATATCCCATCTCCAAATTCCAAATTTTATAATTAAAGCTACAGGGAAACAAATTTATTGCACGATTGACTAGTATAAACGTTTCTCGAACTAGTAAGTTTTGTGTGGCCTGGAAATAGAATAAATGTGCTTCCACTAACACTTACGCTTGACTATTTCTCTTTGATCTAGTTCTTTCTGATCTTTCCAATCTCATCTTTCTAGGTCAGATAAACAGTGACGCATGTAAGCAAAGAGGCATTTTGTATATATACCACAGAACAAAGCAACAAAAAGCCAGCTGTATGTTTTTTTGGAAGTAACACAAGAAATGCATATAATCCACAAATGAAATATTGAATGCCCTTTAATTCTTCTATTTTCTGCAAAACACGTATTTATTTCAAAAGCTGTGCACAACTGTAAATATTTTGTATCCAAACTGACGTACAATTTAATAACCAAATTTTAACTGTCAGTCAGGTAAACCGAATATATCTTCCAAAGTAAGGGGTAAGCTCTATGTAACAAGGAACTAAGCGTTCTTACCTGGATGCTAATCTAAGGCAGTATCTCCTTCTTAACATTACTAATATCTGCCTAGCAAGATTTTCAGAACAGGAGAATGAGCCTGCTTGGCCTAGTGATATTCCAGTCAACTTACAGGATGATTCAAAGAAACATTTTCAGATCCTGAACGCAAATCTTGTGGGATACATCAGCAGTACTTCCTCAGTCAGATGACAGAGATTTGCTAGCATATTCACGTTCAGTAAGAGTGTTTATTACGGTCAATGCATGGCTAAAGGCTAATGATTCCCCCCCCCCCCCGCCTTCTGGTCTCTTTGTTCAGTAACAGTTCACAAACTAAAGATTTTTAAAGCACAAGAATATAACAGAAGAATTAAAGTATCGATGCCAATTACGTATCAGTTTCCATAATAAATTTATATTATTCCAGGCATCTCAGCCAGGTCATTTCTAGCTGATTTCATGTGAAATGCATTTCTAACTCAGATTTGCCATTTATCTTTGCAGGTAGTTTACCCACAGATGTCCCACAGTATTCAACCATTCAGACAATGTTTCAATCAAACACTGGATTCTACCACACAGATCGTTCTGAAATGCAGATTACAAGCAAATAATTTTTCATTATAAAAATTCAGAAATTAACTAAACAAAAAAATGTTTGCTGAGAATATATTATTTAACTTTTCTCTGTCTTAAGAACCTAAAACTGTGAAAATAGGATTATGTCAAAGAGCCTCGATTTTCTCTCTCACCTAAGTTGTTATCAATTTTCTGGTGATAAGCTCGCAGATGTTGATTCTTTGGATAAGCATCACGTTGTACTGAAGAAACTGAATCTGCTCTGCTGAAATCATTGTCTGCTAACAATACAAAACACAGGATGTTATATAATAAAAATATTTTAATGAAGAGTCAAGTTTCAGAAAAATATTAAAAATTAGTCTAACTACAGATGCCACTTAATTACATAAACTGCTAGAAGACTATCAAAAGCAGTACAACATCACTGTCTACAGAGTACCCTTCAAGATGCACAGTTATTAACACAGGCAACTGGCTGCATATCAAAGCTGTAATTATTCTCTTCCCAACTGCCTTCTGTAGTTCTGCTAGGAAGTCAAGGAAAGAAAAACAAACAAACAGGAACGACCACCCTCCCCACCACCAACAAAACAGGTAGTAATTTCAACCAGTATTTAAGTGTCCTCCTAGGTCAAGCCACCTGAGAGTTGTTTCTGCCCTCTGCTGGGCAGTCTTTTAATATTAATGAGTGGAGACTAATGTATCTAAGAAGAGACCAAAAAGATTCAAGAAACGATTTTCAGTCAGTTGAGAAGCTTCTAGCTGTTCTGTAAACACACACATTGCCAATTTCACAGAGCAATGCTGGGTCATCCTCTTGCAGTTTCAGTTTAAAACACCAAAAGCGTACTTCCTGCACATCATATAAAAGTTGAAAATTAGCTATTCAGATTAGCTTGCTTTCTAATCAGATTTATCCAAACCACTTACCTAGCATTGTATTTCTAGATGCTAATTAACACCAAAAAAGGTATTTCTTTATTTAGAGATACACAACTCTAAAGATATGCCACTGTTTTCTCACTCTTACCAAATAAATAACTGAAACCCATTTAAAAAAATAACTTATTCCATACACAGAAGTCATTCACAGAACTCGTTGTGAAGAAGGGGAACAAAAACAACCTTGTGCGCTTCCTTGTGAGAATAAAATACTGACTTCAGCATAGTAGGTTAGCCTATGTTTGCAATAACAAGGAGAAAAACATCTGAAAATTATGGCAAACCATAGTTAAGGAGGACAACTACATGTTAACAATTTGGCAAACACAGAATAAGGCTACCTGTACATTAAATGGATTGCTGGCCATAGTCTCCTCTGTGCAAATACATGCACTGTATTCTTTCACAGTCTTTACTGGATATAAGCCCTTGCAGGAAGGGCTAGAAAAAAATCCACATATAAGTAATACTTTCGTGTCTTCGGCACAAAGAGTTTTAGGGGCAAGCAATCCCCTAGAACTGATGGTCATGAAAGGTCACGTGCCGATCTCCAGTAGGAGTTAGGCAGCAATGCAAGTCAAGAGTTAGGCAGGCTGATGAGTCTGTGCCTTTACTACTGTGCAAGTGTCCCCTGCTTGGATGACAGACATTCAGTATAAAATAAAATTAACAAACCTGAATTGTCTAGCCTCCTTAAATTTGGATGACTTTCCTGGTATTTTGACTCTTGCTCTTTACTAGACATCATTGCTTCTTTTAATCTGGTAATGCAGAGAGAAAGAAAATATTCTTATGGACCGAAAGTTTGATTTTGAAACTGTTAAACAAAAACATGTGAAGAGTGAGTTTGTTAGACTTAATTCAACATGTTCCTTTACAATGACTATTAGCATTTGTCTTCAGTGAAAGCAGAATAGGACCCTCTAGTGCTGAAAATAAGAAAACTTTAGTATCAAGACAAAACTGCTTCCTCAGTCTTGGAGACAAACTATTTCTTTCTGCTAGCAGGAGACTGGAAGAAGAAAGGGAGAAGGGCAGGAAATCAATCCATTCAGCATTTTTATATAAAATTCTTAGCTGAAGAGAGGTAAGTACTGTAAGACACTCACCTTCACAGCACGTATTTTTATTTACAGCTTTCAGTAAACGGTAGAGAAATACATGCAATGTTTAATGGGAACCATGTTGATGCTACAAATCTTGATTTCCTGATAAGACTAGAGTAGACACAATAATTCAAAAGGCTCTTAAGAATTACCTGTGATGGAATTTCCTACAAAATTGAGGTTTTTCTCATTAATACAACAATAAAGAAAAGTAAAAATACTTATAGGAAAGGAAAAAGATTCAACAGAATTTCTTTTACATTTTAAGTTCTCATTTGCTGGTGATGTTTCAGACATGCCACTGGAGATAAGTATCCAAAAAAGGTTAAAAAGGTAGATGGATTAGGTGAAGAGTTTAGCTGGAAGATACATGAGTGGAACTAGGGAAATTTTTAGAAGACTTTGAGGAGAAAAAAACCTTAAAAAACAGAAAAAAACACAGAAGGCTGGTACTTGAGAACTATGGAGGAACACAGAATGTGTATGTACAGAGTAAAAAGTGAGGGTCCTTGATAGCATAAGAAGGGAGGAGCAGGTGCCTGGGCTATACCCTGCTTCAAGCAGTACTTCAAAAAACTGATCTAGAACTAGAACCTCACAAAATATTTCTAATAGCGGGCAGGTCTCCTGCTTGGTCCCAACATAGTACTATTATATCAAAATAAAATGTTTATTTTACTTACCTACTGTTAGCATTATACTCAAGGGTTCCATTCTGCTCGGGCTTACTCTCTGGAGGTTTGGGTTTGAAGTAGTTTACCAGGCCCCCAAAAACACTCTTGATGTTATTTATGTGTCTTTGACTAGTCTTCAAGTCCTGGTCCATTTTATCTACCATTTGTTCCGTGCGCTTCAGTGCCTCCCCTTGACGTACAAGCTCCTAAAAATATCGACAAAAAAGGGGAAGTTAGGAAGGATAAACTGCAACATCAAACATTTTTAACAGATACTCTAAAAAAACCCCCACAAACAACAGAGCTCCTTCATCTCCCCACACGATTTTTAAAGGCATCCAGCCTTTTCACTTATTCCTTTTCCTCCAGGGTGTTTCAATCAAGAATTGCTAGTCAACCATAATGATATGCTATACCAGCTATAAAATTCCCATAACTAAGCAAAGCCGAGTTTCCTGTCACCTAGTACAAGTGGGACCTAGAAAGTTTCCATTCTGTCTCTCTCTCAGGTTGAAATTTCTACTGGTTCCAGCTGGGACAAGCATTGTACCAGATGGGCAATGTAGTGAAAAATACATTTTATGGCATATTGTTTACGGAATGGAAATGACCAAATACAACTATTTGTAGCTGTGGATGACACTTTCGTTGATAAAGGTTACTATTTTCACATTATTGTTGTGTTCTAGATAACTTGGAAAAAGAGTAGCTAAAGGAAATACACACTTTTGCAGTACTAATACTTACAGTGCAGGATTTAGAAACCCTGATGCATACAGCTATGTTTTTTACTAATGCAGTTACGCAAACACTATTCTAAAGTAATCCAAAGTTTAATTCCAGCAGTAAAGCTGCCTGTGGCTAACACTGAAGAGGAAGAAAGGCCTTAGATTTCATATTCTCTCCAAAGTTTCAGAAATTCTAGTTGAATATACTTACTTTCTCACTCAAGCAACCTATCTCATCCAGTCCAAATCCTATCATTAATCCTATATTAAGTCTACATCCCTGACTCCTTATTTGAGCTTCTCTTAAAAAGATCACAACCCGGCAAGCTCGCAGAAGCGGCACAAACACCACAACGCCTGCGGCGGCCTGCGGCAGGCCTCAGGGCGGCCTGTAACCCTGGTGCTAACGCCGGGGCGAACGCTTCAAGAGGGGGTGACACAACGCACACGGCCTCTACTAATGACACCTCTGAGCACAAACCCCATCCCGAAACCACGCCGTAGGAACGGCGGAAATGATTCACAGGGATAAAAGCTGGCACGTCGTAAACAGCTTTTTGAGCAGACTTTTTGTTTAGTCAAGAGAACAGCTAAGACTTAAAAGAACTTTTTACCAGATAAAAACAAGAAGTAATTGTTTAAAAGCTGTGGGAAACACACCTACAGTCCCGAGACCGGACAGATAAATCAGGCCCCACTGGAATTTTTTTCTGGGAAAACCAACCTCCGCGCCCTTCCCCACGCCGCCCCCACGGGCGCAGGTAAGCAGTTGCGCCGCTTCGGAAAGGCTGAGCCGCCCCCGGTGCTGCCGGCTTCACCCACAGGAAAGCGAAGCAAAGGCCCGAGGAAGAGCGAAACGAGAACCCGAAGTGAAGCCACAGGCCCCGGACGCCCCCGCGGCGGGGCCGCCCGCACCCACCTCGGAGGCGGCCACGCCGACGCGCTCCGACTCGTAGAGCAGGGCGAGGGAGCGGGCGGTGCTGTCGGCCGTGGCGGCCGAGCGCCGCAGCACCTCCCGCTGCAGGTAGCGCTGCCGCTCGGCGCCGCCCGCCTCCTCCTCGGCCTCGGCGAAGGGGTTGTAGCTCCTCGGCGGGGCCGCCATGGCGCCGCCGCCCGCTGCGCCCTGCGAGGAAGGGGCCGCGGGGAGGGCGCCGCCGCCGCCGCCCGCCCGCCCGCCGCGCGAGGCCCCGCCGCACCGCCCGCTCCCGGCTCCTTCCGCCCGCAGGGCGCCGCCGCGCCGGGCGCCCCCCCGGGGCGGGGCGAGCGCTGCCGGGGGCGGGCGGCGGCTGGGAGGGACCGCGGCGGCGGGCGGGGCTGCGCCTGCCGCCGGGGCCGGGCAAGGGCGGCAGCAGGCGGAAGAGGCGGGGGAAGGCGGTGACGACCCCCTGGCGGTGAAGCCGCGGCGGGCGCCGCCATCTTCGCGGCGCGACTGGCGCCGCGCGGTCCCGCGGGGGGGGCGGCGCTCTCGCGAGAGGCGCGGCGGCTCCCCCTCCCGCACAACATGGCGGCCGCGGCCATAGCGGCGGCGGCGGCGGCCGCAGCGACCACCGCGGCGGCGGCGGCGGCGGCGGCAGCGCCTGCGGCCGCTCCCGGCGCGGGCGCGGGCGCGGGGCGGGGCAGCAGTAGCAGCAGCAGCGCGGGCCCCGCGCGCGGCTTCTACTTCAACACGGTGTTGTCGCTGGCGCGGTCGCTGGCGGTGCAGAGCCCGGCGCCTCTGGAGAAGGTGAGGGCGGAGCGGGCCCCGCGCGGGGTGGGGGCGCCACGCGCGTGGGGGCTGCGCGTGGAGGGGGAGGGGAGGCTGCCCCGCGCGCCGCCGCCGCCGCGCGTGTCGCAGCCATATGCGTGTGCGTGGTGGCGGGGTCGGCGCGTGGGCGTTAGGTGAGGGGCGCCCGGCCTCCGCCGTGGAGCGGTGGCGTGTGGCGCGCGTGGGGGAGGGCCCGCCCGCTTCGCCCGTGTGCGGCGGCTGCGTGGGCTGCGGCCTGGCCCGGCGAGGCGGGCGCGGCAGCCGTGTGCCGCTGCGCGGGGAAGAGGGGTCCCTCGTGGGCCGCGCCGCGAGTGGGCGTCGCGGGCAGGGGAGGGGCGCGGCCCGGCGGCCCGGCTCGTTCCTTGGGCGCTCCGAGCTCTGCCCGCTGTAACGCGCGGTGCGGCTGCCGGCCGGTGAGAGCTGCCTCGCGGGGACGGGGCTCGGCTGAGGCGGGCGAGCCCGAACCGGTGGGTTTGGCCGTGGAACCGTTCCGTCTGCGCGCGTGTGCTCCGTGAGCCCGCCGGTTGTGCGAGCTCTGCGGCAGAGGAGGAGTAAGGCAGCCGGGTGCTGGTAGCTGGCTTCTCTGTGCGTAAAGCGGCTGAACTCCTAAATTGCCTCGTGCATTAATGAAAGATGGCTAAATTGTTGAAAAGTACAGCTTTGTGCTGATGCTATTGTACGTGACTTATTTTTGGCCAGCTATTTCGGACTTCTCTCTTAGGTCTTGTTCTGGAAATTTGCCATTAGTCTGACAGCTAACTGTAAGCAGTTCTTTTACATCTCGCTGTTGGTTCAACAGTATCCGGTGATTCTGTCGTTTATAAGAATCTATACTAGGAGTTGAATTATAGTAACAGTTTTATCGTGTTCAAGGTATTTACTCATGTTTTTCAGAATAATAACCTGATGTGGAATACATGCACTAAAAGTTATTTTTCCAAAGTTTGTATTTCCTTTGCTGTACTTTATGTAAAGCAAGAGGATTATTCATACTGTATTACAGGTTTTGTAATTACAAGGTATGGCAGTCCAAGGATCGGAATCTTAACTTGCCCAGGACTCCCAGTAAGTTCTTCTAGTCCTTTAGGGAAACAGTTTCTTGGTTTAGAGATTTTAAGTCAGGATGTTTAAAGTGAGTTATCTAAATAAAGGAGACTTGACATTCAAACGTAAGTATTCATTATGACAGTCTCTTCTTGACGGTATTTATTAACACTAAGGAGATTATGGAAAGTCCACATGGTTGTTGCATTTTCCTCCTTTTTACTGTTTTAAGAGATTCGGTATATTCTTTAGTTGTGTGTTAGCTGGATATCAAATAAAATAATAAGTAAGTAGTGAAGAAAATAATTGCTCTGGAAACTTAAAAGGATTTGAGTGAAGTCACACTCATCTAAGCAGCAGAGTTTGAGTGCTGTGTGTGAAGAAAGCACTGGTGCAACTATAACAAAAGCTCCATCCACCCAGGTCTTGTTTACAGGCATTGAGTAAATACTGTATGTATGCCTGTTGCACACATACGGATGTTGCACATCCAAAATACTCGATGAATTAATCGAAGAAAACTTTTTAAATGACCCCTCATTGTGGTAAAAAGTTTGATGCGTATATGTAGATTTTTCTGTTTTTTTCTACTGTCTCTCATTCTTCACTCTTTCCTGGCCATTAGATTATTTCATTAAAAGGCTGATGTGACTAAAGCAGGGATAGTATGGCCATCCGATTCCCTTCTAGAAAAGGGAAATGCTACAGTCCATTTCAACTACAGGAAGTGTAAACAAGTCTTTCTGAAAATTGTAGCCTGTCAGCTTGTTTCTCTGCTCTGAAAATATTTTCAATTGCATTAGTGCTACCTAGGCCTATTGCTTGATATACTCCAGGGCATTCTCTCTTCTCCATAAATGAAAAGCTGGGAGCTGTTTGCGTCGCTCTCTTCAGGTCTACTGGTGGGTATATATTGTTGTTATTTCGAATTGTTTTTTGATACTTTTGGTCTTATTCTCCTGCCCTTTTCCTCCACTGTTTTTCAGGTACAAAAACTGCTCTGTATGTGTCCAGTGGATTTCCATGGGATTTTCCAGTTAGATGAACGTCGTAGAGATGCTGTAATTGCTTTGGGAATCTTTCTAATTGAATCTGACCTTCAGGTATTATTCCCTCTCCATGCTAACTGTATTTAACTGAAAGATTTTGGAATAATTCAAATGTAGTTTTTCAGTGAATGAAAAGTTGGTATTTATTATATGTTTGAATTACTGTACTGTCAAGAACCTTAAAACCATGAATGTGTTACACATATGCAAGTGTCCTTGCTCTGAAGAGTTGACTAAATGCAAGGTCAGAGATAACAGATGGATACGGGCAGGAGAGCAGAAGGAAGTAAGGACAGTACTGAGGAGTGTGATAAACAGTGGTCATGGCACTGTCACAGTCAAACTGCAATCATGTTTTTTGGTAGACCTCATAGCAAAGTAGAGCTTAATAAGGAGGGAGGGGAAAGATTTAATTGTTGTTTTATAGAGGCCTATGGGAGGATATAGCCAACACAAAGGTGGTGGTTTGCAAATTTTAAAAAGTAGTTGATGAATCTGCTCTATGGCATTGAACTGGAGATAGAGGATGGGAGTGGCTTTTAGAAGGAAGCACGAGATGTAGAAGTTCCTTGCTTAGAGAAACTTAGCGGCTTAGAGTATATGTTTTCTGAATATGGAAATGGGAGAAGTTTTTAAAGATGTGGGCAAGCTATTCAGGAGTATTTGCTCAAAACATACATGCCATTGCTTATCCTTCCCCCACCTGCTTCTAAATAATAGTTATGGGTGAACATACTCCAGCTCCTGAAAGTCAGATCTGTAGTGACCTTTTTTTATATCTAGAATGAGAAGACAGATGTGCACATAGGTTACATTGGGTATGAACATCCCTTTTATATCTGTGAACTAGGAAGCTGTCAGCCTTTGTGATGGGCTGTTTCTATTTCTTTTGAACTCTGGGAGTGGTATTGTTTCTTGCAGAAGAATGAAAGGATGTGCTTAGTCCTAGGTCCAAAGTCATTAGACATCAGTTTAATGTCTAATTTAAAGACATTTTAGTCTTTACTAATTTAAGTTTCAGTGTTGATGAGATTTGGATTAGGCTTGAATTTCCTTCTATTTAGTGTCTATCTCACATGATATAGTTGAATAGAAACAACTTTATTATCAATTTTCTCCTTTTTGGGTTTTCATGTGGTATAAAGTGTAAACAAGGTAACTGTATTAATGTTTCTTACCATTTTTTGATGCCTGATGTTTTCAAAACCAGCAGTTAGTATTAATTAATCCAACTCAATAAGAAAAAGTACAGTTAGTAACCTGAGGAATCAAATGGATGTGTTTTGTGGCTTGCCTGAAACCATGAGATGGCTTCCGTGTACTGAGTTGGGACCTGGAATTTCTGATTTTCTAGTGACCTTAAAGTTATTTTGTGACATTGCTGTGTGTTTTACTGTATACCAGTAAATGAGTTAGAGGAAAAAAAGATCCCCAATAATAATTAACCCCAGCTTTTACAGAAAACGAACTGTTCCTTAGAATGACGTGATTGGATTTATGGCACTGAATTAAGTGACTGACTTACTCTTTGCTTGTGTTGAAATCAATTTTTCAGTGTTTAGGCAGGCTGTAGAGTAATGATTAGCTGAACTGAACTCTATGTGTAGCTAGTGAACTCTTTTTCCACATCTCTAATATACATTCAGATTATATTGTTCAACTTTTCTTCTTTTTAAATAAAATATTTTCAGCACAAAGATAACGTGGTTCCTTACCTCCTTCGACTTCTGAGAGGTCTTCCCAAAGTCCAGTGGATAGAAGAAAGCAATGCACGGAAAGGCAGAGGTAATGTTTGGGGTTTTTTGATTATTCTTACAGAGTGTCAGCCAGGAAATGGAAATAATGAAAGTTATTCAGGACATAGTACGAAGGGAGGTGTAAGTCCTATTATGTCCTTAGCTCTTGATATGACTGCCTTTAAAATTGATTGCTCTTTAGAAACCAGAGAAGAAGTTGATAGCTCCCAGGTTTCTCGTTTGACTAATCTGTGACAAGTTGTAGTTCCTAAATAATTAAATACTCAATATATTTTAGGGCTAAATTGGAGAAAATTATATAGTAGCTAAAGCAGAAGAGTGGAACCTGGGATTTGAGAGATTTGCATTTAGTTTTGGTACTTAGTTACTCCTTTTAAACCACTTAATTTCTAGCTCTCTTAAGAGCTCTTAAAATGAATATAAGAATACTTCTTGTATCACAAGGGATATTACACAGTTTAAGTAGTTTAGTGGTTTTTGAAAATCAGTTGAAAGCCTGGAAATCTTTTTAACAATTAAAAAAATTGCTAATGCTTAAGTTATGATTAGATGTACTTTTAAATCTTATAGATAGTATTTATCTGCAGATAATCTTGGAACTGTATGACGTGGAGAATCACCTATATCATTTTGTTGCATTATTATTTGCTTTTTATATCTTGGTTCTCTCTAACAATGCATAAGTGGCTAATTTTCTATTTTTTATTTTGCAGGCTTGCTTCCAGTTGCAGAAAACTTCAGCTTCTGCTTGGTGACATTATTATCAGATGTTGCTTACAGGGATGCTTCTCTTAGGGAGCAGGTAAAGTTAGCTCTAAATTTGGGTTGATGTTATACCTGATTGTCTAATGCTGCAAGGCTAACATGTCTGGAGAAGAGAGTACCACACCTATTTTCTTTCTTGCAAAAGTGTGTATCCTTATGCATAACTTTACTTATATTAATTAACACAAGTAGGTTAGGTACTCAAAAGTTAGGTCCTCAGAAATTATTCATAAACCTGCTTTCACTTCTGACAGTCAGAGGGTGTTGATCACTGAGCCTAGTGTTTTAGAATTCAAGTTTTAATATTAAGATTAGGAGTACTGCAGTTTTATTCTGCTAGTACACATCAGCTGGCTGAAGACTGAGGAAGTTCTATTAAGAGTGAGAGTAGTTTTTTTTTTCTTTTTGATCACATAGCATGAAAAAAAATCCTGTTTAAAAAGATCCTTAAGTTAGTATTTGCCAGTTGCACTTGAGTAACTAATGATCTAATTTAAGGTAATAATAATTCTTTAACAAAAGATGATTTTGTACCTCTGTCTTGATTGCTTTAGATTTTGGATGCAGTTCTGCAAGTAATGCAGTTTCTGTTGGGAATGTGCCAGACCCCACAAATGCATGATAAAGGTACCGTTAAACTTTAACTCCTGTCCTCTGAACTTGTCTTATGTTTTCTAATTATCAGGATCACTCCTGAAAAGTGAAAAGCTTTTTTCCTTTGGCCAAGACTTTTTTTTTCCTCATATTTTATTGTTATTAAATAGTAAATATTGAAGCTAGAAGTGTATTAGTTTACGATACCTCTGCTCTTTTCCTTGTTTGCGCAAATAGGTCTGTGAAGCACATTTTGCTGAAATGCTGTTTAATGAAGTGGTAGCAAAAATGGGAAGAGGATGTTTTAAGTTATTGCTACTATACTGTTATATTTATTTTTCTTTTCCAGAATATTTATGCAAGTATGCAGTGCCCTGCCTAATAGGAATTTCTCGAGCCTTTGGTCGCTACAGCAATTCAGAGGAGGCTCTTCTTTCAAAGCTTTTCCCTAAAATTCCCCCACATTCCCTTAGAGTTCCAGAAGAGCTTGAAGGAATTCGACGACGATCGTTTAATGATTTCAGATCAATTCTTCCCAGTTCTCTGCTCACTGTCTGCCAAGAAGGAACATTAAAGAGAAAGGCTAGCAGCGTATCTAGCATCTCACAGGTCCGTATGACTTGCTCTGTGATGAAGTTCGTGCTTAAATGATTTTGTGTTCTTGGTGGAATTAAGACAGCCTTAAGCTTGGATGTATGGACAGTTTCTTAACATTATTTGAATAGATCCGGAGATCTAGTTTGGTTCCGGAGCTCCTCCTGAGCTACAAAATAATTGTCTTACTGTGAAATGGTTGACAATAATTCCTCATGTTACCTTCCTGGGAAAAGAATGATAATTTATATCTGAGAATTTACGAAACTGGCCCTTAATGTTTGGAGTTTTTTCAGAAGTTGTCAGCACACGTGAGCTTTCACTGATTTTAACAGGAGCTGTGGATGTTCATTGTCTCAGGGGGAAAACGAATTCAGATGTCTGTTCTGAAATCAGTTTGTCATTAGCAGAGTTATGTGCAATATAGGAATCATAATTCTGATCTGTTTCCTTTAATCAGAAGCACTGATTAGCTTTCTATAACTTCCTATTTTTGGTTAAAACTAGGCTGTTAGGCCTGGCATTACACAGTTCCTGTTAGTTTTGCTGGAAGCAAAGTCTTTAAAGTGTGTGAATATGTTCTCTGGGAGATTTCTTAATGTTTTATAACTACATCTTGTGCAATGTTTCAGGTTAGTCCTGAACGTGGAATTCCCCCTCCCAGCTCTCCTGGAGGATCTGCAATTCATTACTTTGAAGGTAAATTGCTCTCTGAAGGAACAGAGATTTGTTCCTTCAAGCATTCTTGCTTTTTTGTTATGCCGTACAGAAAATTTTGAGAAGCAAAATCCCTCTTTCTTTGCCCTTTAGGATTCTTATAGTAATTCTCTAGCATGTGCTTGCTAGGATTCTGAAGAATTTTGAACCGTAAAGACAGTAGGAAGTTGTTATTGCTAACGCCAGTGGTTTCCAGGCTCAGTTGTTTCTGGCAGGCTTCTGAGAGAGACATGATTTCCTGACTGCTAAGCCGTGCCTAGTACTGAAGAGCTTAATTCAACTAGGCCAAAAATATTTCACAAGATTAGGCTGAGTAACTTTCAGAAATAACTGTTAATATTGTGCTTCACTAGACAACTAAATCGGTAAACTGGGGTCTGCAATTTTAAAACCTCTCTGTCATGTTGTATAGATTCAAAAGAACTACTCCATTTGAAGTAAATTTGATCTAGATCATTGTGTAAGATCTAGTAATTTTCTGAAGTGAAAAACTGTCCTTGAAAAATCAATGTGAAAAATAATACGAGAGACACTGAAGCACAATATTTACTAATGTATATCAGTTGCTGTTTCCCAAAAGGGAGCCGTTTGAAAAACTGTCCTGAGTTAATAAATGAACTTTTAACCACAGGCTTTCGGTAAAACTCTAGCTGTGACTTTTATGTTGTGACATGTCAAAGCAGGGCTTACAAATAAACCAAGTCTTGTGTGAATCAAGTGGAGAACTCGTTCTGTATCTAAAATATTTTGGTGTCTCTATTTTTGTCTGTTTTCTGAGATTGTTAACAGTTTGGACTTTTCTGAGTCATTCTCCTCTCTGGTGCCCTGGCTTAAATTAGTTTCTTCCACATTACTTCTCTTTCCTTCGTGTTAATGTTTGTAGAGGCATCTGTCTGTCTTAATCGTATCACTGAGATGCAGGATAATTCAAATGTCGTTATTAAATGACCAGGTAAGAAAAGACCTGTTTATCCTCTGTCCACTTTGTTGCACCAACATGTAACTCTTTAGCTTTAGGTTCTTCATGTTTTGAATTAAATAAAAAGAGGAGCGAGCAGTGGAGTAGAGGGAAACCGTAGTAGAAGAATACAAATTATCTTAATTAAAACCACTGGTGGGTTTTGTAAAAATTTCTGAATCATAGTAATTGTGATGCTAACAGAATTGTGATTCCTCTAGTCAGAGTTTTATTTTAAATGCTAACTTCCACCAGATATTTTGGATATAGGCAACCCTTGTATTACTTCCTATGGTATAGCCTTATTTTCTGAAGCAAGAAGTTTGATGGCTTTGTGTTCTGGACAAGGGTAAGGCTTTAGAAAAAAGAGCCAAAAGCGATTTGTTTTGTTGTTGTCAATAAATGGTGCGATAGTGCCGAAAGCACTGTGGTTAACAAGTTCTTGCTTAATAAAATATTTGAGTCTGAAAAATAATTTGATTTCTCTTATACCTTCAAACTACAGTAGTGAATCTACTCCTTTTCTAAAATGAAAACTCTGCAACATGTTCACTTGATGAGAGAACTTTGCAAGATGTTTTTGACTTTGTTCTTTTTACTTCTGTGCTTTTAACCAAAATGGCATTACAAAAGTTTTTAGGTAAGCATATGTTAGAAGTATGGCAAAGCTTCTTCTCAACAGTGTCCATGACATGAATGCAAGTTGCTAAAATGAGTTCTTCCTATGTCACTATGAATTTTTAATGAATGCATTTATTTTTTCATTTTAGTTTTGTATTTTGTTTTACCAATACATTAGCTGAATTGAGACTCTTCACAGCTTGTGAGTTGAAGACTGTCGCTGTTTTGGAAATAACTCCCTGAGTCGTGACTAACGTCACCGCTAAAGAAAATTTATATAGCCTTCCCACTCCCTAAACTTTTATTTCTTGTTTCTTTTTTCTGATAAGGTTCATACCTTCCTGACGGCAGCGCACTAGATCCTGATTATTATTTCTCTACAATCAGCTCTAGCTTTTCAGTTTCTCCTCTTTTTAATGGCATTAATAATAAGGAGTTTAATATCCCACTGGAAATGCTCCGCCAGCTGTTGCACATGGTATGTGATGGGTTGCTCTGAAGATTGTAGTGAGATTGGGTTTTTGATATCCATGCTAGAATTAAATACAGTATTTGTTTGGGCTGAAGAGGAAACTGCTCTTAGAATTGCATATAAAGAGCTGTATTTGATTTTCTTTCAAGTTTAGTATAATGTGATTTCTATGACATCTAACATCATACTTCAGTACCGTTCCTGTAAAGTGCCCATATGAAAGGTGAAGAAGTTGCAAAATCAAATACTGCTTTTGTCAAGTTCTTCCTGTTTGCATCTTGCAGACCACTTGATCTGAGGCAGCTTATGTACTGCAGTTCTTGAAGTAGAGGATTGTTTTCTGCAGTGAGAATAAGATCCGAAAGATGTTAGTTGCTGGGAATTCATGCAAGTGGACAGATGCTAGTGGCCCTGTCTGCTTTCTGCACCAGCTGTTCTGGGACTGCACACAGGAGCTCCAAAACAGTAAATCTTGTTGCAGCCAGAAATTCTTGTAGCCTTAATTTTATCTGACAGTTTGCATTTAAGTAACTGATATTTCCTTTGGACAGGCAAGAAATGTAATGTCTTTCTAGGATTTTTCTTTTTTAGGGTCACAAACATGACACTTTTTTTTTCCTTTCTTCCTCCTCTGTAGGTGAAACAGATTGTTGGGGATTCTCTCCTAAGGAGCTTAGATGCAGTTGTAGCTGAAGTTGCAGAAGTATGTTTAAATTCCTTTTCTAATGGCTTGAATACTTTCTTGTCTTAATTAATACTTGGAAATACATTTATTAGTCTTTTACCTCTGTGAGGAATATTTTCTCTTTGCAAAAGAATACTCCATTCCTGTTTAATCAGTTCTTTCAGTTTTTTTAAAGGTTAGCCTTGGACTGTGTAAAAATGGGAGGTGAGGAAGAGATTTTCCACTAACATAAAAGAAAATAGTTTTCTGCTTCAATGAACCATTCTACTACTTGACCTCTATTATTCCACTAAATTACAGCATCAATGGCTCAAAACTAATTTACTGTAGATTAAGATCTTTGCCTATTCCAGGAATATTATTGTCCTCATGTAAATAAAATATATTCTTTTCCTTTTCTGACTGTGAAATCACTGGTACTGTTGTGTGTGTCCTTTCTGCAATTTTTATAGTATTAGAATCTGTGGATCTTTACTTTTGGAGGTGGCGTATTGCATGGAATATGTGTTTCTGTAGGCCTGTTGAGTCATCATTCTCTCCTTCCCTAGTTGCAGTTATATAACAGCTTCTGTCACATTTTATCAAGTTAGTCTTATTTCATTGGAGGCACCAATTTGAATGGAGTATATATTCAGTGTGCATTCAGTTGTGTGGGAAAACAACTTGGCTGTTCTTTCTACCCTTCTTTTGAGTACTGCCTTATTTGAAATATAAGTCTAAGCTTCAGTTCTTCCCTTTGCTGTCCCAATAAAACAGAAGAGGATTCAAATCTCATTTTATTTTTTGCAACTGTCAGACAGCTTTGTGCTCTTTGAATTGAAAAACTGGCTGCATCTTGTTTAATGGACTAAATAGTGATAGTGTTCCTTTTGAGGAAAGTATGGGGAGAATCTGTGAGGTTAGTTTTGGTACCTGTTTTAAATACTTGTTTATATTCTAGAGAAAAATGGTTTCATGACAAATGAAAACACTTCTTTACCCATGTAATGGGAATACTTAATTTTGAAACTAGCAGATTTTTTTCTTTTTTCTTACAGATGAGTGCTAACACAGATCTGTATTATAAAACGTTCAGTGACCCTCTTTATGTTGCTCAGTTTAAAATGCTGAGAGACACATTATACTATATGAAAGGTATCTTTTAAAATTTTTTTTGTTCATTATGCTGAGAATACAAAGTGTCGTTTGCCTTGTTTATGCTGCATGGATGGAGGTGGGGGTTACATTTCCTGGGAATTTTGTGTGTGCTATACAGTTTGAGATTTGTTTTGAAATGTTTTAATGTAAAAGGTGTTATATAAATAGGACAAAAGTATTTTGAACATCACAGAAAGGAGGAATAGTTGACATTTCAACCATCTGATTACTGGTGGACGTTTTGCTTTGAAATTTATCTTTCAGGTGGAGCATAAACTTTATGAAATCAAATAATGCATAATAAAGCAATGAATTTTATAGCCACTGTTGCTCTGATACACTGAATTCCTTCCTTCCTCCAGAATAATCATATTTCTTTTTATTTCCTTAGACCTTCCCAACTCTTTTGTGAAGGAAATCCATGATTTTGTGCTAGAGCAATTCAACATCAGTCAGTCAGAACTTCAGAAAATTCTTCATGATGTTGATAGACTGCACAATGAATTGAGTCCTTTAAAACTGCGCTGTCAGGCTAATGCTGCCTGTGTGGATCTCATGGTGTGGGCTGTGAAGGATGAGCAAGGTGAAAAGCCCTTCAGTTTCTTCAGTGTCTTTTTTTTTTTAACAAAAACCCTTGTAGCAATACCTTATACTGTTCTCTGAGCATAGTTAAAATTCACAGAAATTTAAATGTCAATGGGCTCCACTTAGCTACTATAGTCCAAGAGTCTAATTTTCATCAAAGAAGTCATCAAGTTAGCTAGCTAGATAGTTAGACATTTCTTCATAGAAGTGAAAACAGAAACATTGTGTTGGCTCAACCAGAGCAGACTGACTATTGCTGTCTTACGTGGTGCTATTTATTTTCTAAATTTTTAATTGTTCTTAATTGAGTACTGTTATTAATGTCTTAAATGATTCTCAGTCTTCCTTTAAAGAAGATGTTTTCTTTATTGCTATCTAGTACTAGGAAACTGACCTTTTTTTATTTGTCCCATTATATCCTCTGAATTATGTTTAGGATTTTTCTTCCTCTGAACCTTGCAATACTTTATGAGCAGCACCCTCAAAATCAACTTTGAGTATTACTGTTCCCTCAATCATAATGTTTGTCAGAGCTAATCACTGCATATACTAAGTTTCCAAAATTTTTCCCAGAAAAAGTGCTGTTTTTGAGGAATTGTAGTATGAGGAGAGTGAATGACAAATTCTCCATATGTTTTAGAGGTTCCAATAAACATAGGGTTCTGTGTGGGCTAATAATTCTGATAAACATTAATTTATATGTTGGCTTTTTGGAGTTAAGGTGCAGAAAACCTGTGCATCAAGCTGTCAGAAAAGCTGCAGTCGAAAACCTCTAGCAAAGTCATCATTGCTCACTTGCCACTGCTAATTTGCTGTTTGCAGGTCTGTCTTGACAGTATTTGATCTTATTGTTATTATCAGTGAATGAGATCTTTGGGGATTTTACATGTTATTAGAAGAGTTTTTTTTTTTTTCATTTACTAATTGTATTACTTTACCTCGATGTATTCTACATTTAGGTTTTAGAGGGGTGGTATGGAAAGTAGAACTGCAGAAGACGAGTGCTTTCGGAATTTTCTGAGCTAAAGCTGTCTTTGAAGAATAATACTGATGAGGTTTTTTTTTTTAACCAGTATTTCATTTCTGAAATGTTCAGGTTCATAATGTGTTACATAAAACACTTAAGGAAAAAAGAAAGTTCTAACACTGGTAGATTACTTTGATATTTAACAGTATGACCTGGTTATTTTAATTTTTATATGTTGTGTTTCTGTTGGACGCTTTCACGTAGTCTTACAGATTATCGTTTTGGGTTTTTTTTGAAATTAGGATTATAAATTTTCTGGATTTTATAGATATCAGAATTTACCCAATAACTTTATTTTTAGAGTGTGGTTCATTTCGTATACTTCATGTAAAATCATCCTGGAAGAAAGCTGAAAGGCTTGTCTGGTATGCCACGCTCTTGGATAAGCTAGAAGAATTACAGGCTTGAAATGCATAAATATTCTGCTAAAAACTGAATGCCTCAGAACTATCTTTGTTTTTTGTATTGAACTGAAGTCATAAACTTACAATTGAAATAAAAGTTGTGCTGTTACTGCAAACAAAATTCTATATGCTTCCCACCCCACACACACCTCTTTCTTTCAGGGTCTAGGTCGTTTGTGTGAGCGCTTCCCTGTTGTGGTTCATTCTGTCAATCCATCTCTGAGAGACTTTCTTGTGATACCTTCCCCTGTACTTGTGAAACTTTACAAGTATCATAGCCAGTATCATACAGGTAAAGAAGAAACATAGTATTCCAAAGGATATGCTAGTGATAAAGTTGCAACATATGGCCTTTTTAGAGGTTTACATATGCATAGGGATGAGTAAGTGTTGTTGTGATTCAGTTTCCAAATCCTTAAAAAAATGTAAGCCTTTTAAGGTTTGTTCTGTGTTTGATGTTAATTTTGGAAAAAAAGGCTATCAATAGAAGGTTCTGTTTTTATTTTGTGATTTCAGTTTACCATGAAAAATACTGTTTCCTAGCTTGACAGCTGTGTAGAATCTACCATCTCTGTCTATAAGAGGCAGAAAGGTGTCATATTAAAAAAAAAAAAAAAAAAAAAAAAAAAAAAAAAACTGCAAGAAAATCAGCAGGTAATCACTGGTGACAATTTTGTTAATAGCAGCCAAAATGGAACAGAATTTTCTGTGTGTTTTTAATGAGAGAAAATGAGTAGGTAGGACATGCAAATTCAAATGTGTTGAAACTTCATCTTTTTAATCTAATCTTTACCACATTTTAAACCTCATTTTAAAAGAGAGCAAGGAAAGGTAATCTTTTTTACCTTTTGTTTAGTAATGTGGAGTTACATCAGAGTAGATATGCATAATGGATTCTAATACTAGAAGTAGTGAGGTAGCTAGTGTTACCTAGAGATGTATGGGTGTACTGAGACTTCAGTCTAACTCTGAAAAGCACCGTGCAGAAATATAATTTTGGAGTATTTTTACCTGCAGGAAAAGAACTGTGAAATGCTTGTATACTACATGTGGTCGGTTACATTTTCCTTTCAAATCATACTGCTTCATCAGGTCTGCGTGTACTGATTTCACTGTACAATAAATACTACTGGTGGTAGAAAATGAGGAAAAAAGGAGAATAAGACTTTTCCTGTTCTGTCTCTGAAAATGTAACTTTGCTATTGAAACAGAAAAATAGAGACAGATTTTGAGCAAGTTAATGTTGTTTTAGGAAAGTTTTCAGAATTGATTTGTAGTCGGGTATAAAATATACCAAGTTGTTTCCTGTTCTGTGCTATCTATTTTTGCATAAAATTTGCCCCTTCCCATCTTACCCAAAACTATATGCTTGTTATGATTTTCTTGTAAGTGCCCTTTGTTTTCTTGAGGAACTTGGTTATCCCAAAGTAAATCTAGTTTGCTAATCTGGGTGCCAATAGTTACTTGATTTTGGACAAGAATTCCAGCTAATTTGATTATAGATTTGTATACGATTTGTATGGTATTTGATTTGGGGAAAAGACAAAATCAGGTTTCATAAGCCACTTACTGACTATTCACAGAACCATAGGCTCATTCAGGGTGGAAAGGACCCTGGGGAGTCATCTAACCTAACCTTTTGCACTGTTTTCAGAGCAGGCTGCTTAGGGCTTTTCCATTCGAGCCTTCAAAAACCTCAAAGACAGAGATTGCACAACCTGAGCCAAAGCTTAACTGTTCTCATAGTGGAAAAAAATCCGTACATCCAGCTGGAACATTCCCTGTTAGCACTACCGTCTCTCATTCTCTCAGTGTGCACCTCAGTGAAGAGCCTGGCTCTGCCTTCTTCTTAACCTTGTTTGCATATCGGAAGGCTGCTGTGAGGTTCCCCCAAAGACTCTCCTTCTCCAGACGGAACAAGGCCGCGTCCGTCGGCCTCTCCTCGTAGGTCACGTGCTTCATGCACCTCTAAGCAGCTTGGCGGCACCTGGCAGTTGTTTTTAACCATAATATCAAGCTATGTTCACCCCCCCCACAATGTTCCGTTTAATTCAGTTGGGCTAAAATTAAAGTAATTAAGATAAGAAGTTAGGGTGACTAAATTTAGGAGTAATTAAATGCAGTGGTATTTTGTGAGGGTGGTGACAACACATGCATTTTCAGAGTTCTTCAGTGCAACTCTCTGACCTGTAAATTAGCCTGTTTTGCGTTTGTTTACCAAGTATTCCCCTGCCTATGTACTCTTGTCCTGGGGTGGGAATGGAAGGAAGGTATTTTAAAAGGGGTTGATTTCTGTACTCTGTGTTCTTAGTAGGTGGTAATGACATCAAAATTAGTGTAACAAATGAGCATTCGGAGTCCACTCTAAATGTAATGCCTGGCAAGAAAAGTCAACCATCCATGTACGAACAACTTCGTGACATTGCCATAGACAACATCTGCAGGTAAGAGTTCCACGGTAGCAATGGGGACGGGTGCCATTTTGGAGCGTGGGTTCCATTTTCCCAGCAGAAGAGTACTGTGACCATTTAGAGGGTGCTGCTCTATGCTACGAAGCTTTTTTTCTTTGCCTTTTTTTTTGATCATGACTTTGTTTTCCTTCAAATGATCCCTAACTTCTGTTTATGTCCTAATCATAAAGTATTTGTCTAGTTGCGTTCTTCTGCTTCCCAGGTACCTAATTCATACTAGTCACCATTTTAATACTCAGCGGCAGTTTTTTTTTCCTTCACGTTGAGCTTCCTGTAGTAGGACTGATACACCCCCAAATGCAGTCAGTGTAATGAAGTGTAATGAGTATTCTGACCTTCTAGAGAGCTATTCAAAGCTGTAGGGAAGATAAATAGTTGGTGACTAGAGACAAGGGATTAAGATTTCTGATCAGAGGATTCTACGATTGTATTATTGCATATTCCTATCTTTATTGTTGCTGGAGAAAGCACCAGTAGAGACTCCTGGTTGTAGGCTTTGGCAAGCAAAGCCTTAAAATTGCTAAACAGTGTTTGTTTACCCTTCCTCAGCCTGTCTATGTGCTCTACTCTTATACTTCAGTATAAACTTTTCTCCTAAGACCCAGTGTGTGTTCTTCTTTCTGCCATTTACAATAGTAAAAATTAAAATGTTTAATTCATACGTTTTTTCACTGACTATTCTAGCAAATTTTCTGTTCATTGTTCTTTCAGGTGCTTGAAAGCTGGTTTGACTATAGACCCAGTGATTGTTGAGGCCTTTCTTGCCAGTTTGTCTAACCGTCTGTACATCTCACAGGAGAGTGATAAGTAAGTTGTTAGCCATAAAGCAGATTTTTCTTAAGCTCATTTTTTTGAACCTAAGCTCATTCCAGGGCGTAAGGACTGGCAGCATTATTGTAGAATCAAGTGTCACTGAGAGTAGTGAGATTGCACACGCGATTCAAGAGCTTCCTATGCAAATCTTTGCAGAGCTGAGCCCCTATTTGGATACTGAGAGGTATGGAGTTGTCTTTATCAGATAAAAGTCAGTAGATCTATGGCGAGCACTAGCTTGTTTCTTGTCCTAGATTGAGTGAGGTTCTCTGCTATGTCCCTCAGGCTTTTATAGTTTAACATAGCTTGTTGCCACCTGTGGAGTCTGACTTGCTTCCCTTTCTAAGATATTTACCAATCAAGAAATTTCCAAGATCCTACAATAGCTGGCTTGACTATCATGTCTTAATGTTTTACAGATTACTTTGCCCCTTTCTACTGATGTTTCTAGAATAGTTGGCACACAGATCACTGTGAGTCTCTTGGATAGTGGGTTTGAGGTTTTATTTTTGAAAAGCAAACCTTTACATCTCTAATACTGTGTGAGGTAGATGGGTGTATGGAGGGGTAATAATAAAGTTGTTAGTGATATTTATGTTTCATATGTGGATTGTTTCTTACACAGAGTGTGAATATGCTTGCAGCTCTTGTTAACTGTTGAACAGTTATGTATACGTTTTGGGGTTGTTTTTGTTTGTTTTGTAATAGGGAAGCTCATTTGATTCCTGACCACACAATTCGTGCTTTAGGACACATTGCAGTGGCACTTAGGGACACCCCGAAAGTGATGGAACCCATCCTACAGATCTTACAGCAGAAGTTCTGTCAGCCTCCTTCTCCTCTTGATGTACTCATCATTGACCAGCTGGGCTGCCTGGTTATCACTGGAAATGTAAGGAAAAAGCTGCCCAAGAGAGCCACAGTTCATAATTGTTTTTCCTTCGGTTAAAGGGAAACTTTGTATTGTAGAAACTGTCTTCAGTTTTTTTTTTCTTTTTTTTCCCCCCTTACCTTCACTACATATATATGCTCTTTTACAATGCTTTTGTCTCAGCGGCATCAGGTAAAAAAAAGCTAATTAATAATGTGTAAAATGCTGCTTCACAAAGAAAATTAATCCCTGTAATAGCATCAAAGATTTTTTTTTTTAAAAAGTTAACCTCGATGTTAATACTTTCAAAATGTTAATGTTTTCAAAAGATATTAAATAGTTTATAAATTTGGCCTATGTGCAAAATAGGTGCACATTACACAGTAATTAAATTTCAAAGACTCGTAGACCCTAAGCTTTTAAAGGTACAGATTATTGTCTTCAATGATGCAGGATTAATTGACTGACTTTTTTCAAAAGTAATTCATACTTTCTGAGTGGGTGATTAAGAATTGGTAGAACTGAAACCTGTGAAGTGTTCTATCCAGAAGACAGAGTTAAAGAACTTGATACATTTTGTAACATCTGAGCATCTGTTTGAAGAGCTTCATAATGTTTAAAGTGTATTTTTACAGGATCATTCTTCAGAGACATTGTATTCAATAAGCTTTACTTAGTAATTTGTTTTCTTTCAGCAATATATTTACCAGGAGGTGTGGAATCTGTTTCAGCAGATCAGCGTTAAAGCAAGCTCAGTTGTTTACTCTGCCACAAAAGATTATAAGGATCATGGATACAGGTAACAAATAGCTATCTCTCTTAATTGTATGCATGCTATATCAAATATCCTTCATGCTAATTCATAGATTCCCCTTCTTTTTTCAGTATGAGTTTTACAGTGAGGTTGCAAAGAGTACTTTTTTCTTTGATATTGAACATTAGTATATTATTTTAACAATTGTAGCACTTCATAATGTACAGATTCTTAAAAATGTTTTTCACTACAGGTAGTGATTTTTTTTCTGTAAGGAGTTGATGGTAAATGATAATTAGCATTGCTAATTCACATTATCTGTAGCTATAGTAATTAATCTATTAGCATATAAAACCTAATGAAGTTTTTTTCATGTGATTTTAGTACTTGTTAGGAACTAGACACAAACCATAAACAATTTAATTCTCAGTATGTAAGTATGCATTCTAGTACCTGTTATAATTAAAGATTATCACTGACTTAGTTGGTAGTTGGACTTGGCCAGGCATCTTTTAATGCAATATGCAAGGAAGCATGAGGACTATTCCTGTCAATATGTTTTCACATGCTGTCTGACCCAGTGCAATCCCAGCTTTAGCGACTGATACTAGGTCAGATTCTTCTGCCGAGGTGCTTTCCCATTGCAGAAATAGAGCTTTTTACTGTTTTTTGTCTATGGCTGTGTCTGCTACAGGAAAACAATCTACTTTTGGTGATGACAGCAGCATAAAACATCACCAGAGGCAAAGCTAACAAATAGCTTTTCAGTTAAATATTGAATGTAGTGCAAATATCAGTAAAGTGACATGCCACTGTTTGTGAGAAACCACTGAGTGAAAATCATGTCAATAGCTCTATTACAAGAATTACTGATCAGTGCTACTAATAAGGCACTGAAAATATAAAACTTCATACTGAGGAGTTGCTTGTTCATAACTTTGCTTTCTTCTCAGACACTGTTCCTTAGCAGTCATTAATGCCCTAGCTAACATAGCTGCTAACATTCAAGGAGAACACCTTGTGGATGAACTATTAATGAACTTGCTGGAACTATTTGTTCAGCTTGGGCTAGAAGGAAAGAGAGCTAGTGAGAGAGCGAGTGAAAAAGGACCAGCACTGAAGGTAAGATACTTGCTAATTTTTATTTCCATGCAGCTTTGCAATGGTATGGATGCTGCTGTTAAAAATAGTCTTTGGTACCTTTTTTGAACTGAAAACCCTCTTACACATATGCATGCACGCACGTGCGCACACACACACACGAGTGTGTTTGTAACATGGAATTTAAGTGCAGATCTATGCAGATTAGGTAAGTGTTTGAAAGACATTATATAGTATCTAAGATAAAGCAATAATATACCTATTGTTCAGCTGTGTCTGAGTTTGTGTGTGAGAGAGATAGATTGTCTGCAGCGTTCAGCTGTTAGTTTAGGCAGAGCTCCAAAGAGAAATATTGAAGAGTGATTGCTGAATACTACTTACAGATTTTTATAGTGTCATTGAATATGACACAATTTTACTTCTAATTGTAGTAGTGCTCTAGGGTCGTAGGAAAACTTAGGTTGGAAAGGAGCTCAGGAAGTGATCTAATCCAACCTCCTGCTCAAAGCCCCATCAGCTGTCATCCTGGTTTAATCCCAAGATACTCTTCTGATTATGTGTAGTTTGATCTCTTTTTTTTCCGTAGTCTATGAGGAAGTCTGGAAGAGGAATGCGTTGAAATGCTAGTTAAATTTCTACAGGAGCAGTTTATAAGCAATTATTTTATTCACACAAAATTCTCCATTCTTTATGCGATGACTTTTTTGCCTTACTTCGTATTAGCTTTTTTCATATTAGCTGTTTTCATAAAAAATTTAGCAAATCATGTTGGTGCTTTACATTTATGTGTGTATGGACCCTGTGTTATTTTAAATGGTGAAAGATTGTACTTACTTTAAAGCCCTTAACTGGAAAGTGATGTTTGCTGCTAAAATTTTTTCAATAGTGTTTGGAATATTAGTATTGATGGTTCCCGTTTATACTCTTTTTTTTTTTTTTTTTTCTTTTCCTCTTCTTCTGTGCATACCACACTTCAATAGTGCAAAGCTCTTTCTTTATCCTTTTATGGATATGGTGAACTCTCCTGGCAAATCCCTTTAGAATGAATCTGCTTTGAAAATAGATTGCATTTAAGCAGGGATGCCAACTACTCTTAAAAGGGAATCAGAACAAGTCCAGAATCTTTACCTTCCATTAAATCTGTGGTGGAAAATCCCCCTGCACAGGTTTTGTAGATTCTTTTACCACTAATAAATGGTCTGAAATGGTCAAATAGCTTGTGAACATTGTTCTAAAATGATACTTTTAAATTAGAATCCACCCTTCTCCATTTGGTGATATTCTTTGTCCCGTTTAAGTCTCAAAATAACTATGGGAGACAAACTTGCTCTGACTTAAAGCTGCCTGCAAATGAAAAAATGTGCAATTGAGTTAGCATGGATTTGAACTAGGAGGCAGTGTTTCTTTATTTTGAAGATACTGATAGCAGTTTTTACTAGAACGCTCTTTAGTTACCTTTCATAACTTTTCACTCTATGTTGTTTTGAAGACTGAATTAATTCGTTTTCAAGAGTTAAAGTAAGGTTCTGCACATGCTGTGCTCCCACTTGTTTTGAAAATCGGTTTGGAATATTTGGAAATAAACAAAAAAATTTCTTTCGTCGTCAGAATTATAATATTGTTTGTTTATATTCTAGTTCTCAGTGTATCTTTTTTTTTTTAATTTAAATTGGCTCAATAACTATTAATTCCTTCAAAGCCCTTCTTTGTTTTGTAGTGGTAATGATTTTTTGCGTTTTAGCATTTTTTTAAACCAGATCTTCCAACCATGCAGAAACTGACTTGCAGGGGGATATTTTTGCTATTATTAATAATAGACATGAATGTCCTCTGGATATGCTCAGGGATGGAAGTCATGGCAACCCCTTCACGTTCAGTGCTGAATATTATCGTAAAGAGGATGATACTCCATTTTTATAACAAAAATACTAGTAGAGAAGCAAGTATTCTACACTTACATGTGGTGGTGTCATGTGCTGCGTTCTGGCTAGCTGGGTTATCTTGCATCTCCACTGACTCTGCAGCAGTTTTACTGTGTGCAAGGGGACTGTCCTGATGTTAGCACAAGAATTTCTGTGACAGGTTCTGGTTGTTCTGACAACCGAATTGGCCAAGTGATATTCTCTTACTCCTTTTGAAAATATTTAAGGGACAACTGTTGTTTGGCTTTGTGTTGGACACTACAAGAAAGGTAACAAAAATGCGTTTTAGTTGGGCTGCATCTATGTTATCTCATTTGAAGGCTATTTGGTATTTATTTTAATTCCTACCTTATTGGTCTGTTTCACTCCATGGAAAGCTGTACCCTGTTAGCTGGCCTGTGTTGCCTCCCCACTGTGGGACCAGGGCTCTGTTACCTGGTCTCTCTTTTTAAGGAGGAAGCTGGAGAGTTCTCATCCCTCCCAGCTCAGAATGGAGGGATGTGGGAGGGAGGAGTGAAGGATTTCAGAGATGTCTCTGTGCATCATGTCTGTGCTGCCACAGTTTGCCTCACCAGAGAAGGGGGGAAACAATCTTTGCTGAGTGAAGTGAATGTTTCTCTTTTTAACATTGTATTTGGCCAAGGAGCAAGCATACTTCTTGTATATAATGCAATTAAAAAAATCCTACAAAATCAAAGCAAGTCTTTATTTTCCTTATGGTTTTTGTACTTAAGTAGGGTGGGCAGGTGGTATTTTCTAGTGAAACGAGTTGTTGAAATTTGTCCTTTTACAGAGTGTTTATTTTTGGCTATACTTCAGTAGGAAAATTAGACTTTTGGCAAGCATTTGACACTTGGCTGTGAACACCCATTTAATGTGAGCGTTTTTATGCTAGCAGTTGTTGAGTGTCAGAACAGAGATTATATCAATGGATATTTTCCTCCCTGGAGCCCAAGGAATAACAACTGACTTCGGAAGGGACACCAGGATGGGGTCTTCTATATTCAGTTCACCTGTTTAGTGGGAAATTGTGTTTACTTTTCAATGCTGAGGGCTTAGAAGGCAGGGGTGGGTAGTACAAGGTTTTAAGTTTTATGCCTAGTTGTTCTGCAGCAAGGCCACAGTGACTGGCTTCATCTTTGAGAAGCCACCTGAGGAGTTTTGTTGAAAGACTTCAGGGTTTGTGCACTGTCCTGTGAATGTCTAGGCTGTTTTCTGGGCCAACTTATGCACATCTGGTTGCAGGATTCAAGTCTGTAATTGGCTTTGCATAATATTTTCATTGGCATAGGGAGTAGGAATGTTTGATACTTGAAGTATGTCATGTAGCAAATATGTTAGAAAAGCTTTTGTAGATGTTTTGATGAAAACTTTTCATTTCTTTTCCAGGCTTCCAGTAGTGCAGGGAATCTGGGTGTGCTTATTCCTGTTATTGCTGTGGTGAGTATCCAGTGTTTGGGTAGTTGCAAAGAGAGTAATTTCTCTAATGTATCAAATACCATCTGTCTTTGCAATAGCACTGATATGAATAAGAATTTGTTTAATAATCACATATCTTTTAAAATAATCTTTTGTATTTTGTGGTTTTTTTGCTAGTCATGAATTCAAAAGATTTATGAGCTAAATAATACCATGGGGGATAATTTTCTGAGTAACAATTGGTGTGCAATGTAATAAGCAGCGTACCTAGAAAAAAAAATGGCCTGAGGAGAAAACTGAAAAACAAAAGTTAATAGAAACAGAGTTAAAAAATAAATCCTAGCTTGGCAGCTCAGTGAAGTCTACTTCTTAAAGAGAAAGAAAGAAAGAAAAAAAAAAGATGAATCATTGAAGTGGAGGAGGAAGGAAGGGGAGGAAGTACTCTCTATCTTCTGAAACTAGAATTGACTTTCATATTAAAAGCATTTTAGGAAATGTGCAAGGACAGTGATGGCCATTCCAGACTGATTTGTTTTGATGTATGTCGGTTTTTTTGGCCGTGGTTGAGAATATTTCCAGGGAAAATCTTCTTTTTTCTTTTTAATCAAATGAAACTACTGATCTAGCTAGAAATTAATGTGCAACTTTTCTAGATTTCCAGCAGAAAATTAGTTATGTCCAAGTTGGGTTTTCAAAGTCAGTAGGACTGGTCACCTAACTCTTGGAGCTTTTACAAAAAATTCCAGACTAAAAAGATCCATAGACAAACTTACTGGAGGACAAAAAATATCAAGTCATTTTCTCTCCTCCTGGAGTTGAATTCTTCTTTGGGATGTTTTCTGTACAGCTAGCGAGACAAAAGGGGAATGTGTTAAATACTTTCACTCAGCGTTTTCTGTTTGTAGCTTGTTGATACTGCACATCCGTGAAAAAGTAGAAAGATTCATTTACTTTATACTCTGCCTTCAAACTTTTATTTTAATGAAGCTTTCAAAGAGAGTAGCCTAAAATTAGCATCTTTAACTCTGCAGCACCAGTTAAAGGTCAAAGTACTGCTTCTTACCTTCCCATATCCCTTCCATCAATTTCCAACTTCAGCTTTCTCTGAATTCACCAGTGTTTGCCAAGGCCGCATCCTGACTTTACAGGAGTATCTTTAGGAATATCACAGATCACTACTATTCAATAGCTATTCAGTTTATGAATGAACTAGTTAGTCCTGTTTTGAGAGATAGTGGTGGGCAGTATTTGCCCACTGTCAGTGAAGGCAGTGCTAACGTCAGCACTGATTCCAGTGAAAGTGAGATCAATCCTTGCATATGTAAAAAGATTACTGTTAGTGACCTAATGTAAAAATTATGAAAATACTTTTCTATTTCAAATTTTTACTGATGATATGTTTGTTCTGAGTAGCTGATGTTAACTACATTTTTCTTAACCAGTGTGACCTTTAAATGGAGTCAGTGCCAGAATCTGAAGCAAGAGTTAATGGTTACATTAGGGTTGTTGAAGCAAATATTTGACTTTCTTGCACAATGTATGAAGATCATGAGTTTTGAGCAGTAGCTAATTTGCTTTTCTGCTTGACCTCTTTCCCTTGAATGGTTCCTGTTACCTAGGTCTCAAAAATACCTGTTTTCAGATGCTCCAGCTCATTTAATCTTTGATAAACTAATCAAACTTCGGGGCATGAAGAATTACTCTTTTGAATGTGATTTTATTTTTGAATATAGATCAAACAATTAAATGTGTATATGAATGTTAATGATTCAGTACTGAATATTATATTTTTGCCTTATGGATTTAAGAATAAGCACAGTGTAAGGTTAGGAGTAAAGAGAGCATCTGAGCTCATTATTTGATATTAGCTCTTCGCTATCCTGTTCCTTCTAGTATGGATATTTCATTTGCTGTTGGGTTAAAAAGGCTTTGTGTATGGGGCAAGTAATTGCAATAGATACAAAATTAAAAATGGCAGTATGTAAAAGCAAAATGAAACCAGTAAATTAAACTCAATATTGGAAAACAACTTTTGATTTTTTTTTTGATCTTTAAAATAACTGTCGGTTGGTAGCTCATTTTGCATATTTTTGGTAATGTGAAACAAATTGAAAATATAAACATATTTAGATGCATGTAGTATTTGATGCTACAAACAGTAAAAAATTACTAGATTGTAAGGCACGTGTTTTAAAACGTATGATGCAGATGAAAGTATGTGAGATTCCTATGTTCATTCATTGTAATAACTTGTACATAAGCTGTAACTCTTCCTCTAGCAGGTAGCAATATGCTACAGAAGGCAGAAAAATTTTTACTTTTTCAAATGAGAAGTGAATTTGTGTTTTGTGTGCATATTGTTATCCTAAGGCTGTAGGCTTTGAGTCGTTCAAGTAAGCCATGCAAGATTTTGTTCATAAAGTGGAGTCTGGCGAGCATATTTGAACCCTTAACATACGTTGTAGTTGCTAGAAATCACTTGTGGTAGAGAGGAATAGGCGATACAGAACTCATGAAATGAGCATCTATTCAATATAAGATATTCTAAGGATCTTTTATTTACCTGTTTGGCCTAATTCTGGTATTCCTTGTACTGATGAAGAGCAGAGGAGGACTTTGAAATCATTGAAGTTAAGCTGGGGAAAATAGTGGCTCCATGAATGTTTCATTCCTCCAAGACATTTTATCTCCTTCTGTTTGGCCACTGATCAACAAGGTTCTATAAATCTGTTGAATATTAAATGATGCAAGCAAAAACAAGAATGCAGATAACTGTTCTTTTTCAAGTTAGATTATATAAAATACCCAGCAAAGGTTTAGGTTTCTAAGACCAGTCAGGTATTCAGGAATTGCTTGTTTCCATTTCCTAAAAATAGGCACTCTAGCACAAATTTAGAGCTAAACTTTAAGCATCCAGATAGTCTAAATATTTTATTGATTACATTTTATACACTGAACTAGAAAACGAAGGGTGAATTACTTTGTGATTTTTTTTCAATACATTTATATCAATACATGGTACTAACTATTTAAAATTGCAGTCAAATCACCTACTGCTATGAGTCCATTCATGTGAAACTATCCGCAGATACAATATTTTGTTTTGATAGCAGTGGCATTTGTACTAAGTGTAATATGACAATAAAATTTCCTTTACGATATTGGTATATTAATGTATAATCATAGAGCCAGTGTATAAGAGCATGC
The DNA here is from genome assembly GCF_028389875.1 of Rhea pennata. Taxonomy (NCBI): domain Eukaryota; kingdom Metazoa; phylum Chordata; class Aves; order Rheiformes; family Rheidae; genus Rhea; species Rhea pennata. The sequence goes on along the minus strand of NC_084679.1, from coordinate 10,524,139 downwards.
TGGAGATCTTCGCTTTTAAGACTTGGCAGGGTTGACAACTCTGCCCATGAACAGAAGGCAGCTGGTACGATGTTCATAGATTAGAAACAAAAAGGGTCGATCGACAATAAAGCGAATCTGAGTAGAAAGAGGCATGAACCCCACGTTGGTTACTGCGCCAGCCTCTGTGCCCTCTTCGTTCACAGTGATTGTGCCTTGGTGATTGAACTGTGGGGGGGGAAAAAAAGGACATAGAAGGTCTCCTCAGTATACTCACAATCATGTGCTCACAGCATTCCTCCTTTGAATTTTTTTCATCCCCCATCCTGCATTTGGCTCCCTTGTGGCAATTTTGGTGGTGGCTCCTGTGTGGCAACACTCCTTTGGGTTTGGTGTCTGAATAGGCCTATTTCTGACTGAATGACCACAATGCTTTTAGTAAGTTTGACATCCAATTAAGCATATTGTCGTTATATAACCAGAGTACAAGTACATACAGGGACACTGTCTTGCCTCCTGCATTCTCCAGGAAAGACAGGATAGTATATTATTTTGGCTTATCAAACTGTGAATTATTGTTACAGTGTTGCCATGTTTTCAGATGATATATTTTAATCAGTAAGGGAATGAAAATAGAAGAAGAGTAAGTACCCTGTCAATAGTGACTTTTTCTTCTGATATACCAGAATAGTCGCCTTTTTCATTAAACAGTTCTTCTACTCCCATGGATCTCAGAAAACCAATCAAGTCATAGCTCTTCTCCAATTTAAATTTAGGCAGAACCACTTCTCTTGTTCTAGCAAAGACAAAAATGAAAAATCATTGGGGAAAATACATATTTGCGTTATTCCTTTGCTTTATGTGTCTGAGTTTTCTGTCGTTTTCACCAAGCAAGACTAAAGTATATACAAGAATTTATACTGTATTTTCACATACAAAACTTGGGCAACATTAATTTTAAGTCCCCCTACCCATATTGTTAGTTTGTCAATATAATGCTTGTGATGCTTTATATCAGTTGTGGCTACAAGATACAGGGCTCTGAGCATTTCAGTACATAGTTGCACATGCTTGTAATAACTGTTGAATTATCTGATTTTTCAGGAGTACTGAATCGGAGATTTGTTACTTCTATACAGTAGAAATAGGTTGGCTTCTCAGTATCTAGTCTGACATCTTCCATAAGACAGGCTACATATTTTTTTATCCTCTCCCATAGTTGTGGTCTGTGTTGTTAGTTACTGAGCGTATGACCTTACGTTCCAGATGTGTTGATAAACGTTGCTGAAATGAACATAGGCTACGTACCATATGATCCAGATTGTTCTGCAGAAATAACCTGCTATTATCACACTGCTATTTTTTCTCTTCTTTGCAAACTTTTCAGTAAGAACTTTTTTTTTTTTAATCCACAATATTAAATTCTTAATAGCAAGAACAACGGGGCTCTGTTAGAAACTTCTGCCTTCACCTCCCTTGATTTTTCGCTGGTGTTTAAATTCTAGTATATCATTGGTCCTGATACTTAACCCAGTAAAAAAAAAAAAAAAAAAACACTTTCTTTTTAATTTTTGATTTAGAGTTAGTTAATGTTTTTAATCAAAATACCGTATGTTTTCTTCTGTGTCATTTACTTACCCTTGCCAGTCTCATCAAGATAGTATATTAAGACTAACTTTTCAGCAGATACCTGTTTGTCATGCTCCTCTGCCATTTTTCAACCACTTGAGGTGTTATTTGTTTTTCTAGGGCTTTCATGCCTGAGAGCTTGTGTGGAAGTACAATCAGCATACTGATGTTCCCCACGAACGGGAGCTGTATCACACCACAGTCTAGCTCAGGGTCTGCAGCAGCAAGGAAGTTCCCTTTAGTCTGCATCATAGGAACCTTTATTGTTTGTTTTTCATTCAGTCGGAAACTTCTCTTGGTTGTCATTTCCACTGGAAACTTATTTTCCCATGTTCCTGTTAACACAAGGCAGAAAACAGATAAACAAAACATCCTAAGAACCTTGTTTAATAAAATATTCCCAGAATAACAGCTTGTGAATTTGAAAATACTGTAGTGTATTTTTAATTTTTACTAAGCCTAAAGAAGATGACAGATTGTATAGTGACTTTAAAATTCCTGACTTTATTTCTAACTTAACATTTGTATCATTTGAATGTTCTGAATTAGGTAAGTAGATAAACACAAATTGGACATCTGAATGGGCTTGTGTACCATTTTTCTAGAGAGAATCTAGAAATTAGTGTTTAAACAGATACAAAACATCTGTTAGATCTTGCACCTAATAGAATGACTGACAGCTATTTTTTAATGAGGGATCTGATAGCTGAAATGATCTGTTTGAAATGTGTTGTTATTGCATCAAACTAAGTAACATTTTTTTCATTTTGTGTACTTTTAAAAAGATAATATGCTGAAGGCTTTATCATGACTTGTTTCATTTGAGTGAATTAACTTTTCATGTTAAGACATCTTGAAGAGTTTGAATATTGACTGCTTAATTCTCTGAACTGCTTTGATTTGATTTCAACGCACCTGAGGGTGTTGGTCATCTAACAGAATGGGCCAAAAGAATTAAATCCCACTCCTTTTACAGGCCAGAAGACTCTTCCATCAGGACTTGAATCATGCTATGTGGGGATTCGTTGGGTATTATCCTGGATATTTATTGGCTATATAAAAGAAGTTTGGGTTTTTTTTAAGCAATGTTACTAAAACTCTCTTCAAAATTGGCTCTGGAAAAAACATTATTCTTTAATCAGTAGACAGAGTTAGAATTTTATAGTGCACATAAGGCTATTGGTATTTCCTGTTAGAACTCTGGATTTTAGATCACCATTGACAAGCAAATACATGGGGAGTTTGGATGCGACTGCGTGGAGAGACTACAAGTTAAATGTTAATTAGTATCTTTTAAAAAAAGATTGCAAGCAATTCTAAGATCCTTAATTGAATTGCCTGACTGACTGTAAAGTAACCAAAGGAAAAAAAAAAGACCTGAGTCCAGTTTGCATTCTAACAGTTTCTTGTTATTTCAAACTGAAAAGGAGCAATTTGAGAAGTGATCAGACTATGGTTAGTACTCTTAAGGGAATGAGATATAAAGTGAATTGTGCCATGCCCAGTTAGGCCTGGCCTAATTGTCTTACTTGTTAGGGAAGAACAACATCTGGCTGTTTTGGGGGGACCAACATTCAGAAGTGTGAGGACTCTAGCTAATGACTTGAAGGATCTGTTGGCCAGGGGAGCTTCATCAACACTGTCAACTTGTTAGGAACGGGAGATGTTCAAAGATCTCAGCTCTTCCTAGTGAAAGTGAGGAGCTGAGAAACGTTTCTCTTGACTTCACTATGGTGAGTGTTTGTGTCTTGGGATAAAATACTGTTCTCCAGCAGGAGCTCTGTGATCAACTGGGTTTAACTGTAGCCAGTTTACACTTCATAGACTTTTACAAATTCCTATTTTGAATCTTCCCACCGTGATGTCTTTTGGATCCTTTTGCAGTGGCAGAAGTTGTCTCCACTGATTGACTTATCCCTTGCATTCGTGACGAGAATCTCAGTGGAGCAATTATGGCCTGGCAAAACCTATCAGTTATCAAAAGCTGCCATGATCTACCACAACTAAAGTAACCAACTGACACTTGGCAGGAAGCTCATACGTGAATGTTCAGGAGATGGAGGAGATAGATCTCAGTTGGAGGTAGACTGAACACCTATGCAGGATAAAACTTGCTTCCTACCCAAGACTGAATGGCTTCCAGTGCTTTTACAATCGTATTTATCATTAAAGGAGTTTTGAGACTCTGTTGTGTTTGAGAAGTATCCTCTTACTCTATTTTGTGTGGTACTGGCCATCTGGGTGTAACTGAGGATACTCATAGGTTTCTTACCTCCGAGAGCTTAACAAAGCTTGTCTCTAATGATAAAAGCAGTGTAAATATTGTAAATGGAAAGATGTGGACAAAAATCATCATGTCCAGGAAGAATGGTGGGGAAATAGGGAAACCCAAGAACACAACTTGCTTTTAAAAGATTGATTCCAGTTTGAAGTGGAAGTGCCAAAAGACTGTGGCTGTAAGATGAAAGAATGGCAGACATCAGTATGAAAATAATTTTTCAGGTTTTGAGGCTTAGAAGTAATGGCCTTCAGCAGAAATTATGGCATTCTGGATAGACAAGGCAGTTTGGACTATCAGGCTTTTGTGGCACCTTTGGGGAAAGAGAATTAACCTAAAGTGTTCTCAGGCTTGATGATTTCAAGCGTTTCCATAGGAAACTCTTATCTGCTTTTGCCTGATGTTTTTGTTTTCTAAGATAGTGCAAGTATTTAATAATTGGTCAGAGTATGTCTTGTAAAACAAAAGATACTTTAGATTTGACCGAATAGGGAAAAAGTAATAGAACTGCTTCACTTTGGGTATTTCTTTTTTAATGATCAGTAAAGCCATACGTTTATTAAGATCAGATTATCAGAGGTGTACTTAAGGATACAAATATGTTCGGTCATTTCAAATCATGGGATTACTTGGATTGTATACTAATGACTGGTCCAGAACTTTTAAAAGGACAAGCAGCATTATTCAAGGAAGTAATGCCTTTTAAGTGAGAAAGATGTGTTACGTAAACTTGTAAGAACACTATTGTAAAATCAAATGTGAAGAAGGTGCAAGAGAGCCCTTGAGCATGTGTTTCCTGGAAGCAGGTACATAATCAGGACAAGGAAGCCGTTTTCTAGATGACGGAAAGGAGCGTCTTGGACTTGCAGACATTACTACCCTTTTGTGGCACACCGTTTTTCCCTACTGATGTTTTACTTCACCTCCCACCTTTTGCTGACTTAATATGATTTAAGAAAGTTGTTGAAAAACTGTCAAACTTTCAACCTGATGTAGATAATCAGCATTGAAAATCTCACTACAAGCTATTAATTTAAATGTTAGGGAATTGAAAATAAGGATTTTTAATAGCAATACATTGTACGGTCTTTATCCCAAGCCTTTTTAACTGTTCAGCCTATAATCAAACATGTAGGAGCCCGTGTCAGCAGACAGTCTGTACTGAATTTACCAGAATATTCCAAGGAATGGGTGCATTTGTTTTTAGTTTTAGTGGAGGACTGTTTTGGTTAGTTTCTTCAGTCCCCTGAATAGGCCTGTTGGCAAGCATCACATTCTGATGATATAAAATTACATATGTTAAGCTAAAATTCTTCAAAACTGATAATTCTTAACATTTCTGAAGTATTCAGGATTAATAAGTGCTTTAATAGAAATCAACTAATAGAATTTCATTGAAGCCAATAACCTGAACCAGGAACAAATCTGATTAATAATGTAAACTCATGTGTAAAGTAATAACTTCACCATCCAAGGGATTCTTACAAAACTTTTATGCTTTCTGAGGCTATTCTGCATTCATCTGTCTTTTGTCTTCCTTTTGGAGTATAAGCTTTTGAGTGTAGTGTTTTTTGTCTTGGTACAGTACCCACTGTAACTTCAGGGCATGATTGGAACATCAGATTGCTAGAGAAACATGCAAAATATGGACTTATGATACAGATTCTTCTTAACTAGGGCAACGATAGGTTATTTTGAGCTCTAGACTAGATTTAAGTTCTGTCTTGGATTTCTAGTGAAGTATGCAGTTCATTGCAACCTGAGATAATCCACTGCTAAAAATTGAAATAAATAAAAGTTTTTTACCTTTAAAATAAAGACAGTTAAGAATCATCATCAGTGTTGTAGGGTTTACATTCACAAGAGCTTCCTTTATTAATCCTTTCGTCAGCTTCAAGATACGCTCATTGGTTTTAGTTATGAAGGTAGGATCTGAAAAATCAGCTGGTTGAGCATCAGCAAAGTAGTATGTTTTCATATTGTTTCTGAAATCATTCAGAATAGAAAAGTCCTTTCGAATATAAAGATCACTGACAGACCTCAGCGTATAACCAAAATTGCGTCTGAAAAGCCGATGGGTAAGTTTGCGGAAGAGATTATGAACAGTCATGAGCTCATACTTAGTGCTGGCATTAATGAAGTCTTCAAAGCCAAGAACAGATAACACTTCCTGGTGAGTATGACCCTTCAGTCCCAGGGAAGTCATAGCCATTGCAGTGGATATGCCAACAGGAGCCATCAGAATATTTTCTGAAGAGTTGGCTTTGTCCGCCACGCTTCGGTAAAGGTTGAAGCCAAAGTTTGCATTGAGGATATTGAGGCGCTGGATCCTGGTTTTACCTTGGAAAAGTTCAAGAATATTTCCTTGCTGGATTTCAGAAATCATGTATGGACCAGCATCAATAATGTCGCTGTAGTCATCTTCACCCAATATCTTTTCAAAGTCTAGATAGTCCTCTTCCTCCTCCTCTTCAGGAATCAGATCATTAGTGATAGTGTTTTCTCTGTGGAACTCCAGTGGAAGGTTTGGCATATCATAGGTCTCATTTTCATGTGGATGTGCATCTTTGAGGCTTTCAAAATGCTCATTGAAGTCCTTGATTCCACAAAATGTGGAGGTTATAACGAGAGTGAGGGCAAACAAATGAAGTAGGAGCTTCATTCTGAGAGGTTAAAAGCTGGAAGACAACATAGCATAATTGAGGAGGTGTATGGTAATTACATTTCACAATTGCCTGTTCTCTCAGTGAAAATTTCAGGTTCACTTTGAATTCTGTCAGACCATAAGATCTATAGTTACCTTATTTGACAGTACTTTTACTGGTACAGAGCTTAATTAGTTTTACTGCTAAAACATTTTTGCTTATGCAATGTCTCAAATCTGCCAAATGATCTGTTGACCTCTTGCCATAGGAGGGGTAGTTATTGACATTCGGACAGCAACAGACTGATTACCTAAAATATCTAGGACTCTTGATTTATAAACCAGTAACACTTAAAAAGTATACTGACTGTGTTACTAATGTAGGCTAGCAAGTAGATGTGAAGCTAGCTTCAAAGCTTGGAGCTTGGGAGAAGGAGGGACTAGACATTCATTAAAGGGGCATATTGGAAGGCTGGAATATACAGAAGAATTTGAAAAATGTATATTGTGTAGCTACAGGAAAAGTAGTTGGAGTATTATGAGAGTATTCTTTGAAGGGCAAGGCTGAAACTGGATGGAATAAGGGAGATTTGTAGATCTAACAACAAACCTGGAGAAAGACATGCCTTTGTACTAAACAGCCTTAGTGGGATTGGCTACCTTGTTTTAGGCGTAAGCATGTCTTGGCCGTGTCTTATTAAGGTGTGTTACTCCTTGACTGTGCACAGCTTTAACAACTGTGGTGTGCTAATCTCACTCTTCCATGAATGATTCTCTTGATTCTGCTTAGTGTTTGGTTATGTTTACTTTCTGGAGGACTGCACAATATGTAGTACTTTCTTTTTCTTCATGATATGAGGTCTATTTAAGTTCAGATTTAGAATTTTGTTTCTCTAGTCTTAATGTTATTCTGACCTCAGTTATTTTGTTTGAGAAATTATTTAAGTAGAAACTCCCTTTTCTAAAGAAAAACATAGTCTGTTTGTCTATTGAATATTGAGCAGTAGCATTTTTCTGTGATTTTGTTTTTGAAGCCAAAAACTACGCCTTAGATGCATATTAGGTGAGGAGAGTGATTCAGCCTTCCTCAGCTATGGAACACTGTAGCTAGGAGCGAGTCTGAGAGACTTTTTGCTGTAATCATGGATTGTAATAATTAATGGCCTTAAAAAGATACAAAAAAGTGCAATTCCTTCATTGGATAATCGAAGAAATATCGAATCAAAATATAAGAACGTAATAATTCTGTATCAATTGAAACTGTAAAGTGGTTGTCTGATACCTGAACAAATTCCTTGTTTAGAAAGTTACTTGGTGACTTCATAAACTCAGTTTCTACTGATAGTATTTATTTTGAGTAAAAAAGTGAACAGTATAATCTACAATATAATCTAGGAAAAAAACAACACTATCAATACAAAAATCTTAATAAATGTATTGATAAAAATGTTTTTAGAACTAGCAAAGAGTCCAAAGAACTGTTTTAGAGATGTGAAATGTATAGATATATTTGTCTATATCAACGTGAATAAAGCCAACATGGGAAGACAAATATTTCCCAATGTGCTGTAGCAGGACTGAAGTAGTTAAGCAAAATTTTAATCTATTGAATTCTCCCTGTTAAACCTGCAGTCTTAGAACTATGTAAGGTGATTATTCCGTATCAAAAACTTTTCTTTTTTTTTTGGTAATAATGAAGGATCACTAGCAACTGCCTTTTAAAGAGTTTTGCATTGAGACTGAAGGACTTCAGCCAGTATTCTTCTTAGTCTTTATAAATTCATTGCTTTTCTTTCCCCACCCCAGAAATAAAACATTTAGGGCTAAGGTACTTTATGCAGTAACTATTGATGAGTGAGTGTTTTCTACTTCTGTAGTACAAGAATTTGCTTTCTGTAGTTCCCAAATTTACATTCTCATCTTCAACAAAGTTTAATTATTGTTTAGTTGTATTCATATAGGCAAAACGTTCCTCCCCCCCACTGCAATATATGTGTCTTTATGTCAGATAGAACTAAAATAACAGAAGGCATAAAAGAAGCTTACCTTTAAGCCACTGTACAGAAAGGATGTGTTGACTAGCTCATGTAAGGGGAATGGAAGGATTTAAAGCTGAACTTTGACGTTAGTTTTTTGTGCATCTCCAAAGTAAACATGCTCTAAACCAAACACTAACTCGCTTCGTCAGCCAAAATCCTTCTCTTGCATAGTGATCTGTGCTGAATTGTATGTTGTTCATTGAGCAACTTCTATGGCTTTGCAGGTACTTGTTCACTTTTGAGAAAAATCTTTGAGCAAAAATTGGTGTGCATGTAAAGTTTCAAAGTAAAGCACACACGTAAACTTGGCTGTTTATGAGTAGTAAAAATCCAGTTGCTGCTGCTTCATGCTCTCTGAGATTGGAAGGCATCTTTTTCTTTGTATGTCCTAAATCACAGAATCCTGAATTGAAGCCACAGTGGTTGGGATGATCAGACTACTATAGTCAGTGTTGTACTGTTGCAGACATTTGCTTTGCACAACGAACTTATTAGTATAGCACATTTCACCAGCTTAAACTTGGGTTAATTTTACTGAAATAGAAGCTTAGATTATGGTTTAGATTTACAATCTAACATTTTCTTAATAAAGCTTACATTAATCATGTTCAGTCGAACTGGATAAAACTCTCAGTGAGCCTTTTCTTTCACTTTTTAAATATAGCATGTACTTCTAACACTTCTTAGGATCACATAGTATCTGATTTGTTTTATAAATTTATATAAAATTGCATATCATGTTGACTGGGAGTATAAAGTGTACTCCAGTGCTAGCGGCTGTTTGTACAAAAAGTGTCAACTTTAGATGTATTAAAAAATAATGTTCTCTTGCTTGGTTGTTTAGACAGTAAATTCTCCAGGACTGATGTCATTTTGTGCGTGGGTGCAAACAATAAAAGATCCCCAAATGGTGCCTCAACATATTTCTGCAAAGCCAATAAACAATAGCAACCAAAAATATGTTAGACTAATATTACTTTTTCTTTTTGCATTCATTTGTACTGAAACAAAGCTGCATGGTATTGTCTCCAAGTCACCGTTTAAAGGATGCTGTGATCTCTTCCACTTTGCAGTTGTATGCTGATACTGTGTCCTCTTCAGAGGATAATATGCATCGATATGGTATATTCCTGTGTAAAACCAAGTGAAATTTTGCTTTATGTCTTTCAAATATTATCACTTAAGGTATTCTAACAAAATCAAACTTTTTTCAATATAATAACAGCAATTTAATGTTAGTTTAGAACAATATTTATCTATTATTAGAAATTAGATGACAATATTTCCTTTGGAAATCATACTAAATTAAAGTATGTGACCTGATTCATTAACATGGAGTTAAGTTATGTAACCTCCAGCATCTTCAGATTTTAATTTTTATTTCTTTATGTTAGCTCACTAGACGCTTGCCACCCATCAAGGAGGCCAAGCCCAGGCTGCAAAAGCTCTTCCGTGACTTCTGGTTGTATTCAGTGCTGATGGGATTTGCTGTGGAGGGATCAGGTAGTGTAAATTCTAGAAGGATAGCACTGATACCTGGATTTAAACTCTTGATGAATGTAAGTGTAATTGTGTGAAAGTCATTTGCAGTAGGCTGAAGAAAGATTACAGACACAAAGCATAAAGTAAGCAGCTTTCTAGTAGAAAAAAACTGCTGTCAGTGAGAGTTTTCTAGTAGAATTTCATTACATCCTGCTCCTGTTTTGCCATGGGATTCAGCACAGTATGATTTGTTCTTGTACTTAGGCTTTTTTTGTTTTTTGGTTTTTGTTTTTTTGTTTTTTTTTTTTTTTTTTTGTTTGCTCTGCTAGTACTGCTGGTTAGCCATGACTTACAGGTGTTGATAGCTAGGTTTCTGAAAGGGAAGATCGGACACATAGGGAGGTGTAAAATAGAAACAAGGTAGAAACTTACCCATTGAGACGTTTCACTTGGTGTTACCTAAGCGTTTTTGTTAGGTTTGGAACGCAGTCCACTTGTGCTGAGTGTTTGTGCATACGTACATAAAAAGTTGGATCTGAGTAGTAGTGCAAAGATTGATAATGCAGATTAACTTTGTGAATCTTAATCTGCTAGACTTGTTAAAGGTCTGGTAACAGTTTGGTTTAATGATGATAGTAATCGCTGAATATGGTTCATTGAGCTGTATCAGCTTAACATATTCCCACACACATCCTTTTTTTCTTCCTCCCATCCTCATCTTTGCACTTGTGCTCCAGGTCTGTGGCCAGAAGAATGGTATGAAGGTGTATGTGAAATTGCCACCAAATCTCCATTACTCACATTTCCCAGCAGAGAACCTCTTCGATCTGTTCTTCAATACAATTCTGCCATGAAGAATGATACTGTGACTTCCGTAAGAATCGATTTTTTTTAATTGTGTCCTTCTGTACCCTCTATGTATTAAAATAATGTATTAGTGAAGAAATACTTCTCTGCAATAATACAATAATATTTTTACCTGTCTCCTATTAGTGAAAAACATTTTTTTTTCTTTCCTTTGTTTTGTTTTGTTTTCATACTACTTTTATGACAACAGTGTATATGAATGACTTAGGTTTATTTTCATCAAATGTGACAATACATGTGTTTGATGTGGTAGCTATGCTGCTTTGGCTAAGTATAGAAAACAAGTGTGTGTGGAGAGGGAAGCCTTCTAATAATATACCTCATCCATTCTGTGTCAGACTGATAAAACTTGTACTATATATATATATATATATATATATATATATATATATATAAAAATAGCTTTGGAAGGAAACACCACATTCATTCTCTCTCCCTGCTCAAAAAAAGATTAGTTGAGCTTTTATCTTTTTTCTTCTGGCTTACTACTGGTATAGTTCTGTCTCTCTGATAACTTAGAAATGTGCACGTGTCTAGAGGTTTAGTCCTGTGACATCAAAGTAGAGCACAACAGTCCCATGAAGCTTCAGAAACTGGAAAGCAAATGCTTTCAAAACACAAACTATTATAGTCCTCCCACTTTAGGTAACTGAATGTATTCATTTTTAGGCTGAATTAAATGAATTACGGAGTACCATAATAAATCTCTTGGATCCTCCTCCAGAAGTGTCAGCCTTGATCAATAAGTTGGACTTTGCCATGTCTACCTATCTGCTTTCTGTCTACCGGCTTGAGTATATGAGGTATATATGTACTTTTTTTTTTTTCTGTGCTGGATTTTTTTTAATTGTGTTGTGTATTTAGCTTTTGGGGCTTTTGCTTGGTTTTATTATTATTTTTTTTTTTTAATATTCAAGTCAGGATTGCCAGAAATTAAGATAAATAGTAATCGGTATTTTGAGTCAGAGTAGCTCCATGGAAGACTGACACTGTGAATTCATCTGTGCTGAAGTTCCTTTAGGGTGGATAAAAGGATAGAACGCTGTAGCTGGATCTTAAAAATGTGAGCTACTCTGTACTAATTGAAGATGGACACAAGGGCCCTAGAAAGGATAGTCTTGAAGGCATAATACATCTGCACAGAGTTGAGGTTTTGTGTTGTTGTTCTGTGCTGTGAGAGTATGGTAATGGAGGAGCTGAGAGAATTATTTCTGTAATGTGCTTTTATTCCCTTCACTAGTGTAGTTTATTTTGTACGAATTTAATTTACTCAATTCACAGATTTTCATTCTTTACAAGCTTATTGTTTACTGCTATTCAAAGAAAAATCTGTAAGTGAAAGCTGAGGTGAGGGTCTGGCAGTGAAGAAAGTAGGAAGAAACATCTCCATCTAATACTTACTTTGACAGTAACTAAACAACAAAGACAAAACATCTCCTGAGACTTCCTGGCTGTATTTTAGAAACAGTTCTTTAATAAATAGTATTTGCATCTTGTACAAATACAACACTTGCACCTGCCTATAGAAATGCAGGAATTGTACCATGTTTATGTGTTGGTGGTGATTATGTAAGTACATCATCAGATTTCCCCCTCCGGTGGTGTGTAAGTTATTTTCTCAGTGGCAGACCAGCTCCTTATCATCTGAGCCCTGTTAGTTCAATGTAGAATGAACTGCAAAATTACTGTAAAATGAATCATTACTGTTTGTTTTGGTATGTACTGTGGTGTTAAAGGTACTTTAGATTTGTGTTGAAGGTGTTTAAAAGAAAACAAAAAACCAAAACAACCCAAAACCTCCCACAAAACTGTTGTCCTTTTAGGGTGTTGCGTTCAACTGACCAAGATCGCTTCCAAGTCATGTTCTGCTATTTTGAGGATAAAGCAATTCAAAAAGACAAATCTGGTAAGATGATCTATCTAGGTTATGTTGCAACTTGAGATACAAGAAAGTGTGGTCTCCAGGCATGCAAAACTAAAACAAATCAAACTGAACTAAGTAACAAAATGAATAACAGTAGGTTGCTGTTGTTTTATTTTTACCAGAGAAAGCTGAGTTTATTTTGAAACAGTTTTGTTCAACGCCAACTGAGTAAACATAAACACCCTTTACATTTTAATTACATTTAAAATACAATTCTGATAACTAGACCTGTGACTTCTCTCAATTCTTCAGGCATGATGCAGTGTGTGATAGCTGTTGCTGATAAAGTGTTTGAAGCTTTCCTGACAATGATGGCTGATAAAGTAAGTTACTTGGAAACTAAAATTAAAGCTTGTACAAATGTTCTCATTCAGTTTATGAAGATGTGTTTAGCTTTTTCCTTAAATGCTTCATATTTCTTTTTGAAATGTTTTTAGCCTAAAACCAAGGAGAATGAAGAAGAACTGGAGAGACATGCTCAGTTCTTACTGGTTAATTTTAATCACATTCACAAGAGGATAAGAAGAGTTGCAGACAAATACTTGTCTGGTCTTGTAGATAAGTGAGTACAGATTTCACTTCTTGGTTGCTTTTTTTTCCACACTTACTACTTAGAGAATATTCATGAAAGTGAGGAAGGCAGGTGTGTGGATGTCATGACTGGTGGTTCTACTAGACCATCTCTTTGAAAAATATCATTCAACAGTGTCTTTCTTTACCTGGGCTCTGAAACCCCTGCTTAAAGTGAGTTTCTTTATACTATTCCCACAGATGGAGGAAGGGAAAAAAAAAAAAAAAAAAAAAAAAGAAAAGCTCTAGAGTTTTGAATGCAGTGTGATGAACTGTGTCCTCTGCTGGACAGTAGACCATAGTGTGTTCTGTTTGCATAGCAGTGTAGCAGTGTAAAGTTTTACTTACTGAAGTAATTATTTCAAAACTTTAATGCTGAAATAAAGTAGCAACCTGTTATTTTTCTTAACCTTTGCATCTCTGCAGTATGAGTGCCTGAGTTGTCTAATCTGAAGTGTTGCATTGACTTTGTTTTTCTCTCAGATGTGTTTCTCTCATGTACCTCAGTTCTGGGAAACAGTTCCACTTAGCTTGTTCTTGGCGAGCTTTGGATCCGTGCTGAGCAGCTTAATGCCTTCTGTTGTGTATGAATTTACCTAGTGATGTGTATGGATAGCTCTTTGAGCAACTCTGTTTCTTAATAAAAACAATTCCTTCTTCAGCTCCTCATAGTCATTGTGTGTGTGATTCCTGTCTTGCTCTAGATTTCCTCACTTGCTGTGGAGTGGAACTGTGCTGAAGACTATGCTAGATATTCTGCAGACACTGTCACTGTCTCTTAGTGCAGTAAGTTCCTTTTTCTTTTGATGCTGTTACAATTATCAAGTATACCTTCCCACTTTTTCTTAGAACTGAATTTTTTCCTTTGTTCTGCAGTTATTTGAGGTTTATTTTTTTGGAGTTCTTGGTTTGTTTGTGCCACAGGAGGGGAACCTTCATCATTAAGATTTATATAATCTTAATTTTAATAATAACTTATTAGATCTTAACGCACTCCTGTGAGGTAAGGAATGTGTTTGCATCCCTATTCTATAGATAGTAAAAGTAGTGCTTGAAAGTTATCAAATGAGATTCAGAAAGTCAAATTTAGTGTTTGAGAATAAAATAAAGGATTCCTAATTCTGTGTTAAAACTATCAAACTCTCTTATTTGAGTTTTTTTTTTTTTTTATGATTTTCAGGTTATCTTCTCATTGATCTGTGTATATGTATGCATATTCCTTGGACACTCAAAATATTACATACAAGTGTTTTTGAAGATGGAAATGCTTTCTAGAAGCTTATTTTAGTACTAAATGTTGGGGAGAGGGCTTAGATTTTTTTTAGATTTTAGATTGATCTATACAGAGAACCACATTGGAGTAAAAAAAAAGTCTCTTAAAATATTCAGATTGACTTTGAGAGCCAAATGTTAGCAAAGTGGTTTGTAAATCAGACTTCCTCTTTAGAGAGAGTGCCACTTGTGTTGTTCAGGGTAAGAGATGATCAACTTTATGTTACTGAGACTTGACACTGCCTTTGTTTAGGACATTCACAAGGACCAACCATACTATGACATTCCAGATGCTCCATATAGAATAACTGTCCCTGACACACATGAAGCCAGAGAGGTAGGTAATCCTTCTTGATACATCAAACAGCAAAATAATGCTTGACTCTTTGTCTTGGAGATAAATTACTCTGAGCAACTTTGAAAATGTGTCCTTGGGTAAGATTTTCCTAATATAAAATGGCAACTGGGCATTTATATTTTTCTGAGTCTTGGCATAAAGTGTGACAGTTCTTTTGCTTACCAAGGGTATATTTCATTGTTAAGGGAACTTTTAACTGTATCAAGTTGCTGAAACCTGTCTTAGTTCATATAATTTTAGTTATTACACCGTTAAAAGCAGTGCTGCTTTTTAAACATTGATGCTTTTTTAATTAGAGTATAGTGAAGGATTTTGCTGCACGCTGTGGAATGATTCTGCAAGAAGCAATGAAATGGGCTCCCTCTGTTACCAAATCTCATCTACAGGTAATGAGCCTACATCTGTGGAAGAATTAGATTTTTACAGATCTCCAAAATTAAGAGCTAGATTGTGTGTTGGTTTTGATTTTTCAGGCTTTCTAAACATCATTTTAAATCTCTTAAAGATTTCCATTATGACACTGGCAAGACATAATTTTAATTATTACTTTTATGTGACTGTATGTAGTCTGCACCTGAATATTTTCAAAATAACGTTTTTGTAAACAGTTGATCATCCTGGATGGACTTCAGAAATCAGAATTTGATATAGAATACTCTACCTGACAAAGATCAATTATATCTGGTGCATTAGCTGAAAATATCAGGTGGTGAGAAGTATTTGCAATTAGGATGTAAAATTTGTTCCTTTTGGAGAAGATTTTTTTTTTCCTCCCAGTATTTACAGTTCATTTCTGAAATGCAGAGAAACGCTGTTAATATGAGAAGATTGTGAACCGCAAGCTTGAATTAAAGTATGGATGTAGTAGATGCTCACATGTGGCAGAGTTCAATAAGAAGTGATCACAAGACTTAGAAAAGGCTACGAAAGACTACTGATGATGTACTAATAAAAGTACTAAAATACCTTTTGTATAAACAAAATCTTGCTACAGTAAAATGCAGATCTCTTCTGCTAATCTTTTGCTGAGCAGCTGGAAAAAATTAGTCTGGGTTAGACTAATATTCTGCCTACAAAAGCCTGTCTTAGTGCAGATAATGTTTTTTGGGGAGGCTCAAGAATAGTCTCAGGCACTGCAAATCTACCTGGGCTTTGTATTTCTTTCCCGAAAAAAACAAGGGACTCTCCTTTTTGAAAAAGGATAACTAATTATATTCCCATCTTCCAGGGAGTCCAAAGCATTTCCTTTTGAAAAGTACTTTTTGTGAAAAGTGTTTCGCTTTAAAGAAGCCATCAGCTTTCAGATACCTTACCTTTTACAAAATGGAATGAATCTTGCTCTTTATGTATTTAGGATGATCTGAGTTTCCTAGTGCCAGGGGAGCAATGCCTAAAAGGGAAGTGTAGAAACAATGTTTGTTGTCAGATATATGTATAATTGAGTTTTCTGGTGGTTCACAGTGATGTACCACTTACTATGAGCTACCATCTGTAGAAAAAAGCAAGTTTTCCAACAAACATAATTATTTCTCTCAGGAGTACTTAAACAAACATCAGAACTGGGTATCAGGTTTGTCCCAGCACACAGGACTGGCTATGGCTACAGAAAGTATTCTGCACTTCGCGGGCTACAACAGACAGAACACCACTTTGGGCGTGAGTATTAGACATAGCTCTTGTTTGTTTGTTCATGTAGCTGTATAGGTTTCATGTTAATTTGATAACATTCAATATAGCTAAGTATATGAATTTTCTAATGTTTCTAAATCATTTTTGTCATAGTACTTGAGCATTTGCTTTGTTTTTTCTGTCTCCCAATCATGATGATGATTTGTAAAATACTGAAAAGTAAGATGAAGACAAATAAGAGAATGAAACTGTAGCTGTTCCACCAACTAAGATATTTTATACTCTTCTGTCTTTTTCCTTACCTGTTTGTGAAAGGGGAACAGCAGCCCCAGAGATGTTTCTTTATGCCTTTTATAATGCCCCCCTCCATTTTTAATAGACTTGCAGACTGTATTTATGGAATTAATGCATACGTCCCTTATTTGTTTTTTATTCGTTCTGGTACTGTTGTTTCCCAAGGAAAACTAAACATAAATCTTATTTGAAGCTTTAAATGGTAAAAAACACATGTACATGGTACAGTGTAAACAACTGTATGTGATCTGGTCATAGGCAACCCAGCTGACAGAAAGACCTACTTGTGTGAAGAAAGACTACTCCAACTTCATGGCTTCTCTTAACCTGCGCAACCGCTACGCAGGAGAGGTAAGCAGAGAATTTCTTATGAGTGTAGAGTGTTTACCAACCACAGCATGGCTTTTCATGGGATAATATCCCTTCCAACTTCAATTGGTTCTATGTTCATTTAAGCATAGACTTTAAAGTTAAATCCCTTTCAAGATAAAGGGTGTAATTTTCCTAGATTATTAAGCAGATCGTTTTATTGTTAGTCTTGCAATGAGTTCTTAGTAGGTAAAGCTAAGGAGCTTTAGCAAAGTAGGAATGAAAGATGTCTCTGTTCATAGTCATCTACTTACTCAGCACACAACTGATCCCACACTGGGCTCCTGAAAATATTACTCTCTTTTGAAAAAAGAATTATATTTTACAGGTTTCTGGAATGATTCAGTTCTCAAATGCTACAGGACGAACATCTGACTTGAATAAACTGATGGTTAAAGAACTGAATGATGCTCTTGAATTGGGCCAGACTGAATTCTATACTCAGGCCATGTTTAAGTTGACTGCACTGCTAATAAGCAGCAAAGGTAATGAAAACCAAATGGAGTTCTGCTTTCTGGCTGTGAATGCCAAGAGTAATAAACAACAAAAAATACCTATATGCAAACCCAGTAAGTGTCAATATGTAGCAGAACTATGACTTAAAAAAAAAAAAACAAAAAAACAAAAAAAACAAAAAACCCCTATGAATATATATTTTTAACTATATTTGTTTTAGGGAAAAGCCTCTCAAACTAAAAACTATTTATTAGGGATTGATTATCACATACTTTGTACACCAATTTCATGCTGATGTGAAAAGTATTTCTTATTTATTCTTTTAGAGAAATCTGTGTGAATGTTTGTTTTCAGACTGTGATCCCCAGCTGCTTCATCATCTGTGCTGGGGACCCCTGCGAATGTTCAATGAACATGGCATGGAAACAGCAATTGCTTGCTGGGAATGGCTGCTTGCTGCCAAGAATGGAATAGAAGTGCCGGTAGGAAGCTATTTAACAATTCTTTCCCCACCTCTGCAAGGGGGGAAGAGAGAAAAATATGAAGAGAATGACAGTTATTGTGAATCCATGTCAAATAAGGATGTTAAATGTATTGTTAATCAGTTGAGCAGAGGTTTCTTGGTAAGCTAATGTATTGATGGTAGTCTGAATGCCCTCACTAAGTGGACTGTGTGAAATGGATCTCTGAGCAGCTGGGATGATATAGCCAAGAAAAGTTGTTAGTATCTGAGCTGTAGAACTGATTTTGCTGCACAGGGACTTTAACTGCTCATGAATTGGCTCCTGAACTGCTAAAATTTATATAATAGTATTTTAAAACAAGTGGAAATCATTGCCCCCCCGCATCATTCAGAGTCTCTGTCCTTGCATTAAAAATAGGCTTGCAGATACCGTAATCCTGTATCAGGCTAGACCAACTGTATTTTGTGAAGGGGGGACAAATCTAATAGTAGTAAAGCAACTCATCACACACAGATGTAAAAGGCTGCGTTTGGAAATAGTTTGAATGAGTGAGCACTCTGTTTTCCTTGCTGGGAATAATCATCAATCTGAATTTTTGTAGGTCAGTTTCATGTGCACATTGTAGTGGCTTAACTTCTTAAAAATTTATTCCAAATTTTTTTCTGAATTTTATGGGAAATATCTACTGCGTGTCTTGTTGAGGAGATCAGGTGAGCACCCTCAGTTGCTGGGCTTCCCCTCTACCAGAGGATTCTACTCTTTAGAGCAGGGCTGACAAAAGTGAATGTGTGCGAGCTTTCTCTTGTGCAGTTCATCATTTGTGTGCCCTAATGAGCCAGACTGTCCTGAAGTGCATGAGAAGGTGGCATATATTTGTCTCTGCTGCTGTGATGTTGGAGGCTCTGCCCTTTGGTAGAGGGGGAGAAAGGACAGCACCAGGTGATTAACAGTTCGGTCTCCTCAGCAAAATACAGAGCTTGTCTGTTGTTGCCTGTAGTCTTTCCATTACAGACTGAACTTCTGAAGAGGTTTTCATCTCTTTGTAATTTAAGATGTGAAAGAAACACTTTATTTCAGGTGGAGTGTATAGACCTGTCTCTGCCTCTCCATTAACATTGCAGTGTTTTTTAATTGAATCGTTCAGATCCTTCTGTGCTCTTCGGAAAAAAAATCTGTGCTTTACACACAAGAACATGCTCTTTAAACATGAAACACTAATCTTTTTTGTAGTTCATGCGGGAAATGGCAGGAGCCTGGCAAATGACAGTGGAGCAGAAAGTTGGCCTGTTTTCTGCTGAGCAGAAAGAAGCAGATCCATTAGCAGCCTCAGAAGAGAGCCAGCCAAGGCCTTGTCCACCAGAGGTTACCCCCCATTATATCTGGATAGATGTACGTAACTCTCTCCTGGAATGTTGCATCTACGATAACATTGCAGTGACACTGTAATTAAGCTACTCTCTACTGTTTGGTCTTGTAATTCTGGAGAGGTAGCGCAGCTTGGGACTGCAGTGCCTCTGCCTTAAAACCAGGAGCTATGCTGTTTTTTAAAGCAACATTGTAATTGGGGAGTGGAAAAAGATATCTGAAATAGAAAGGACTCAATTTTCTTTGAGAGAAAAAAAAAAATCAAAGGAAGCATGGCATGTCTATCTCTCTTTCTCAGTTTCTTGTGCAGAGATTTGAAATAGCCAAGTATTGCAGTTCTGACCAAATAGAGATCTTCTCCAGCCTGCTCCAGCGGTCTCTTTCCTTGAACATTGGAGGAGCGAAAGGCAGTTTGAATCGACATGTGGCAGCAATTGGACCACGTTTTAAGTGAGTGTATTTTTTCTTTCTTTGTTGAAGGAAATAAGGTTGAGGTGGAGGGGGGAAGAGAGAAGAACTAAATACCAAATGTGTAACTTGTCATTGGCCTCAAATGGTGAAAAGTCTTTTAAAAGTGCAGAATGATTTAGAATCTAAGCTCTGTTTTCAAAGTAGAACTAGCTAAATTAGCTTGAAAGTCATTTTTAGTGCTTCAGAAAACTTCGTGGGATAATTTTATGTAATGAACTGCCTATGTCACGGACCTAGGCAATGCATCAGTTGGGTAAAATTTTACTACATCAATTGTTTTCGCTTTTTGAGACTTGAAGGCTTCAACTTTCTGTTCTGCAGCCGCAGCTTTAGGAACATCCTTATGATAGTACAGTTTACCAAGGACAGTTAAATGGACATTTTTCCCCTTGTATGGGTTGGATGGAGTTATAGGTATTAGTAGAGTTGGTATGGTATTGCATTTGTGACTATTACGGAAATGCAAAAAATTTCACGGTCTAAATATTTTTTGTATTAGGTTGCTGACACTGGGGTTGTCTTTGCTGCATGCTGATGTGGTTCCAAATGCAACTATTCGAAACGTGTTAAGAGAAAAGATTTATTCAACTGCCTTTGATTATTTCAGGTATTTTTTTTATTTGCAATTACTCACTAGAAGTTTGTGTGTACAGTTTCTTAAGTCTTTTATGATTCTTCAAAGCAGCAACTGGCTTTCTCTTCTAGTGATTTAATTTATTCCTTTCTTTTTTCACCCACTAAATACAAGGCTTTTCTTTCTCTTGTGTCTCAGTATAGTTCATGAACCATCTTGATGAGGCTTAGATATAAGCTCCAGATTTATATGTGGTTTATAAACTAGCATCATCAGGACAGTTCGTATTCTTTCCTTTCTCTCATTATCCTGGAGATTATGCAGTACTAACAACTATATCTAGATTTATAAGATTTAAAAGAATTGCTCTTGCAAAGTGTATGGCTGAAATGTAGCTTGATACAGCTTTTAAAATTTATCCTCACAGAATCTGATGATAAATGTACTTTCCACATTTGGCATGGGCATAATAGAAAATGATGCAATTGACAGCAGTGCCTGACAATATCAGGAGGTCAGAGTCAGTTGTAATACTAGATTCCAAGTGAATCCAAGATGCTGACAGGCTGCTGCCTTAATCTTCAGTTTCAATGGAAAGTTTTACTCAGTCAGACAGAATAAAGGAATGAGGATAAAATGTAGTGATGCATAGACTGCTTGTTCTCATAGCTTCTGGTCAGAAGAAAGAATGGCTTAATTAGACTTGTGTTTTGGGATTTTTTGTTTTGCATTTACCTTCACATTTTTTGTGTGATTTCTTTAAGTTGTCCCTCAAAGTTCCCTACACAAGGAGAAAAGAGGCTTCGTGAAGATATTAGCATATTGATCAAGTTTTGGACAGCTATGTTCTCAGACAAAAAATATCTGACAGCCAGCCAGCTAGTGCCACCTGGTGAGTTCTTTTATATGCAGTTCCAAAAACCTGTTGGTGGTTTGAGTAGATTCTACTTTAGGTCTTTTGTTCTATCGTCAGATAATCAGGACACTAGGAGCAACCTGGATATCAACGTTGGATCGCGGCAACAGGCTACACAAGGATGGATAAATACCTACCCTTTATCTAGTGGCATGTCAACCATATCTAAAAAATCAGGTATCTCTTTAATTGCAACAAGCTCATTGCATCCCACTTCATAGCATGGTTAATACACAGTTGTCACTTAAAGCCAATATTTGCCTTTAGTGTTGGGCTCCTGTTTTTCTGATAGGGTATTTAATTGCTAATGCCATGCTCGAGGTGGTGTTGAGGGAATGGTGCCTCACTGGGAGCAAACAGCAAAGTTTTGAAACGAGCTTTTTGTTCAACAGAACATTCAGCTCTGCAGTGCAGAAGATAGGAGTGGAGATCAAGATATATTGAACTCCTGAAAATAAGTTGTATTACATGTGCACATGTAACCCAATGATTTTTCTGGGCAGCGGAATGGCATTAGATTGTGAACTGTATTTTTGCACAGCTCTAAGCTATATGCTCTTATTTTTAGTGGGGTGCTGTACTTTTAAAGTGGATGCAACATTGACTAAACTAATAACCCTATAGACTGTTATTCTCAATATGTTTAGAGAACAACTGCACGAGTAGATGCAATGCTGACTTTCTGAAGTCACTCTGGTCTAAATTTACAAGTGTCATATGCTGGTTCAGTCCTTTAGCTCGTGTTAAGGTTGCGAGATGTAGACAGTTTGAAAGCAGCATTTAAGATAATGAAGAAAAAAACACCGAAAATATTTTTATCCTTTCCTGAAGGGATGTCCAAGAAGACTAACAGAGGGACGCAGCTGCATAAGTACTACATGAAGCGGAGAACATTACTGCTCTCGTTGCTGGTGGGTCATCAGAAGAATAGGGGCACTGCATGAATTTGAGATCTTGAAGCTGTTACAGGATAAATATATGAAAGCAATGTGAGAGAGTGAAAGTGGAATATTTTATTTCCTTCAAAAAATATTTTGTTTTTAATCCATTTCCCTCAGGCTACTGAGATTGAACGCTTAATCACATGGTACAATCCACTCTCTTCCCCTGAGCTAGAGTTGGATCAGACTGGAGAGAGCAGTGTGGCAAACTGGAGGTCTAAGTATATCGGTCTTAGTGAGAAGCAATGGAAGGATAATGTGAATCTGGCTTGGAGCATTTCTCCTCATCTTGCTGTACAGCTGCCTGCTAGGTGAGAAATTTCAGAAGAAAGAACTGATACAATTCCTGCTGCCTTTCTTAGGGGTTGAACAAGTGTTGACACTGTAAGTGCTGATGGCACTTACTCCTGTTTACTGCAGTCTTGCATCTTTTCATACCTGACTGAGATCTTTGAATAAAAAGAATTAGACTGCTTAATAAGATACACATTTGGCTCAGGCTCTAGTGGAGTGAATTCCTTCTCTACCATGGCACATAGGCTGTTTTCTTCAGAAGGAATCATGATCAATTTTGAATAATATTTCACCTATTAATGGGTGTATCATTTAAACAATGCTAAAAGCATCTTGAAATGAAGTGTTCTACCTATATGTTGGCTTGTGCTTTAATCAGTATAGCAGAGGAATTTGCATAGTTGGCTACAGAAGGGAAAGGAAATTCTTTCCCACTTACAACAATAATGATTTTTGCCAAGTAGAGTTCTAAGCACAGATTTCTATAGAATCTCAGACAGTATTTTTCAGCCAAGAATTTGATAGTGGGCTGAAATAATTGTGGTTTATACAAAGGCATTGGATGAGGACTAGTTCTTCCTGAATCCTCTTTTGACAGCATATTGGTTCCTCAAAGTACAATATTTTATAGTTGGGCGGTTTGTTTATTAAGCATGTACTTTCCTGCCTTTTGCTGTTCTCATCTTCTGACAAATAGAGATTGTTGAAATTAATTAATAATGTTTTATATTGCTGGTTATACTTAGATTTAAGAACACTGAAGCTATTGGAACAGAAGTAACTCGCCTGGTTCGGCTGGACCCGGGAGCTGTTAGTGATGTTCCTGAAGCAATAAAGGTATTTGTTAATAGTGATATTCTAGCAGCCTCAGATTGGCTGTTTTCTACAGATCTGTTGGAAAATACGTTTTTTATTTAAGGCAGAATATGTTCTAGTGCTAAGCATGACTCAGTGTAGAGAAGGGAAATAGGATGCTGAGACAAGAAGCACAGTATTATGAGTGTGTAGCTAGCTAGCTGATTGTACATCTTGAATTGGACCTATTTTTGCCGTATGTAAAGCATTCCAAACCCTATTAGTTTCAATACAGCCACTATTTCTCTTCTTTTCACGTAACATGTAAAAATACCACTGGACTCATCATGGTGATGAGCTTCTGCTGAAGTTGATTTCGAGTCTAACCCATTTTCTCGGTGTCAAAAGAGGCAGTCCCTCCAAAATGGAGGAAATGGCTCATGCTGATCTGCAGTGGGGCACTCTAGTCACGTGAAGGACAGTCTCATCAGAGCTGCAGTCTGTATATCACCTGTAGATAAATGAGAGAGAATTTGTACTTTTGACAGTTATAAAAAGGCTCATCCTCTATTCTTTCTCCCTATGCTAGATTTGCTGTATTATGCTTTTTGTAACTCTACATCACTAAGCTCATTCAGTGATCTGGGAGGTGAGGTGATTCTAGTAGTTAGGTTTCCCTGGAAGAACAAATGCTTTGGATGAATAGTTTTGTAAAGTAAAATGTAGCATCATTTTCCATGCTTTAAGAAGCTGGATTATAGCGTTACAGCCTGAGTATTACCCAGGCTTTACTGAGTCCTATAAACTCATAGTGTGTCTGACCTGCTCTTTCAGTACCTGGTTACGTGGCATACAATTGATGCTGATGCACCTGAGCTCAGCCATGTTCTGTGCTGGGCACCAACAGACCCACCAACTGGCCTTTCCTATTTTTCAAGCATGTATCCACCTCATCCTCTAACAGCTCAGTATGGAGTTAAAGTCCTGCGATCTTTTCCTCCGGTAAGATGTCTTCCAAGAGAGCCTAACACTTCAAGTAAAGTTATGACCTCAGTCGTCGTGATTACAGGCTTCATTTTAATACTGTGAAGAGACACATATGCTAAATGGGCAAATCACATTGAAGAAAGTGTATAGATTGAGATGAAAAGTTAAAAGTTGGTTGTCCCACTTACTACTCACATACTCAATTGCAAGTTCTTTGTCTTTTATAGATCACACCAAGCTGAATTCTTTAGACCATTACTCTCAATTTTTTTTTCAGTTTTCAGATTCTCTTCTCAATGGAAAGGTGTTTCATCTGAGGCAGTAGAAGGCTTGATTTTTTAAAAACTTTTTGTAAGGACTGTAAATACATATTTGTTAATGATGCTTTTGAAGGGGGTCACTGGGCAGAAAAAGCCTTTGATTAGAGAAGGTAGCATATACATAGTTTAAATTAAAGAAGCGGTGCTAGTAGAAATTTTGTTCATCACCTAAATAAAGGGAGCTTTTCTGTGTACGTGTGAACTGACTTTACTTCCAACTACTTAATTAGCAATAATAATTAAAAAAAAAAACTTCTTTTTTCAGGATGCCATTTTATTCTACATTCCACAGATTGTACAGGCACTTCGTTATGATAAGGTAAGGGGACCTGAAACAGCTGTGTATGAACCAAGCAAATTTTTAAAATAACTTTTAGACTTAAAACTGTAAATTGGACAAAACTTAATTTTAAACTAATAGTTAATATGTCCAACTATTAAATAATTTTAAGTTTTGAAGAATAGCTGTTAGAAGCAGTTGACGTTGAGTCTCCTTGAGTTGTAACAATCTTTGATTGTTACTGGACTGCATACTGTTGCAGATGGGTTATGTTAGAGAATATATCCTGTGGGCAGCTGCCAAATCCCAGCTCTTGGCTCACCAGTTCATCTGGAACATGAAAACTAATATCTACCTGGACGAGGAAGGACACCAAAAAGATCGTGAGTGCTTTAAAATTTAATCTAGCTTGATTCTTATTCCTTGCATCAGTTCAGACTAAAACTCCTTCCTGCCTTCTCAGGCAGAAGGAATACTTTTAGCTAGGGAATTTCTCTTTTTCATTTGAAGAAATAGAGCCCACTCTATAGAAGTATTCTGCCTGAAAGAATGCATCAAAAGAGATGCAGCAATCTTTGCATCAATACCTTTTTTTGGTTTTATTATTCCTGCTAACCAAAGATGGCTATTTTCATTCCTCATATCATGTAGCTCTCCGAAATAAGCTTCTGACACAGTTTCTTTCATTTTTACGTGTAGCTGACATAGGGGAACTTCTGGAGCAGCTAGTAGAGGAGATAACCAGCTCGTTATCTGGCCCAGCTAAGGAGTTCTACCAACGGGAGTTTGATTTCTTTAATAAGATCACCAATGTTTCAGCCATTATCAAGTAAGTTGTGCTCGTTTGGGACTTGCTGTTCTGGAAATTACCTTGTTAAAAGGCTAAGTTGATTTTAGAGGCACTGGGATACTGTTTTCAGGAAAAAAAGAATGAATTACTCCTATGATAAGAAATGATATTTTTTTTTAATATAACTTAGAGTTGTTGTAGGATGCAGAGGCTTGCTTTTCTTTGACTTCTAGGGATAATTTGTATCTGCTCTGATCTCAGTATTCTATGCTTTAAGCAGGACTTAGCAGTCCTTCCATCTGAAACAGCTGTAACATTTTACTCTGAAAGTACATGGCAGTAAACTTGAACGTAAGTTTTAAAAATAATTTTAGCAAATATATTGTGGTTCATCGTGGTGGAAGGAGGCTCCACAGAAAATTGCACTGAGACAGAAATGGAGTTGGTAAAACAATCAGTGCTCTTACGCCAGCTGAAATCCCATCTGTTTAGTTATATTGTCACCTGCCCCATTAATTTGACTTTTTGGATAGGTGACCAACATTATCTTGAAAAGTTGGCAGAGTTTGCTTCAGGCATGCTCTCTCTCTTTTTTTTTTTTTTCCCTCCCTTATTATAACCTGTTAGGCATATTTGTGTGGAGTTAAAAACAAACAAAATCACCAAAATCTCATGCATGCTTTACTTTCTGCTAAAACTCTAAAGCTTCATGAAACTGTCTTTTCCTCTTCACAAAGATATTTTATTGTGTAGTGTGGTCTCTCTCCTTCCTCTGTAAATTGTTGTTACGGAGACAGATTTGATGTTATGCACACTGGATTGTTCTCTTAAAACTGAAGATCTTGCTCACAGAGAGGCTCTCATTGCTAACTGTAAAGACTGCAGTGAAAATATATAATTTAACTTTTATAAAGCTTGCCAATAGAGGGCAGCAGCTCAGCACACAAGCTGTGTGACTGTAAGTGCAGTTTTGTTGCATATTTTTAAAACATTCTCTGGTGTATGAAAGTAGTTGAAAGTCATACAGAATGTATTTCCTGGAACACATTTCCTTTAAAATGAAGCCTTGCAAACTACCAGCTTCAAGGCATCAGGCTAATGGACATTTGCATTACAAACTGTCAAATATTAGATGTCGTCTTTGTGCATGCCCAAATGCTTTCACCCCATAGGATGAATTAAAAGGGGAGTTTAGAATCTCAATATCTTGACATTTGGGATGAAATCAAATCACCTTTTGTTAGGATCAAGTCATAATTAAGCAACTCTAAGTAATTAAAATTTGCAAGCATTTCATTTTGTGCTTCAGCTCTAAGATGCAAAAAATCGGAAATTTAGACATCTCCCAAGTAAAGACAACGTCGAAGAAATGTGTTTGCTTTGTAGAGGACACAAAAGAATAAATGTATCATCTATGATGATTTCATTGTCCTAAGTGTTATGTTGCTGCTTCAGTAGTCTACTGTGCTACTTGAAACCATAGCATAAGTAAACCTTTCACTTGCGTGCTTCTACGCCAGGTGGATATGCAATTGCATGACTGAATTCCTTAGGCGGCTAATGCAAGTCCCTGTGCAAATTGGGTAATTGTACATACTAATTGTTAGCCCTGTCACCAATTATGCGGTTGGCACCTGCAGTTTTGCTAAGTACCTGAACAAATTAAGCGTGTAATTACATAGGCATTTTACTGGCTTGTCTTTTTTCAGTTAGTTTATGCCACTTCCAAAGCAACATTTTAGTTCTGGAATAAGGCCTACAAGGGAGATTATATTGGTATAACTACTGTGGTGCTTATAAAAGAGGAATTTTGCTCAAATTTCTGTATAAGAAAGAAGC
Source organism: Rhea pennata (assembly GCF_028389875.1). Taxonomy (NCBI): domain Eukaryota; kingdom Metazoa; phylum Chordata; class Aves; order Rheiformes; family Rheidae; genus Rhea; species Rhea pennata. The sequence continues at coordinate 10,496,313 of NC_084679.1, read as the reverse complement.
CTGATTTATTTAATTCACATCTCTGATGCTGTTTGGGTTTGTCAAAAATCTGTTTGTCATATATGACATTTTACAAATCAGTATTAGATCTTAAAAAAAAAAATCGTAGAAAAGGTTCTTGTTAGCTACTCAGCCTTTAAATCCACTAGAAGTGGTACAGTAAGAGAGCTTTGTCCTTTTAGGAAGAAACTTTTTTAGTGAAGTTTGTATAAATTGGAAACAAATTTTAGACTAGTAGATGAAGTAGTATGTAGATAAATTAAATAATATATTGCTCATCTTTCTAGGCCATTCCCTAAAGGAGATGAAAGAAAAAAGGCTTGTTTGAGTGCTCTATCTGAGGTGAAAGTGCAGCCTGGTAAGAAGTATTTTAATCATAATATATAGTGGGCTTTTTACATACTGCATGAGTATATACTTTTATAAGCAAATCTTGAAATCTGGCAAGGGGCTGTTCTCAGTTTTGGTGCTGGCAGCTAAGCGGCTGTTCTTCTGTTTCTCTTTAGAAACATAGCAGCATGCTCGCACTCTCTCTCCCTCTCCCCCCCGCCACACTGTATGTATATGTATTTTTTAACCCAAACAGTAATTTCTCTGTGATGTATCAAAACTGCATGGAAATTAAATACTTGCCCAAAGCTCTTAAAATCAAATTAGGTAACACACATAAGGAATATGAATAGCAACATATGTCTGAAGAGGGAACATGGTAAACTTTTTCTTCCAACTACTTTCTTTTTTAAAAAGATGAGGCATTTTTAAGAAGCTGTGTGAAGCATGATCTCGAGAGTGAAGCATGTCCAGTTTCCTTCATTTTTCTTTTTCTCTCTTAAACAATCCCTTGTTGCATTGTTATCTGAAGGCCCTTGCATCTTCTGAACATACATTTTCCCCATCTGAATGTTCCCTTTAAAATGGAGTTTGATGAAAGCTTTTCCTGATCTTTGTCTAACAAGTCTCAATTCTTCTACCACGTGTTGGTTAAGGGCCTTCCTAGTGCAGTGGGACATGCTGCTGCCACGTCTTATTAGGGACTATTGAAAGAGAAGTCCTGTCTGTACATTTCTGTAGTAAAGATTCTGCATTATTAGTTTGAAACTGTATTGTATTTGTTTCTGGCAATCATGGACTAATGGAAATGATAGCTTTATCCTTTGCGGCTCCCAGACTGTAATCTCTAGTTTACCTCCAATGCAGACACTTCTGAATTAAATAGGTATTAAAGTTACAGACACTGAAGTTAGTATTCTTCCATCATCATACTAGCCAATGAATTTGTTCGCAACTGTCTGCTCCGTTTTGCAGGCTGTTACTTGCCCAGCAATCCTGAAGCTATTGTTCTGGATATTGATTACAAATCAGGAACTCCTATGCAGAGGTAACATGTTCATGTTGTATTCCTCCATTAAATTAATTTAGCATATTTAGATGTTTTTCTAGAAATTCTTACTTGGCTACTTTGCACTCATCCTCTTTGTATTTATCCCAATTCAGTGCAGCAAAAGCACCTTACCTGGCCAAATTTAAAGTGAAACGATGTGGAGTTAGTGAGCTTGAAAAAGAAGGTTAGTAAATGGGTCTTAACATTGATGCTACTAATTAAGAGTCAACAATTTCTTCAAAACTGCCTGTTTTCAGTGGCCTGTACTGCAACAGTAAAGTAGTTTCCATATTGAACTTTTTCCACGTAGATTCAGATCAGAAATTAAACTCTTTAACAGGGAGGGAAGAATAGAAATCGTCTCATTTCTGAAAACTTAAATTCATTTTTCCCAATTTTTTAGTTTCTGAAAGCAGACCATATAGGTATCCCGAAGAAATTTTATCAGTTACTTTAGACTAGTTTAGAAACCAGAGAAAAGCAATTAATTTATAGACTGTAGTGAACTCCATGCTTTTTGGCAGCCTTTTCTCATAATAAATTTTGTGGGAGATTCTAGCTGACTAATGTAATTTAGGTATTTTTCAGGTGGACCATGAAGGCTATTTTGATGTCTATGTTCCAGTCCTGATACAGGAAGGAACTGTCTTGCAAAATTTACCTTGCAAGGCAGAAATTTCTACCGTGGACCTGTAGTGACGTGTTGTGTTTTTCAGTGGTGGGGGTATGTTGTGATACAAAGGTACTAACAAACTCTATGTCTGGGTGTACTCTTTTTGCAGGTTTGCGTTGTCGTTCTGATTCCATAGATGAAAGTACAGAAGAAGGGGTGGACAGTAAGAAAATTTGTTGGCAGGCAGCTATCTTCAAAGTGGGCGATGACTGCAGACAGGTACAAAGCTATCAGGCTTTGCAGTTACAGAAGATAGATGTGTAGGTAACAATATACCAGAAGAAGCATTCACATATTTTTCTTTGGAACCCTTAGAGTGCCCCCTTAGGGTCCCTATGGACTGAGGAGAGAACTGTGTTGTCCCACTGTAGAATATCTGTTTTGGAAACATAGGTCATGCTCTCGAGACAGTTTTATCTACTGCCATGTTTTTAAATTCTTTTTTTGGAGTTTGTTTCTCAGTTGATAACAGAATACAGTAGTAGCATATTGGTTACAGTAATTTTTTCCAAGCTGATGTGTTGTGTAGTGAAGCTTTATTGTTTTTAATTAAGAGGGAATGTTAGCTCTTATAGCTGGAGTTTAGTACACCTCTTACCAAAGAATAATGGAAAAGGTTGTTTTTCACAGGTCAGCAGTTAAATCTTCACTGTTACCTGCTACCCACTTAAACAGCATTTATCTTTTCCCTTTTTAATTTCCCCTAGAGCCATAGTGAATGCACAAGCACACATCTGCAGACCTTCTGGGGGAACTTAATGCTCACTTCAGAGTTCTTCAGAGCATTTTGTAACCTGACTTATGATCCGTAACCCCTATAATGCTTGTGCAATTTTTTTCTTGTATAACAGGACATGTTAGCTTTACAAATCATCGATCTCTTCAAGAACATATTTCAACTGGTAGGCCTGGATCTTTTTGTGTTTCCGTACAGAGTGGTGGCCACAGCTCCTGGGGTGAGTGGACAGTTAACTCCAGAACTGTAGAAAATAATTGCTGGTTAAAAAGACCTTCCCCTTTTTTTTTCTTTCTTTTTTTTTTTCTTTTCTTTTTTTTTTTTTTTTAATTCCCCTCAGCACATACAAAAATTCCATTCTGCAAGGAAATACTGCCCACATAACTTATGCCAAATATTTGGAGTACCAGCAGCAAAAGAGTCTTTCCTCCCCTGCTTCCTGCTTTTCTAAAGCTTTTGGCTCTGAATTTTTGCTGCTTGTGGTTATTCATGTTTGCTGTTTGATTTTTGGGGGGACTGCCTTGTGCAAGTCAAGGAAAAGTCACAGATCTTGTCTTGTGTTGCATGGAAGTTCTCGGTGTTTGGATCTACTTCTTTTATGAATAAACTAGAAATTCTGTATTCAGTGATCTATGGGCTTCCCCACATTTCCCAAGGGAGCTGTACAAGTGCCAAGAGCCAGAACAAAATATATGTTCGGAACGTGCTTTACAGACCTGTTTCTCTTCCCCTTCAGTGTGGTGTTATTGAATGCATTCCTGACTGCACATCCCGTGACCAGCTGGGCAGGCAGACAGATTTTGGGATGTATGATTACTTTACAAGGCAATATGGAGATGAGTCAACCCTTGCATTCCAGAAGGTAAAATATCAGTTGGCAGGCATAGCAAAATTCAACCGAGAAACATTCTGACTATAAGGAATAATGACAAATAATTGGGTAATGACTACCATAATGCTGTATCTGGTTTCTGATGCAGATAATCCATTTTTAGCTATGAGTAAGTTAGCTAAGAGTAAGTTAGCTAAGGAGGTTATTGCTACTGTAGATACATGGAGAATATCATTGAACATTCAAACTAATCATGAATGAGGTGAGACGGGAACAAAACACTTTCTTTAGCTGCATCTACTCCTGGGTGAAGAAAAGAGATACCAAGTTCTCTGTGTTCTTCTGATTTGCTGTAACTTCTTCTTTATACAGGCTCGTTATAATTTCATCCGCAGTATGGCTGCATATAGTCTTCTCCTGTTCCTGCTCCAGATTAAAGACAGGCATAATGGCAACATCATGCTGGACAAAAAGGGACACATCATTCATATTGGTCAGTTACATCTACATTTGAACTTCTGTAGTCATCTTTTCATTCTGCTGTAATATATTGTTCATAGAAGATAATAAGCCATTTCTGTTTTGAGATCAATCTATATACTGTGTCATGATTTGTAAATATATATGGAATTTTCTATCATACCTCTTTAGGATTGTGTGTGTGTTTGTGTTGGTTGCTTCTGTGTAAATTTAACTTTACTAAATTTTACCAGCTTCAGAAAAGTATATACACACATACACATTTACCTAGTGTGTGTGTAGATATGTATGTATGTGGATATGTGTGTAGATATATAAATGTATCTTTGCATTCCTTTCATCACTGTGTATGGGTATGAATTAAATATTAAATTTGACTAGTAAATGTATATAGTTGTGTGAGACTATAACCTCTGCTTTAGACTTTTTTTTTTTTTTCCTGGAACTCCAGTGATGTTTTGGCAAGGAGTTTACTTGGCATCATGATCTATAGTCTAGTCTAATGTCATAGTTGTGATTCATAGTCATGATTCTTTTGATATTCTTATACTTCACCAAAGCTTATTTTCAGTTGGTAGGAAGATGAGAAATAGTTATTAATATGTAAAATCCACCTTTCCTTTCTTCTGTCAGCTTCAACAGTGCACAATTAACCAACAAAGTATCTGAGCCGGCTTATCTTTTGTGCACAGATTTTGGATTCATGTTTGAAAGCTCACCTGGTGGAAATCTGGGCTGGGAGCCAGACATTAAGCTGACTGACGAGATGGTGATGATAATGGGAGGAAAAATGGAGGCAACTCCATTCAAGTGGTTCATGGAGATGTGTGTCAGAGGCTATCTGGCAGTCAGGTGAGGCATTCCTAATGCTCAAAGCGGAGGTGTTTGCACATCTAAAACCAGATGAAAAGTTAAATAATAATAAGCGTTTTTTTGTCAGGGGTCTGAGGCTGTCTATTACGTCCCTTAATAATGATGCTGACTGTCCAGGTACAAACTTTGAAGCAATTTAATAGCCTTGCAATTTTACAGTCTGATTTTGTTCTGTTCTTCTGTGACATTTGAGATGTTTGTATTGTGTTTAATTAATAAATGTAATGTTCTCCTTTCTTCACTCGATTTAGTATGCCACTTAAACTCTGCAGTAAAAAAATTACAGGAGAATCAAAATTGTTCTCATTTTTCCTAATATGACAACCGTTGTTTCAGCTGGAGTTAATTAGGCAGGACATGTAAAATAGTGCTACAACTTCTGTTGTAAAATAGACAGATTTTAGTAGCCTAGCTCTAGCTATTATTGCCAGTCAGTCATGGTTAAGATTTTTGCAACTTTACCTTGTGCTGTACTGAGCAAACAGGGATTGATGTAAGCTGCAGGAGCACTGCTAAATTTATGTAAAAAGAGTGTTGCATGTGAGTAGCAAGAGGACAGTATGACACAGTCCAGATAAAAGCTCATTCTATCACAGGTATGAAGTATTATTGATGTTATCTTACAGAATAAAAATTTCCTCAGCTAGCAAACCCAAAAGGGTCTGTCTTGAAGCCAACATCAGTTTGCTTCCTTGAGGGAGAGCACTCTGGAGAAGTTTTATTTCAAGGCAAAGATGTCCTCCAAGTAGTAGAGTAATAGTTTGGTAGGTAATAAATGTTCTGAGTGGGAGGAGAGGAAGGAGAAGGGAAGCTGGGCTGGTGCAGCAAAGAATTCCATAGAGTGATTAGGAAATAAAAGATGATGTGTTACTGTGGTATTGTTGGTTTCAGCCTTTTTACTGTTTTGATGCACTGATTCACTTTCCTGTGCCAAAGGAGTGTTGTTTAGCAAAGTACTGCTTTGTATAACCCTCCTTGAGGCTGTTCATCTTGCAGCATTCTGAGTGTCTTATAGTTGACATCAGGGAATGAAATTTAAAGTGACAGATTGCAAGGAATGGTGTAGCTCCCTCAGCAAATATAAGAAGATTACATGTGTAGATTTAACTGCAGAAAAAGATGTGATCCAGCTCATTGAACTCCTCTGCTTGCCAGCTCTACTTACTAAGGATGCCAAAGTTTAAGTACTGTAACCTTTCTGTCCTCTTTTTCTCTAGGCCTTACATGGATGCTGTAGTCTCACTGGTTACATTAATGCTGGATACGGGGCTGCCCTGTTTCCGAGGGCAGACAATCAAGCTGTTAAAGTAAGTCAGTGTATGTATAAACTGAAAAGTACTTACACATTCTTTGTAGAGTGTATGTTGTCACAAATCATGCAGTGAGTATAGTGTCATGATATCCAAATGTCTTATGTGTTAGTGTTTTTAAAAAGTGTCCAGTTTTGTTTATAGAACATCTCAAGAAGTAGGAATTTCCAAGGTCTTTTCACAGAATTAAATTCAGGCTCTGTAATGACTGTGCAAGTACATGGATTAGCTCCAAGTTCTTAGCACTAGCAAAACAAGACTGTAATGGAAAGATCCGGCTTAATGGAGATGGTCTATTCCCAAGTCTGAACTCCTCTCAAATGGTGTTGGAATCTTAGGCGTAGCAACTTTAAATTTGTTCTAAAGAAAATGCAGTACTGGATATGAATATGTTGTAACATCAACAGTTTAGGCAAATACAAGTTCTAATATGTCACTTCAAATAGCCTTCCAGGCTTATGCCTCCAGCATTAGCTATGCACCTACTATTTGCTGCAGATAACTTCCCACAAATTTCCTAAAGATGCACGCAGATTCATAAGGTATGATGGGCTGGAACTCAAGGTCATTGCTAGCTGCACTGATATTTTAAAAACAACAGCTGTTTAGAAAAAGAGATCTGCTGTTCCTAGAGTTACCATTAAACTGATCAAAACTTCACAACATCTGTGTCCACTATAAAACTTAAAGGAAGTGCTTATTAAAATATTACATAATTTCATCAGGGTAGTCTCACAAGAAGTAGATGTTTGCTGCAAATGAAATCACACAAGCTCAGCCTGGTGTTGAAGACTCATTTGTATCATGCTCAAAGGAATCCTCACTTGTACTCTTGCTTTTTGTGTTTTTCTGCATATAGGCACAGGTTCAGCCCCAACATGACTGAACGGGAGGCTGCAAATTTCATCATCAAGATCATCCAGAATTGCTTCCTTAGCAACAGGTTTGCTACCTTATGCATGTGTTCTCTATAAGGCTAAAGAAAAAGTGAACCAATTAGCTGGTACTTTGAGCAGAGCTAAAAAGTAGTCTTACCTCTCAGATATTAAATACTGTCTCTTTGTTAAGTATTAGATAATGTGGGATAGCAACTTTGCTTCTGAATATGCTGAATCTCCTCCCTTTATGTTGGAGAGGAAGGCTTAAACCCAGGCTGATCTAGTAATAGTGCTATCTGCTCTAAAGAAAGGAAAAATTACTGTCAAAGTGAAGCCTGATTGTTAAGCATTTTGACTGTGGTGTTGAGGGATGTCTTATCCTGCTGTTGGAGTGATTTGGCTAGGTCTGCTATGTCCTTGTAGGGTAGGGTCATCTCAGATTTATAAAGGAATGAGTATTAAAGAATGGTATTGGATGGCAACAGGAATAGCATGCCTACTTGTCAGAATGAAAAGAAGATGATCTTGAAGCTTGTTGCCTTTTATTTTGTAAAAGAGAACATTTCTTAAAAACCTCTTGCAGGGCCACTGGACTGAGCAAGAATGAAGCTCAAACAGGAGTACAGTTACTTTTGAAAATCACTTTTTATAGTTGTTTGCAGGCATTAGGTTGCCTGAATACCCCCCTGAAATGCACGCAGTAATCCCTGCTATGTGTACAGTAGACTGTGAAGACCTGTGTACATCCTAAGCTGCTAGTCTATGCAAAAGTATGTTGGGCTTTCTATAAATGAGCTCTCATCTTTCCACTGAATTTTTCTTTGTGACTTGATATTGCATTAATATGTTAATCATTTTGCTAGACCATATGCTACTTATTGTATTATATCTTGCTGGTTAGGAAAAATGCCTAGAGTATAATACACTTTGGCAATGTGGTTTTTGAATGCCTGTATAGCTAGGCCATTTTCACTTGGGATCTACCAGTCAATTAAGTTGAATGGACTAAACAGTTCTGTCTAGATACCTTAGCAATTAGAAATCAGCGTAACAACCAGCTAGCCAATACACTGTAGTATTTTTCCTGTTTATCTTAAGTGCATGTTTTATCAATTTTGATAAGAGCTGCTATTGACATTTTCCATCTATAGTTCTTGCTTCTGCTCCATCCTTGACATGAGCCTAAAGAACCATACCTGACTGTTGCCATAAAATACAATGGTCAGTTCTGTCACCCAGCCAGTCATTGGGCATATATATATGTATATATTTATATATCCCACATAATACAAATATTGTAGGATATAGTGAGGAGTTCAGGGCAAACACATGGGGTCAGCCTGGGTCAGGCCGGGCTTATTGACTAGGAAAAACCCTGCTAGAACAGAACTGGATCATCTGGTGTCTACTAGTACATCTGCTCAGCACTCCAGATTAGCATTGGGGTTTATTAATTCAATTACACTGTTATGTGAATGCCCAGACCCAGCTTAGTTCTGGCAGGTTTGAGATTCTCTGCCTGTGGCATGGTTAGTCTGTGACTTGGATAATCTCTGCTGATGGATAATTGAGTTATCTGTTACAAGGCATAGATTTGCTTGTTCAGTCACTCATCAGAGATGTTGCTTTTAATGCTAATATTTCCTTTGTTAATTTTATTTTCATTATGAGACTTCTTATTTTAGTTTACTGCTTTTATTTCCACATGCTGCTGGCTTTATGCAGCCCCGAAGAGCTTTCTTAGTGTTTTTCTTCTAAAACAAACTGCCAGTGTAATGTGAGGTGCTTCTGCCTTATCCAAGCACAAGCTCCAAGCTGCTGTTGCAGCACAAACATGTTGTGTTCAGGAGAGCAGCAGCATATGTCTTACTGTTCTTGCCACGGTAAGAGGCATGGAAGTAATTTGTTTTAGCACAGCAGTACTAAAAAACTTAGAGGGAGGAAGCTCACTTAACTGACCAGGTTGGGCTACAGCCGTTACCTGAACTGCTCTTCCATCTCGGTGCTGCTGCTTCAGGCCCAGTTCTGCTAAATAAGTTTTCACTCAAGTTAGCCTTTTAATGGTAGTGTTACAGTTCAATTTAATGAAATTTAAACTGTGATTTAAGGAGGGGTGAGAGGAGATGAAGTGTGAACTGTTTTTTGGAAATACGGTAGCTGCTGATCCAGTGATCCCTTTTCCTCAGCTAGCAACATCAGGACTGAACAATCTCTGCTAGTTTAAACGAGCAAAATATTATATGTTATTTATAACAACAAAATGGGCTTCACGATGCCTTCAGAGTGTGTAGGGCTAGTTTTGATTAGAAGTTAATTTCCTTCACCCATGTTTTGTCTCTATGGGGTCTGGATGTTTGTTTTTTGTGACAATGGCCGCAGTGTTTCCAAATTTCATTTATTTTGCTCTCCTTCTTCAGGAGTAGGACTTACGACATGATCCAGTACTACCAGAACGACATCCCGTACTGAAAAACAGAAAAGGTTCAGTGAAACATGCAACCCAGTGCCCTCGCTCCAAGCTAGTAATAGGAGCTGCTTGGTCACACCTCGCTGTCTTCCACCGTGTGTGTGCGTGCGCGTGTTCATGTGGGTACACATTTTGTGGACATTGCAACAATCAGATTCATTCCTTTCTCCTTATCAGGTTATATATATATATATATATATATATATATGTGTATATATATATATTTCTTTTTTTCTGGGGGTTTTTGGAGTTGGGCTGCAATCGTAATAAAAGTTGTGCTACGATTATGAATGTGTGCAACAGCTAAAGCTGCAGAGTTTAATAATTTTTCATGCAATGCAAAGATTTTATAGCAAGTTTAAAAAGTAAAAACCTTTCCTGCATGACCCCAGGGAATGCCATGGACGTGAAGGGTTTGGAATTTGCTTTGGAAGCAGAAACATGGAATTGCTCTAACTTTACTGTAGAAAAAAAATTCTGATAATCGTCCAAAGTGGTGATGTCTCTGTTGCTGTCTTCATACTTTGCACTATACATGGTCTCTGCAACATGGTCAGTATTTCATATGTACATGAAGAATGTATTTTTCCTTTTGTGTGTTTTAAAAAAAAAAGAGACTCTAATGAAAATATATTTAATCTATAAAATATAATAAAAGATGTTAGCCTTTATTGTGTTCACTGCAAATCTTTGGACATCCACTGAGTTTTATTTACATACCACACCATTTTGCACATTTCTCTGCTGGCTGCTGTGACCATCTCCCCCAGGAGAGGAATATGTTCCCTTCAGGTTCCCATCCCTCTGAAAGGGTACTTTTTTATACTTTTTTATTCATAGAAGAAATGTTTTGTTCAGGATTCACATACTAAGGACCTGAAATACAGCACTGAGGCGCTGCTTCCCCCCTGCTTCTTGCTGCTGCTCCAGGTGTCCCCGGGCCGCTGCCGCGCCCCAACTGCGCGCACGCGCCGCGCCCCCTGCCCGCGCCTGGCCGGGCCCTGAAGCGGGGCCGCGCCGGGGGACGGGGCGCAGCGCCGAGGCGGGGCGGGCGGCCGCGCTGTGAGGGCGCAGCCGGGAGGCGAGGCAGGTTCTTCCATAAAAGCGGCTCAGCCCGGGCGGCCGGGCCGGGAGGGCTCAGCTCTGAGGAGAGGCGGCGCCCTGAGGCGCGGCGGGCGCAGCGCGGGCGGCCGCGCCGGGAGGGCTCAGCTCTGAGGAGAGGCGGCGGGCGCAGCCCGGGCGGCCGCGCCGGGAGGGCTCAGCTCTGAGGAGAGGCGGCGGGCGCAGCGCGGGCGGCCGCGGCGGGAGGGCTCAGCTCTGAGGAGAGGCGGCGGGCGCAGCGCGGGCGGCCGCGCCGGGAGGGCTCAGCTCTGAGGAGAGGCGGCGCCCTGAGGCGCGGCGGGCGCAGCGCGGGCGGCCGCGCCGGGAGGGCTCAGCTCTGAGGAGAGGCGGCGGGCGCAGCGCGGGCGGCCGCGCCGGGAGGGCTCAGCTCTGAGGAGAGGTGGCGGGCGCAGCGCGGGCGGCCGCGCCGGGAGGGCTCAGCTCTGAGGAGAGGCGGCGCCCTGAGGCGCGGCGGGCGCAGCGCGGGCGGCCGCGGCGGGAGGGCTCAGCTCTGAGGAGAGGCGGCGCCCTGAGGCGCGGCGGGCGCAGCGCGGGCGGCCGCGCCGGGAGGGCTCAGCTCTGAGGAGAGGCGGCGGGCGCAGCGCGGGCGGCCGCGCTGTGAGGGTGCGAGGGCGCAGCCCGGAGGCGAGGCGGCGCCGGGGCCGCGCTGTGAGGACGCAGCCTGAGGCGAGGCCGGTTCCTCCGTAAGGGGGACGCAGCCCTGAGGCGAGGCGGGCTGTGAGGGCTCAGCCCTGAGGCGAGGCCAGCTCCTCCGCGAGGGCGGCTCAGCCCGGGCGGGGCCGCGCCGCGGGGCGGGCGCAGCCCCGAGGAGGCCCCAGCTTCAAGGGGGAAAGGTGAGGGGCAGCCCAGGTGCCATTAACGCCGCTTTCTCGGGAAGCCCTGAGAGGCCCCCGAGCTGCGGTCCCTGCGCTGGGAGGGCTGCTGCTTTTTCCAGGGGAGGTGGGGAGGAGTCCTAATGTTTTGTTAAACTGTGTTGTTAATGCTTACATGCATGTATTTCCCTCTCCCTCACCCAAAGATAAACACACTGGGTAAACTGAAAACCCAAACAAGTGCCTCGAGCAGTGTTTTGATGAGAGGATCAATTAATACTTAGCAGTAAATGGAGGTGATGTGAGAAGTCGCTATCTTGAATGTGTATAGGGTAAAGGAACGCTTATGGTAGAAACTTTCCTAACTAATGCTTCAACAAAAGCTTGTAGTAGTACTGTAAGTGACTACGAGCTGCTGGTGAATAGCTAAAGCTCACTTGGTGACACCTGCAGGTCTGGTTTTCACAAGTGGCCTGTCTCCTCCTCCTCTCCCTCCTCCTCCCCTCACGGTTCCTGCCCACGGTGCAGAGGTGGGAGAAATGTAATTCATGTAATTGAGCATCCATTGAGATATAAAGAGGATTAGTTAGTTTACATTTAATCATGCAAAGCAGTTCCCTAAAGCTGATTCTTCCTAAATGGGATGTGTTCTGTATTGACCTCTAGGGAGACTGAGGAGGAGATGAGAAGAAATTGCTAGGATGCCTCAGTATACTCCAAGCATTTTAGAGACACTGAATCAAGGCATTCAGAGGCAGCACAGGACTTATTTCTCCCTCTTCGTCCCACCAGAGGAGGATACGGTCCTTTACACAAGGAGGCTCGCAAAACTTTCAGAAGTCACTCAGGTAATTAAGAACAGATAGAAATAAGAATTATGTGTTGATGCTCTCGAGATTTTTGTCTCTGAACTTTATGTTAGTGTGTGTTCTGGTGCCTCTGCAGTCCTGAAAGAAAAAGGCATTAAAAAGAGGGGAAAAAAATGCTCCAAAAGAAGAAGATTTTATCTAAGCAAAGATCATCCTATTGTTTCTCCACCCTCAGGAATCCCAGGTCACACTGAGAGACGGATTTTCCTGTCTGTGCCCACGGCAGTTCTTTCTGTGTTGGCCAAGCAAATAAAAAGCCCTTAAGAAAGGAGCAAAATTTATAGTGACTCATTTGCATCTGATGGACCTAGGGTTCAGTGCTACTAGTAACTCGATCAGCACTATTCAAATGCTAATCTTGTTATCCGTGTTAGAGATGGAAGCGCAGCAATCCAGCTCTATTAGTGCAGTGTGCCTGAGTGATGTTCTGGCTGGTGTGCAGGGTTGTTGTACCCACTGTAGATACCCGGTGCATGCTGCATAGCACCAGGGAAATGCATGAAAGCTGGTATGAGCAGAGAATGGGAACTCAGTGACGGAGCCGAGGAAATGAGCAAATATGGGAAGACAAGCTAGATTCATTTCTGGAAAATGCTTAGAAAAAAATGGATTTTTTGCCAACAGAGTAGTTTGGTTAATGCTTTTTTTCTTCACAATAAATATGCCCATCAATTCCACTGCTTCCAGATGAATACTGTCAAAAAAGGACAGTAAACAAAAGTTTGTCCAAAATACAGTAAAGCTTAAAAGCATGATTAATAACTGTATGAAAAAGACTGTACCTATGCTGTGTGGTTTTGGGACATGACATATCTACTTTCCCCTGAAACAGGCCCTGGTGGCCAGCACATGGCACGCACAAAAAGCGTGCACAGGAGTCATTTCTGGATGAAGGCTCTGCGGCAGAACTTTGTTACTAAAAGCATCTTGAAGTTGTGTTTGGGTGTGCTGCTTTAGTTTGCCAGGCCTGGTGTGAAAAAGGCCTACCTCAAGCTGTTTTCTGCCTATGGTATGTCAGTGGCTGGTCTGTGTTTTCTTTTTTCTTTTTTTTTTTTTTTTCATGGTTCCAGGTTTCTGCATTTGAGAGGTCACGGGAGTTAGGATCCTAAAGAAGCAAGGTTTGTAAGGTGACATAGTGTATTTATTAGATAAGCTACTTAGCTGACCAAGCAGATGAGCTCTGATGCATGCAGTCCTGACATCAGCTGGTTTATTAAGTAGCACAACCTGCCTGAAAGGATTGCTTTTCTGATGGACCCTTACAGCTGCAACAGCCCTGTTACTAGAGGTTTATAGTTCTACATGGTATCTTTTTGTTTATTCCTTTTACAGTATCTGTTGCCTAATAGCAGTAATAATGTTTCTGGGAGCCTTGTTGTTCTGATAAGTCCCTCTCCAAAGTCCATGCTGTCATAGTTAGCCTCAGTGATGACTATAGAGGCAACAAACTGAGAACACGCTTTTTTTAAGGTGTATGTTATATGTGGCTCTGCTTGCTGCCTTCCTAGCTCTGCCAGAGGAGGCCAAAATAAGGCTGTAGCAGAGCAGGGCAAATGACACAGTGACACAGATGAGCAATCTTGATAGTATTCAGTAATGGGGAGAATTTATCTGCCCAACTCCATTCAAGCACCTCTTCCCAAGGGAAGCCTGGCAGCAAAGAGGGAAGGAGAATTGGGAGTGATTGCTGGGAGGGTGGGCAGAAGTGCCCAGGCATAGCTTGTACTACATGCCCAGATTCTTCCCCTTGGGAAACGAAAGAACCCCTTCTTGTCAACAGGTGCAAGGCTAGGAATGGGTCTCGGTTGCTACTGTTTTAAAGCAACTTGCTTCAGCCTTGCAGTGGAAAGCCTGGCAAAACAAATTGTGCTTTGCTGTGGGGGAAAAAAAATGAGATGCTGCAAATTTAGGAAACAATCCCAGCTGAACGTATTAGTTAGGAGTCAATACCTAGAGTGGTAACTTTGATCCTGCTGTAAGATGGGGTGAGTCATGGAATTCCATCTGCTGAGAGGTTTCAGGAAAATAGAGAAGAAAGTGGTATCTTGCTGTTGTGTAGTTCTCTTCTGTGCAAGGTTTGGTGAGGTATATTTCAACTGCTATATCTAAGCTTTCTAAGGTGTTTGCTGTTACCATACAGGTGGAAATTATATGCGTGAAGCTTTGCATGCATACATGCAAATTACTTCCTTAATGAGAACTTTGCATTACTCTTTGGAGCACAAACTCAGCAGCTTCAATACCTGAGTTTGTTACGGAGAGAGTCCTGTACATATTGCAAAGCTGTTTCTTGCCCAGGGCAGGGCTGTGCATGCATGGTAGCCAGGTGTACACAAGTAAGTGATCTAATGAGGGTACTTATAGGTGTTGATCTTGAAAGGACTTTATTGCCCTTGGTAAGTAAAAGATTTGCAGGAACACCTTATATCTTGGCAGTGGAAATCAGAAAATTATCCTGGTGTCAACCCTGGCGGCCTGTATCAGGTTGAATGCATCACCCTTTTTACCTTGCGTAAGGGAGTGCTGGAAAAGCAAGTACCCACCTTGTTAGGATAGAGATGAATGTTCTTAGTGCCAGGAGGGCATGTGACTGACTAAACAATCCTCCAAATATTAGAGGCTGTAAGTCGGTAGAAATCTCCTAGAATACCTGATCTATGACCACCTAGATGGAAATTGTGTGCGGTTGTCCAGGCTCTCCCGAAAGGGATTCCAGGCTCCAACTCTTGCACTAGGACAGGGTAGAAGCCAGCTTTCCTATTTCCCTTTGGAAGCAGGGGTTACTCTTCAACTTGTGTTACTTGGGTTGGGTGGAAATGAAGGGTATAGCTGCCTCAGATGGCTGCAAAGGAAGTATCCTAGCAATGGTAGTGCATGGAGTATTTGCCTTCATTTCTGTCCCAGGTGTGAGTGACGACAAGACCTGAGTAAGAGCTTTGTGAAGTATGGGATGTGTGGGCTGAGTTACAGTTCTGCCAGATGACGAACATAGGAGATGTTCATCAACTAAAACTCAGTTGTCCGTGGTACCCTGGTAGGTGGTAATGCTTTGCAATCCCCTTGCCTCTAGAGCTCTGGCAGTTAGGACCAGACCCTGAACTCGAGTCTCAGCACTAGCAGGAGGCCTCTGAGCTGACCTGTGAAGCCACACCGTGCTTACTGCTGTCACTGCCGAGATCCCGCTGAATTCCTCGGCCTCCTTAACTGCACCTCGCAGCTCTGTGGGCTGGGCGGCAGAGGGCACCGCAAAACAAGCGATAGCGCCTGGGACGCGCAGGACAGGCATTTGAAGAGAGAACCAAATCTGCCTTTGCTGTAAGGCAAGCCAGTGGCAGGAAGAACCTTGCAGTGACTTTAGTTGAGGTTTGTCTGTTAGAGCAGATACTGAATGGCAGAGCTAGCAAAGTACCTGAATACCACATATGAAGTTGCTCAAGAGCCTGGCAGAGCTTTTATCCTGGTGTATTATGCAGGGGAGGCTTTTGACCATCCGAGAGATATAAAGGAAATGCATTTTGCAGACTCTGCATTGTCTCAGTTGAAGTCTTTAAATGTGTATGTCCCCTCTGCTATAGCAAGCATGCAGAAATCCATAGCACATTTAACAAGAACGGAGGCTTGCCCTGGATAATGTGGTACTTCTCCTTTATATTATCACACAGTGCTGGACAAGCAGCAGCTGTATTTAGCTCCAGAACTGCCTACATTTCTGTGATTCTGTGCACATATGTTTTGAAAAGTTGCAGTAAAAGGTACTCTATATGCAAGCTCCAGTATAGATTATCCATAGTTTTCATTAAAATTCATGAGTACTAACTAAAAAAAATATAAATTTATATAAGCATAATACAGGTAGAAGGATGGGGGAAGAAACTAGGTCCAGGAGAAGGAAACCTTTTGAATCAGTGCAGATATAGGGGGCTCACTGACTTGGTTATGAATGATTGCTGTGGTTATTTCAAATTCAGGCCAACAGTAGTTATCATCTTTCCCTTGCCATTTATGACAAAAGTAGGATCAGATGTTTGAAATCTTCTGTCCTAAAGATAGCCTTGGTCTACACTGGTACCAGGCTTAAAAAGCACTGTCAAGGAATGGATAGCAACAGAAACATGGGCTCTGAAAATTGCTTTCTCCCTCTTGCTTCGCCTATAAACTGAGATTTAGATTTCAATCCTTTCAGCATCAAACCTAGCCTTTAGGCTGTGACCCCAGGAAATAAAGAAAGAAGCAAATCCAGCCACAGCTGAGTTGTATCACAGATCAGAGCTGGAACAGAAAGGGGCAAACAAATACGCAGTAGTTTGAAGCTCATTAGGTTGCTGACTGGAGGACTACATCAGAGGGAGAGATTAAGCTCTAGGTAGGAAGACAAATCTACCAAGGAAACACCTGAGTTAGATTCATGATGAAACCTTGAAAGGATGTCAGCGACCTGAAAACACAGCTGACTTCCAGGACAGTGCTGAAATTAGTTCTTCCCCTGCCTCACTGCTGACATTGTGATCATTCTTCCAGCTTGAAGAGAGTTTTTCTTTCCATTGAGATGGAGCTCATATCAACTTGTGGGAAAAGTGACTCAATGCAGTGCCTGAGGCTATGGAAACAGGACTGATGGTTATTGAGTTACATCAGCTGAGTCTGGATAACCAGTCGTATCTGTGTTCCTGCTTTGTCTCAGCTGAAAGGTAAAACACTATCTCAAATCTTTCTGAAGGTTCCTTAAAACCAGGGTAGGTCTAAGAGCAGGTATACCAGTCAGTTCCCACAGCAGGAACTTACATTGTCAAAATCACATGGGATATATAGTAGGCCAAATCCCTTCAGAAATGCTTTAAGTGATCCATAGGGAGGGTGGGTTTTGTTTGTTTTTTGTTTGATTTTTAACTGATATGCTCTGAATTTGGGAGCTGCTTTGGCTGCTTAGTACTTGAGAAAATTGTACCCAATGAATTGTAAACTGGAGTTCCAAAAATCAGCAGCTGCTTTTTGAGAACTGAGCACTTCTGCACAGCTATGCAAGGGAGCCCTCCAAGTGTGAAGTTCAAACAGAATCCTTTTTTCCTCTTATATCCTGGGACCTGTGAGTATTACTGGCAACAGTAGTAGGTAAAAGAGAAATATCAGACAAGTGCAACTTTTAGGTTGAGGATGACTCTTGAGTTTAAAACTGGTTTTCAGCTGATTGCTTTCCCCCAAAGTTATTATGATTTGCTCTTTACCTAGGAGACTGTGTTTACTAGTTGTATAGAAGGAATAGGAAAATCAGAGCTTACCCTTCACTCTATTAGGAAGCCTTTGCAAAAAATTCCCTTTGAGATGAATGGCTTTTACTGAAATAGTGAGACTGTTCTGTCCCTTGAAAAATGGATATTCCTTGGGAGATATTTTTTTAATGGACCTGCAATTACAGTACACTTACTTTCTTCAGGGAATGCTTGAAAAGTGGAGGTGGGTGGTGTGCATTTGTGCCCATACAGGCTGTCACCACTAGATGACACCATGACTCTGGCAACAAGATCCAGATGAACCCTAAAACCAAGGGCATTCTGCCTGCTCTGGAGGTTTTGTTACAAACTCAGAACATGGACTGGATTTGCAAACCTTTCAGTGAACTTGGGTCAGGTTTCCCCCAAATGCAGGCTGAGGTTTGAGCAGAATGGGCTCAGTTCCAGATGACAGGGTGGGATTTATGATTTGGGGTGGAAACCATGTGAATGTTTGACTTGCAACCAGGCTGATCTTGGCTGTGGTTACACTTGGAGGGCCTGTGTGTATCTGAAACAAAATCTCAGACTGAGTTTCAGGGAATATGAGCCTGTCTGAGAAAAAACCAGAAAGGGTTTGCACGACCCTGGTGTGAACTGCTTTAAGAAGGCTTCACATGACTCCACTGCTCACCCAAAGTGGGCCCAGGCTCAAACCCAAAAGGAGTATCCAGCTATGGGCAGCTGACGACCCACTTTGCTTTTAACCTGTTGTCACTGTGGGTGATAGGTAACTAAACACTAGATGGGGGGGGCATACTGATTCAGAGTCAGACACACTTCTTGCCATGCCTGACTTCAGGTCCTGATAGCATAATGGTGTCTCAGCCGATAGAGAGGCAGCCATCTCTTCAGGAGCACTTTGCTTTTTGTCAGGCTGGCTGACTTGATACCCACCTGCAGAATGTATCTGCCTCTCTTGGAGTGTCTTTCTGGGTCCTCACTTTTTAAAATTACGCCAGGCCCAGCCGTTAGGGCTTTAGTATTCATTGCCTGTTGATGCTTTTCTTCTCTTTTTTTGGCCGAGTAAATGCTTAGTTGTTTTTTATCCTGAAAAAATACTTCTCTCTCCTGTAGTCACTGTGTGCATACATATACACAGTCGCTTTTCCATTGCTTTGCTTTCCCTTTCAATGAGACTCTGAGGATGCTCACATGAAACATGCTAATAAACCAATCTACATGTCTTTGACTCTTGCAAAGGGTATTGCTGCTTCCCAGAGTTTGCCAACTATCATGTAATTACGTGGCTCCAAGGACAGATTAAGAGAACTGATAATCTAAGAAATGTTTGTACAATGCTCAGTCATCTCCTTTGAAATTCATTTCTTTCCACTACTGCCTCAGCAGCAATCCTCACATACAAACTGGTTACATATCTTGTAGCAAGGAATCAGCATAAAACAATGTAGGAGTTCACCTAAAGAGCATATTGTGTGTAAGGTACCCCAAAGTATACTGTCTGTGTGTCTGCCACACCAGTCATGGCCTAGAGAGATTCTAGCAGTTTATGACAGGCAGGCCTTTTCAGTGTCTCTCAATACTGCTTAGATTTGGATTTAATTTCATAAAACTTGTAGTGCACTAAAGCTTCCTAAGTTATTATCTTCATGGATTGATGTTTTCACAGGATGTTTAGATGGCCATCTGAAACCTATCAGCCATATCAGTACAGTTATGTTATGCTAATTTGTTATTCTGTGTGTAGAAACCCTTTTCAAAATAACTTTAATAAGTTTTATCACTATTGTTAGTTAAGCATTTCAGAAATCCCCACTACAAATGTTTTGGTTTCTTGTTTGTGTTTTTAGACTAAATAGCAGACTGTTTACCTTAGCTCAGCGCAAAGTTTTTCTCTGTTTGTTGGAATATATTTTTATGGAAGTCAACTTCTATGTAAGGCTAAAATTTGTGTTTCTGGTGCTTGACAATACTGTCTTCTGTCCTCTATATTTGCTGATACAGTTAAGAGAATTCTAATATGTTAGTAAGATGGGATTTTCCTTTGCAAGAACTCTGTTCATAGACCGTTATGAAACAGCCGTATTATTATTCCTATTTTCAATTAACATCTAAGTGAATTTACCAGCATACAGCCTTTGAGTCTGTAGCTCTACAGAAAACTCCAAGGGCCTTTTGAAAATATAGGTAGAACACTTGTTACCTTCTAAGGCTTCAACACAGTAGCTGATTCTAGTGAGAGATTACATATTGTTTTTTGCAGTTCAGACGCTCCATTTTTATGACTCTTCATGTGATTAGACATTGTTTGGTAGGAGAGGCAGAACTCTATGCAGGAGAAAAAAGAGGCAAACTCTTTCCTTTTTAAACTTTTTAGACCCAATATACTCTGCCACAGATCAGGAGAGGCAACAGATACGGTTAAGTAAGAGAAGTAAAAAAAAATGTGCATTTCTGGACTAGAGTGCCAAGTGTATTATGGATGTGTTGGCTGCATCAGGTTGTTCCAATCCAGGTCTGGAACAACAGGAGAAGTGTTCAGTTATGTTGGCCAGGTTATCTCAAGTGTAAGCAAGTAGGAGCTCAGTCAATCAGTCTCATGTGACGCTTTTCCTGGTAGTCAGATAATTTTCATCCTTGATAAGCCTTCCAAACTGTATTGCAAAACTTTTTGCATTCAAAACCTTTATAGCTTACAAAAAAAAAAAAAAAAAAACACCTATTTTCTGTGCACCTTGTCTTGCGTGTCCAGAGACATAAGATTCAGCTGTGTCTGGTACTCAGCACTGTGTTGCGCTGAGTACTTATATTCAGTAACTTACTTACGCTACTATTAATGTTCTCTTGAAATCCTCTGTGAGTTTATGTTGCTCCAAAGGGTCAGTGCACTACAGGCACAACTTCTTCCCTTCTGCAAAATACCTCTGGAACAGATGGGAGAGGGAGTGGAGTGGAGCTGCCACAAGCACCCCCCAGGGCTCTGTGCAGCTCTGACTGCTCCAGAATTAATGGGCCAAAGTCTCTGTGAATGTTAAGACCATGCCCTAGCTGTTCCTCCTTATCCTTAACCCTTCCTCCTCCACTGCCATGTGCAGAGCAGGCACAGGGAAAAGAGTTAAATTCTCTGTCCTGGTACCTGAGATCTTCTAGGATTACAGTGTTCAAGCTAGTTTTCTCCAGTGGTCACAAACTGGCGGCATCCTGCACGTACAATAGAGTCAGGAAACTCCAGAATTTTGTGCTGGAAGCACTGTATGCCTTGAACTATGTAGAACCTTAAGCCTGGCACGGAAGAGCAATGTTGCTGAAAAGTCAGCAGTGCTTGTAAATAGGGATTTCAGATTCATTCTATGATTGACTTAGGAACCTGGACTTCTTTGGAAAAGCTGACTCTCCTGTGGAATGTCTGGGAGGTCGAATGGGACTATTAACAGGATGAAGTGTCACTGTAGCAAGCCTGTTTGGAGCAGATTCCTGCAATACCTGTAGCTTTCTGCTTGGCTGGGGTTAGGGAATCTCTTGTCTGAGAACTGACACTCAACAAGTTAGCGCTTGCTGCCTGCTCACTTTCTGCATGCTGATGTGGTAGAAGAGCAACCCAGGAAGCTCATGAAGATTCAGAAAACTATTGTAGGTTGGAGAAGAGGGGAGCCACTTGTGAGAATCGGATGGAAGACTGCTTCCATCTGTTTTGCTACATGTGCCTGGTCATTTGTTCCTGCACCTACACGTGGGATAGCAGCATGGCATACCAGGACCCAAAGTGGTAACAGCTTGGCCTTGAGCTGGGTCCTCCTATTAAAATCAGGGATTGTAAGACTGAGGTTGTTTTTCTTCCCCCCCCCCCCCCCCTTTTTTTTTACTAAAAATATTTTATCACTGCTATTCTGCTATTTTAGCATCACATTGCATCCACTCTTCAGCCAGCTTCTGCAAAGTTAGGTTCCTGTGTGAAGGTAAGAGTCCCACAGGTGGCTCATGCAAATGACCTAAATGCTGTGAATGGAGCATGGAGCTGACAAAATGAGAAGCGCTTCTCAGCCATGTCACTTTATATGCTGTGCTGTGGGAAGATCAGGAAAATGGCCTAGGTTTGTTTGCTTGTCTCTAACATGGGACAATGCAAAGAGCACTATTGAAAGTGCTCTGTGACCCCTGAACGGGAAGTGCCAAGGTTGGCATTTCATCAGAAGAACTGTCAGTCTCCTAGACTTGCTCATATTTGTTGGGCCTTCTTAGACCCCTGTGGGGAAGAATTTTCATCTCTTCTTTTACAGCTGGGAAAATGGAGGCCTAAATAGACTTGAGTCAATGATACAGACTCCAGCTCTAGCTGATGCCCATTATGGACAGATTTAAAACCTGAAGTGCTTAAGCAAGCCACCAAAGCCCTCCTCAAAAATTAAGTGCAAGCTGAGGCTCCACTGACTGGGACCTCAACCAGTGAGTTGTTAGTAGGTCACAGCAGTGTCAGGCAGAGAATCAGGCCTGTTGCTGCTTTAGGGGATTAGAGCATCACTGCAGGGAATGCAGAAGCAAGCACCATTTCTTGCTTGAAGTCTTGCCTGTAGAAAAGGAGCTCCTGCAAAGGCCATCACTCTCCCATTTGGTCTTTCTCTGTCTCTCATTCTTCTATCAGACATTTGTGCTGTCTGCCTGTTTGTTTGTTGGCTGAATGCCTGCTGAATTATTTACCAGCCTGACTGAATTAAGCAGCAGCAAAAGCAGGCAAGTGAATCCCACCTGAGACTTTCAGGGAGGAGGGGGGGGTGGAGAAGAGGGGAGTTTGATACATAGTGCTTAATTAAATGCACCAGCCCATTCCAGGCAAAACCATGTGGGAGGGGAAGCCCTTCTGTTGCCTTGGGACAGAGCTGCGGAAAGCTGAGTGTGTGGCTAAGACATCAGCTCAGGTGGCAGTGTGCTTCATCTTTAAGCTGAATAGGGGTCCCACCACGGGGAGTTGCCTTCAGCCCTTGCAAGCGTCATGTCAGCATGCTAGGATGCAGCAGGGCTGTCAAGCGGCCGTTTGCCTGCACCACATCAATTGCTTAACCCACCATTTTTGTGAATGTTGTTGTGCTGTGTGGGGTTAATTGGGTTAATGAGTGCATTGTACATTATTAGAGGCTGAATTGGTCAATTATGCTAATTATGATGTCTCCCAAAGTGCCATAGTTAGCAAAGATGTTTAAAAGGACAAGGGTTCTTGTACTACCCACTAGATCAGAGCTGAGTATCTGGACACTAACAGACTTCTCTCTGTATCGAACAGTGGTGCACTGGTGCTTTCTGTAAGGAAATATCTCCTTATTGGCCTTTCCCTCCCAGCAAGAATGTTAGTCCTTGGCTCATGAAGGTCCTCTGCTCACTATATGTCTCCCAGCTCTAAGTCTGGTAGATGGGGAAACTGAGACATGGATCGTTCTGTAATATATCTGCTTTGGTGCATCTCTTGCTAGAGCATGGGAGCTCTAGTTTGGTCACTTTTTCCAAGCCAGTGCTCCCTACCCTGTCATGGGTCACAGCATCATGACTCTGAAGTGCATCTTCATCAGAATTCTTCAGACTGTAGCAATTGGTTCAAATGCCAGTAACCTTTCCAAGACTCCATCCTCCTTCCTGGCACGCTTTAAAAGTGTTATGCCTGTGCTGAAAAGGAGCTATCTTTCCGTAGTTCACCATTTGGGAAGATGCTGAAGCAGGTTCTGAGTTGCAGGTATCCCATTCTTGTCTGCTCTCTGGGTTTCATCACGTTGTTATGTATGCATTTATTACTGTCATGCCACTATAACAATTCTGGCTCTTCCTAATAGAGAGATCTCCCAATAAAAATAACCAAAGGGAGCCTTTGTGTCCCCAGCTAGTTCTGTTGTTTATAAACACTGAGCAGATGTGAACTGTAGAGCTGTATGGGGTTTGAGAAGAGTTGTCTTCTCTGCTTTTCTGAACTGGTGCAATGCTTCCTGAGATTATTGTTGGTTTCAGTGAGAGCAGAACTGAGGCTGAGAACTGGGAAATGCCACAGTGTGCTCCAAGTCATCTTTAAAGATCTGAAAGGAGCCTGCATAAAGCAATATAGTACCCAGTGTGTGGGCTGTACAGCCTTTCCAAAAAGCTGGTTAAGTATTTGCTGGTTAACTGATACTGAGCTTCATGCTGGTTGCAGTGCATCTGGTTATTCCTTAGGTCCGGCTGTGCTCATACAGTATAGCTTTAGACTAGGGATAAATCCAGACTACACAATGTGACATCTGAGGCCTAAGTCTCTATATTCTCTTTCTTTCATACTGTATTCTCCCTGAAAGAGTTTTCCTCTCACCCAATTTGGTAGAGAATACCATCTCTCCACTAAGCTACTTGTGAACCTGGGAATGCGTTGATTGCACACGTATGGCATGATCATCTTTGTCTTAGGCCAATTGATTGGCTACTGGTCCCTCTCAATCATTTCCTCCATACACGGGTACACATGTTGAGCAGGTTAAAAGGCGAATTGTAACTCCTTCAGTCAGCCTACTTGCACTGCAGTTTTCCAAACTTCTGACTTAAGATGTTTCATTCCTTCCAGAGTGTGACATGCTGGGAGAGCCAACTGATGCAGAATAGTAGTTCTTATCTATAGCATCAGTTTACCATGTGAGGTAGAAAACCATCTCTGGAAGCTGGCTAAAGAAGGAGCTGGAAAGAGCAAGACATGAGAAGATCACTGTGTGATCAAAGCACATGCCTCATGAATTTATCATGAACTAACTCTATGGCACTCTTGCTACATAAATCAACTGATAATGCACCATCTAAAAGATCATATACGACAATTCAGCATTTCCTTCCCATTTCTACTATTTCCCTGTTTCTGAAATTCACTGTACAGTAGGTGTGAACATTATGCGCACACACACTGCTCTGTTGCAGATATGTATGTGGCCCATCAGGGAATGGATTTTTCTTGAATAACCTATGCCAGTACTGTCATGTTTTGCATCAACAGTAAGTGATTTCATATTGCGTAAAGCATGAAATTTAAAAGAGTTGATGATCCCTTCTGGCTTTATTCCAGATGGGGGTCATGTGTCTGGGTTACTGCCCAACATTTTCTAATAAGTTATTTCCAGTCTTAAGATTGTAATGGTGGCATTGAGCTCTGCTCCCCTCCACAGTGATTACTTAAACAGGTGAAAAAGTGCTTTCTCACTGGATTGCAACCTTCTTTCTCCCCCCTCCCCAGCATTGTGCCCAGGTGCTCTTTGCACTTGCTGTGGAAACAGTGGAATCAGGCCTGAAATTGCTGTTGGCAGGAGCAGAAATGTGACATTCTAGGCTGTGTGGCAAAGCTCAATTCAACCAGTTCTCTACTGTCCTCATGTCTACAACTAATTTAATATTTTTCTTTAATAAGAAAACTTAATTTTCATAGATCATCAGCAGACACCTAGATAGATTCCAGCAAAGCACTTAATAATATGGCTGTGAGATATTTTATATTCTTAGACAGAGAAGACAGGAATTAACATATGACTTGTAAAATGAAAGAGGAGCTGGTGGATGGGAGACTGCACAGAACAGAAAGCCCTGAGGATGGAGAGCAGGTACTGGTGGAATTCTGCCAGTGGAAGGTTAATGTATTTATGAATGCTAATTCAGCTACTTCTGTACCCATTCACTGAATAATGTTTTGATTCCTCAGAAGCATCTGTATACACAAAATCATTGAAAGTAAGGGCCCCGATTCCTTTGGCTTTGTACCCATTGACTGGTACTCACCTGCTCTTATTTCTGCAAGGGGAAATGACCCTTCCCAGTGCTACTATCACCTACTATGTTTTTATCAAGATTTAGCACTCTTTTCTCACTGACTGCTCTGGGGAAGCTGGTGTAGAAGTGAAGAATCAACAAATGCATAAATCAGCAAAACTCATTTTCCATGATTATTTGCATTAGGACAGGGATGGGCTTTCTGTCAAAGAAATGGTCTTGATCTAAGATTCTTGATCTGTCCTCCTCAGGCCAGGTCAAAGTTTCCTCTGTATCTGCTCCAATCCATTTGTCTGAGTTTCAAAGGAGAAGAGGATAGACCTACCTGCCATTGCAAAGGAGAGATAATGCTCCTGGCTGATGCCAAAGCCAACATCAAAGGGAGATTCTCTCCCTGTGCTATTTGTAACTAAGAAAATAGCTGTGCGTAAACCTCAGACAAGGGTAATCCTGTTTCATAACAGGCTGTACTGCTGCCACTGAGGTACAATGACAAAGTAAAGGCTCTTTCCCCACTTGGCAGATTTGATAGAAAGATGTTGGAGATGTGTGGAGAGGGCATTTTTCTTCTCTTCCTTTTCTCCTTTCCAGCATCTGCCCTATTCCCCAATATTCTTTCTCCAATAAATACTTTTACCAGCTTCTTCCATGGCAAGTCAGTCCAGCCCATATTTGGCACTGCTCTGGTATCAGTAATAGTTTTGTTGAAATCCTTTCTTTTCTATTTTCTCATGTGGAAACTTGATAACAAGGACAAACCTTCAGATCTGTCCCACCGACTGGAGACTGTGTGAGCAGGGAGAGGTGAAGGAAGGCATCATTGCAAAGGACTTTAGAGCCATTTTCTTTCCCACTCATGGATGTTCACTAAAGAGATGTTTGGGTTTAACTGTAGTTTATTGGATTATGTGATTATGGCATTGGAATTCTCTATTAGATCTTTCCTGTTGTGGTCCCTCTGGTAGAGAGGGACTTGTTTTCTGGCCTTTGGTGTGTTTGAAAAGTCTGGCTATTTGTACGACTTCTCCTTTGCTTTGATTCTTCGACTCATTCTCCAGGGAGCATTCTGATGTGCAGAGCTCAGCTTTATGTGTTTGCTACATGGGATGGCTTTGTGTTTTGTTTTGCTACTGGGCATGAGTCACCCCTCCTGCTCCCTTCTTTGCAAGTTGTCTTGAAAACAGGCTGACCGATCCTTTTGGAAAACTTGTGTTTGTTGAAAGCTGTACAGCAAACTCAGTAGCAGGTCAGAGAGGCATTACCTTGGCTTGGAAGGGAGAGGTAGCATTCCAGTAGACTGCTCTTCCACTACTATTTTCCAAGTGAAGGCTTGGTCTAGGCCACTGTTACTGTTAACATGCTCCCTGTGAGTAATACAGCACTATAGTAGTGCTTTGATTTCCTCTCATACCCTTTCTTCTGTATCTAGAAAAAAAATCTAGGCATTATACTTCAGTTTTCAAAAGAATATTCCTCACATTTTGCCATAGCTGACTGAGGTGCCAGGAGAAGATGCCTCCTACCCTCATAGTGGGAAGTGAGAACCTTTACAAAGCAGAACCAGTGAGTGGAATATCAGGGAAGGGAAATTGGCTTAGCTGGCAAGAAAAGGTCAGGCCCAGCCTGGTAAACCCCATCAAAAAGAGTCAGTGTGACGAGCCAACTTCCACTTCATTTGTCACCTGTCAGTGCTGAGTGTGCTAAACTTAATATAACAGTTATGCAAAGGACGAAGAGGATTTGTGATGGGGAAAAGTGAGATAAGCTATAATTAACTGGAAAACTGAAAGGAAAGGGCCAAGCTGAGTTTCTTCTGTGAGCTCAGACATTCTTCACAAGTGCCCCTAACACAGAAATCAGCCACTCCTATATGCCTTTAGCAAGCCATCTATAGCTGTATTCTCCATAGTGTGCCAAACCTGGAAATGACACTACAAATAAACAGGATGGCTGAATATTTGTGGACATAAGTGATGACTGTTGTATGATGATCTGTGAGGCTTAGCGCTCCTGTCAGTGCAGAGCACAGCATCAGTCTCTGGTGTTGTCTGAGGAAGCAGAGAGGAGGCTCCCATGCTTATGCTAATTCCAGAATTAACCTCCCCTTCAGCATGGGTGAAAAAGGGGTTCATTAGCTGATGAGAAGGACAGGGTGGTTGTTAATGGCCAGCCCTAGCAACAAGAAACAAAGGGTTTCCTCCCCCTTGCATTTTCCTATTGCATGAGCTAATGCTTGTATCTGTGGTGGTTTGTTTGTGTCTCCTGCATTAATTGTTACTGCTACATTCCAGGTTTCCCAAACATCAAAAACACTTATGTATTGTCCTTTTGTTTTTGTGTAGTTTCCAGCCAATGCCGTATCCCTTTATATCGCACCTGAGTGGCCTCTGTGACAGGTTGCTTGAATCTTGAAGCATAAGTTAGTTTATATGGAAACAGGCAATTCAGTGACCTCTGTTTCTCCTGAGGAACAGTTTGGAAATAGCTTTGCTAGAACTGACAGTGCCCAAGCAGTGATTTGGCACATCGTTCTCATCATATGTGAGAGCTGCTCTGGTTTTGCATGGAGGCAACTGGCAGAATGGGCTATGAATGCTGGAAACAAATTCTGCCTCACCCCAAGACTTACAGAATAAATGGGCCTGAAATATTTTTAAAGGAAACCTTTCAAGTGTCATTAACAACAAAGTCAGAACTGCAGCCTCTCATGCAGCTGGGAAACATCTGCACGCACTTGGAACAGGTAACAGTTTGATGAGGGTAAGCTTGATATCAGACTGCACTCAGCTTTGCAAAGCCTCTGGTTTGGCTTGGAAGCACATTGTATTCAGGAAATGTTGGTAAATCATGGCAGCTCCTTGTTTCTGGAGAGTGTCAGGATGTGGAATACCAAACAAAAGGATAATTTTCCTGACAAATACAGCCTTAGTTCCTTATGGATTTTTTTTTTCTTGAATTTACTCATTATTCAAAAGTAGGTGGGTTTCTGTGCAATTTTGGAGGACAAGGGCTTGTTTTTTCTGTATTGTGATGGGCTGTCTTTAAACACCTCCCTGCATTTGGTAACTGTAGTCACAGTCACAGTGGTTAAATATCTAAGGTTTTATATTCCCTAATCTCAAAAACAGTTATGGTGCAGATTTTGTTGGAATTAGTTTTATTGTTCTGTTTCAGTGAAAACTTGTGCAGGTGGGTTTGCAAGATGCTTTCCATGGCTTTATGCATCAGTAGAAATTCAGTTACTCACAGAAATTATGGCAAGAGCACAGCAATGCCAAAAAAATTTCTCCTATATCTGAATGCATATTCTGAGATCTCTTTTGCTACCTTTGTTCTGAGGACTGTGTGGATAGTTAGGATATCATAATTTTTATGTTGCTGATATTTTGGCTCAAGAGCTGTGTGGCAATAGGGAGATTTGAGGTGAGGACCATGCTATGTTGTGTATATGGCGTATATATAACCAAAAGACAGTGTTGTCTTCTGTGTCTTTTCCACCTACCACCCCAGGATTATTGTTATTTCAATACTAGCAACGATTTGATTTAATTTGTTTGAATGGTTGATAGATTCATCAGGACACTTAAACACCCAAAATCAGTAGTCACATTTGCAAATCTTAGCTTAAAACTTTGAAAAAGTCCAGTGTCTAATATCTTTTTAGATTTGCTGAATAACACATTTTCCTCTGTACACACATTCCATGTGGAAAAAAAAATTTTTACCAGTGCATTTATTTGTTTTATTTTTTGTGAGTCTTGATCATTTTAAAAAATCTTTTTAATTGAAATGTCATGTGAAGTAGATTTGGGGATTCGGGTCTTTTCTTGGTCATTGTAGAACCATTAAGCAACACTGCAGTTACTCCACACATGATGCTGCTATTTTTGTCAGGAAAGCAGCAGGTCATCTTTCTTGCCCAGAGCTTCTTGGAAATTTCCAACAAGTCAGATCACAGAATTAATGAGACACACTCCTTGCCTGAAGCATGAACACTCGGATCACAGAGCACCTCCTAAATAAACAACGAAAAGTTGTAGAAGGCAGAGCTCCATTTCTGCAACTATGGCTCATGTTGTTGTCTGGACCTGTGCCATGCTGAACTGCTTAGCAGAGCCACCCAAACTGCTGCTAGATAAGATAAGATGATAAGATAGATAAGATGTCTACTAGGTAGAGCCTGGTGTTATTGGCCTCCCATTTAAATTAAATAGATACCCTTTATACAGAGTGAGAAATGTCAAAATACCCGGGGAAAGACCATCACACAAGTTCTATGGCATCTCCAACAAATAAATTAATGTACAGATATTACTGAGTCACAGTTTACCAAGAAGACTTTTCAGGAGTTTTTACTTTGCTAAGAGGGAGAGTTTTGGGATTTTTTTTTTTAAGCTTAACTTAAGGTGCGATAGATCAGTGTACATACTTTCATCCAGTTTCAAATCTGATCTAAGATCCCTAAGAGAAAAGCAAATATTCT
This sequence comes from Rhea pennata, assembly GCF_028389875.1. Classification (NCBI taxonomy): domain Eukaryota; kingdom Metazoa; phylum Chordata; class Aves; order Rheiformes; family Rheidae; genus Rhea; species Rhea pennata. Next base: position 10,466,414 of record NC_084679.1, on the reverse strand, counting down.
TTCTCTTTGTTACTGTCTCCTTTTTCAAGTTTATTCTAACCAGTTGATACTTTAAGTAACCACATTGTGTCTTACTAAATCAGTCATCATGGACCAGTCCATAAGGAAGCTTGTCTGTGGGATGTTCAGCTGAACACAATTTGAGCATTCTTGAGAGTGAAGCAATACGGGACACGTCTCCCAACAAATCAAGGGAATATAAGGCTTCAGAAGCCTGATCTATACACAGATTTTTTATTATTATTTGTATAAATTGCATATGTGCAGAGTAGGGCTTTTGTCAAAAAAGCTGAGACAGCCTCTAGGCTAGATAATGTTATGAAAATGTGGTGTCATATTAATGTATACAGATAGACATAATGTTTTCCTCTTCCTCTGAAGAGAATGCTTACACCACAGTCAGGTTAGAGACAAACATTACCTTCCAGATTCAGCTGTGCTGGTAAAAGATGTTACCACCACCAGCTGATGGTATTGCTACACTGATCACTGGAAGAGGCCTGGGCAAAGTTGGCTGTCTAGCTTAAGCACTTAAAATGGTTGGCCAGAGCAAACATACCAGCTCCAGCTGGTAGAAATAAGCTCCTGTTCTAGATGATTGTGACTGGCCATGTCCTTAAACACCTTTATACCTTAGGAATCATAGCAAAAAACTGCATGTAGACATCTCTTTTGTTATTACTTATAAAGGAAAGTTTCAGCAAAGCTTGGACATCATCTTTACTTTTTGTAAAGAAGCAAACTAGGATGGGTACCAATTAATTTCATATAATTATATAAAATTTTTAAGCTGCTTGGCCAAGGTTATGTAAAGTCAGTGGCAGCAACAGACCTAGAAACAGAACTCAGGGGTCCTGCATTTTAGCTATCTTTGCTAACCATTAGATGATACTTCCTCCAGATGTTTCAGTAAATGGTGCTATAAAAAGTTTTTGACATTGTTGTTGCAATTTCTCATTTCCAAAGGGCTGCTAGCCTTTATGTTTTTAATATCATTGCTTTGAAGCACCATAGCTAAAGTGACAGTGCCAGAAATAATAATAACAATAATAATCTGCATAGCACAACAGGCATTTTACCAGCATATAGGAAGACAAAGGTCCCTGTGTGTTTCATATTAGCACACTGAAAAAGTCTTATTGAGTCTATCTGGAATGCATAGGTGGGAACTTTAACCCCTCATATGCTGAGAAGAAAATTGTATGCAGACCAGAGAGCTGAATGAAAGGAACAAAAGGGCACATGAGTTTCATTCCTGTGGCTGTGGGAGGTCTTTCTGGACCATGTGCCTTGACAGCCTCATTCAGGCTTATATATCTAATATCCATGTGGCACCAGAGTAGTTAATTTAGAAGTATTTTTCCAGTTTCTTCCATCATATTTAAATATTCTTTATCATAGACCAAAAAAAGACAGAGGAAAGGAAAAAGCTAACCCAAACCTTTAAAATCCTTTTTCCTCTGCAAATTCTATCCTTATTTCTGCCATGGCTCACGTTCAAAACTTGAACAATAAAACATACAGCTGTGACATAGGGGAATTGTCCAAAAAGGACGATGTCTGAAGGTTTATGATTAGGTTTTATATTCCCTCTGTCTACAGAACAGCACTTCCTGAATGTTTCTGTGGTGGGAAAAGCATCCCAGCCATTTCCCCTTGTGGATGATGGTGTAATTAGAGCTGTAAAGAAAGAACCCATGACACTAAAAGGCTATAAGTGCTGTAGATTTAGGACAACAGGTTACTATGGAAACTGAAGTGAAAATAGCACCTTAAATGGGTGAATAACAATAATATAGAGTTCTCAGTTTGGATTCGTCTGTTAGTTTCACTAAAATACAGTCTGCCTTTCTGGCAGTTATTTGCATAACCTTTCCCATGGTGCTCTCTATGAAACCATGCTTTTCGTTTTTTTCCCTTTCAACTCTTCCTTTCTATAAAGAAATATTCTTTTCTTAAAAAAGAAAGAAGAAAGATGAGGAACTTCCAATGGATGCCACGCACCCATTTATAGATAATATCAAAATAATTTGAGCTCCATATAGGGAAATATTTAACATGCTAAATTGTGGTTTCCATTGTCATTACTAGTGCTATTGTGACAGAGTCATTGGTAGTAGCTAAAAATTCTCCTCCATCAGATGATGTCCTCTTATATTTTGGTTCAGTGATGGTATACTGGAAAGATGGGGGAATGCCAATGATGCCTTTGGAGACTGATGCAGGTTTCTGCATGCTGGACTTGTCAATTCTCAGCAACTGTCTCCTGGAATCCTGCTGGAATTAATATGTTTCCGTCTGAGACTAGTTCTCATGTCTGCAAGTGAGAGATCCTTTCCTTTGGCGCTCAAGTTTCTGAGAAAATCAGGAACCTTCTTTTACTAGCAGGGAATCTTTCCAGTATTTTCAGCATTGAAATCATCAATGGTGTCTTGCATTGATTCCATCACACTCTAACCAACATCTAAAAATGTTACTGACACAAATGTTCCAAGAAAGAATAGAGGACCACTTGGCATTCTTTGCACCATGATTTTTCTTGTTGTGCTGTTTAACACACTACTTCTGAGCAGTGAAACTGCAGCAAAAGAAAAATTTAACTGCTAGTGACAGAGACCTCCATATGGTCCTGTTTGTTCTGTGGAAATAGCCCCGTAAACTTTGTTCGTAGTAATAAATATACTAGCTTCAGGGATATTTAGGTGAAAATTATTGTTGATGATGGACTTCTATGCAACTAATCTGTGTAGGCTAAGTATATAGAAATATACATGTGGAATTATTACTAAAGTCAATGACAGCTGAATTGGGACACATCTCTGCAGTAATCGACCCTAAGAGCTTATGGTCCCTCTGGCACTCTGAATGGTTTGTGTTATCTGTAGTCTGAAATATGAATTAATTTTGCGAGCGGTTGGCTTAAAATCACATAAGCCACAGCTTAACTCTTTGCAAAATGTCCCCCACACAGAACAATTGTAAACCCCATCAGAGTCCTGAGTCTCCTTCTCTGCCTGCATTGGTGTAGTTCCAACAAAAACACTCTTCCAAATACAAATCACTTAAACCAGTCAGTTACTGGTCACTGAGTCTGAGTGAAAGTTCTGCGTTATGGGTGCGAGGCCTTCAGCAATACCATGGCCCAAATGGCAATGATTTCTGCTCTTAAGCTTGTGTTCGAGTTTGTTTAGTGAAATAATATGGGCTCCCCTGATTCGTCTGTTGCCATAAAAGAGAGAAAACTGCTTCTGTGTGTGTGCATCCAGAATCTCTCATTGCATGGCAAGCTAGGGAAATTTCTGGTTCCGGCTGCTCTGCTTGTGCGGGCTCAGGGCAACATCCAGATGCTGACATGCTGGCTCCAGACAGCCTCCCCAGCGAATAAATGCTGTTAAAATCTTGATCTGATTGGCAGCCCTGGGAATTCAATTCAAGTCCCCAGGGAGAGTCAGGAGAGCTTCTCTTTTCTCTGTGGCTATTGTCATGAAATTGAATAAATCCCCCTGACTCCCACCCCAACCCCCCATCCTCAGGTTGTCACTGACTTGGATTAATTTTGTATACATTTTTTGTATTCCTACCCTAGTTTTGTCATGGAGATGGATTTTACTAGTTCATTCTTTGATTTCAAAGCAAAACCAAGCAACTTGGCAAGTGTAAATCCAGGAAGGAAAGGCAAAAGACCTGGCAAAAGCTACTCCAGCATGACTGCTTGGTTGAATACCTGGTGCTTGGGTTGTGATACCCTAATGCAGACAGCAGATCATCAGCGCTGATGGGAGCGAGGCAGGTCAAACTGTCAGCTTCCTGTGGCACATCTTATCATTATTTTCTTCTTGTTAAGATATTGCTTGATTATTTGTCCATGGCTTTACCCATCCTTTAGGCGAATGTAAGTTATTCAAGGCCGTACTGGGGCCTAGTGTGCCCCTCTTGTCTGCTTCCTATTCATCTGTAGGACATTTAACATGTGATATTAGCCCGCAGCACTCACCAGTGAAGAGAGTAAGCCCCCGCACTGCAGTGTGGTTTAGGTCAGGCTCAAATGAATTGGAGGTGAACAGCAGTTGGGACCCGTTGCAGGGACTGGCCTGCCACATTCAGCAATCACAAAGTACCTTGGGGATCCTGCACTGGAGGTGGGTAGCCAGCATATAGGCTGGAACAGAGGCTACAGGGGCCAGCCTTAACATGCCTATCAGTCCTGTCTGGGAGAGATTTATAACCCTATCTAGCCTTTGTTTCAGCAGAGCACTTAAGCATCTTAAACTTTAGGCTTATGATAGAGGTTGGTGAGAAAAGACTGCAAAATAGATTTTTGCACTGAATTTTTATTCACTGAAACTTTTTACTCTGTTTCTTCCCTTTTGAAAGCAAAAATGAATCAAATTGGAAATTTAGCTTTTTGTAAGAAACTTTTTAGTTTTTAAAATGCATTTTGTTAGATCTGTTTTTCAGTTGGAGAAACAAAATATTTTAATGGAAATGAAAAATTCCCCCAGAATTTTCCTCAGAAAAGCAACCAATATTTTTCAGCCAGCTTTACTAACATGTTTAAAATTACTTGCAGGCTTAAGCATCTTGCTCAATCCACACCTTTTCTTCTCTCAGCTAAAAAAGCCGTTTTAACTTATATAGAGTATTAACTATAAGAGTTATATGCTCTCTTATCTCATAGTTACAGATCTTTAAAACTTTATTTTTAAAACTGTATGTAATTATTATATAGATTAGAGTTTTTCCACATTAAAATGTCAGACATTCCTTTAAAAATTTACACATATTAATGCTAATCAGGGCCAGAGAGAGAAACAGAATTTCTCTGAAAACCCTTGTCCAAATTAGTCAAGACTCCAATGTCAGAGGTCGGGCTGAAAAATATAAACATTGGCACCAGCTGTATTCCCAAACTCCTTTCATATTTGCCAAATTGTCTGATGTTTCTATTGATCATCATTCTGTCAAACTGGTTAAGAGTGCTGAAGTGTATGTTATTGCTACATGGTAGCGTTAACACCTTGTTGAGCTGAATGAGAAACCTGCACCTCTTTTAAGGCAATTGATTTAGTGTTTTGTAATCTGTGGTCTATGGATTCCTGGAGACTCTTCTAAGAGTGATTAAGGAAAGTGATCTTGATGACAGTGTGCTTGAATTTACTATAGGACAATATAAACTTGCAATGTAAATTTGCTACAGAACATCCACTGGAAAATTTTGGGGACCAAAAACCAGAAAAAGTTGAAAACTGTTGATGTAGACTGTCAGCAGGCTCAGCAGCTAGAGCTGTTCTTGGTTAAGATCTGGACATTTCCTCTCAAACATCAGCAGTGTACATGGATAGTATGTTTTCACTGGGAATTCTGCATCATTCTAGGTCATTCTGTGTTTAAAAAGGCATTAAAGAGATAGAAAGCTTTCAGGGAGAAGTGATTACCTGTAGAAATATGAGGCAGCTTTCACACAGAAAGATAGATTATTTATTGTGGAGAGTGGAGGAATAATGAGGAGTTATCTTAGAAGTATGTGAAATGAGGACCAATCTGATGATGGTAACAAACTCCTCTGTTTGTTTTATCGCAAGAGAGGAAGGAGATGTTTGGTAACTTTGAAAGGCAAAATTATTTAATAGATTAAAGACAATGCTCTGTTGGATCTTGCCAAAAGGTAGCACTGAGGCCAGGAATTTAGCAGGATTCAAAGAAGAATCCAAGAAGAGGAGAATTTTCAAAGACACAAAAACCAAGCGGGGCATCTAACTCCCAGTGGAAATTAATTGGATGCTGAACTTGCATACGTCTCCTTGAGATCCCCTCCTTGTCTCTATACACTGAGAACCTCACCAGTAGCATTAAAGAGGATGAAGTAAAACAATAAAGCTATTACAAACCATGTATGTCAAGGCATAAAAGCTCTGACCTGCATCAGTTAGGAAGGAACTTTCCCCCTGGGCAGGTTGTTCTGTAATTTGCCTGCTGTGAAGCTCCTATTTACAACTGTGCTGGGATATTTTAACAAAAAAGGAAACAAATAAAATGTTCTCCTTTTCGAAGCACAGAAATCTCAGAAGGAGAATCCCAAATTGCATGAAATCCTGAGCAGCTGATCAGAACTGCTGTCACTCCGAACCTAGGACAAACTGCTGCTCTTCATGCAGGTGGAGCTGCACTGAGCTGGCTGCGGGCCTGCAGCCATCCCGCCTGGTGTTCTGCTTTGTTGAATTTGGAATGGAGAGGAGTACTAAGTGTGCTTTAAGGGGAAATTACTCTTATGAACTTGTTTGAATGTTGATGTTAATTTGTCATGCTTTATAAGACATACCTGAGTATCTTGAAGCTTTTCTTCTCCCCAGATCAGTGCAACAAATCTCATGTGGCATAGCAGCATGCCTACCTACCCCTGTACCTAAAGTTCATATAGAAGGGTTTCTGCTTTCAATGCACAGGCCTCTCCCATACTAGATGAATATCTCCTGGTTTCCAAAGTAGTTAATTTACTATGAGCATGGGCTGAAAAGCAGACAGTTACAAGGAAGGTACTGTAGCTAAGTAGTATCAGCATTTGTGTTCTCTATGATCTGTGTGACACCCAATGACACTATAATGGTATTGCTCTGTCTGACCATGTAAATGAGAATGGCACATATATGAGCCTATATATGGAAGAAAATGCTATTTTCTTTGAGACTTGCCTTTTTGCTATTATAAGATGGTATCATTTTCTAATAGCAATAGAGCCAAGCTTGCAGTGGTTTATAAACCTTTAACTCAGCAGTAGTTCAGGATGGAAAAGAGCCCACCTGCCTGCATAAAAGTCATCCCCCTGCATCTTGCTTGCAATTTAAATACTAGAAAAGCAGGCCTTTTAAAGGAAAATTAATATGTAAATGCTAAGCTCGTTGTGAGACAGCTAAGGCAATTTTAGTGTCAAGCTTTGGGATTATGATTTACACCACGTTTGCCTTTTGACTGTGGCACAGAATAGCTTTAAAGTATGTTCTGACGGAACACATGCTATTGCCATCTTTGGACTAGTGAGGGCACAATGAGAATCTACAAGCATCTTGTGCAGAGCTTAGTGTCTTTATTAAAACTGATACACTTTTTTTGGTCTTTTTGGCTTTGATTTACAATTTTTTCGTCCAAGTCTTAATGCAAAAGAAGACTGTAGAAAAAATTGAAAAATGAATTTTTGTGGGCAAGCGCAAAATGTTGTCTTTCACAGTCTACAGTCATTGTAAAAAAAAAAAAAAAAAAAATTTAATACCAGTGAAGCTCAGGACATAGTATTAGTAAAATGACAGACAGATAAAAGGTAGGAGAATGTATTCCACAACTTCTGTTCATATTAACAAACCTGATTCTGTGGTCAGAAAGACATCATTTAAATCCAGAATGGCCCGAATTCCTTGGATAGAAAAAGAAGTGACCATACAGTCATGATCATATGTGAGATGAGAACAGCAGAGTCAGACCCAATGAATGTTGAGGGTCAGGTAGAATAAAGCAGATGGTATACTGCAAGAAGGGTATCTTGAATTTGCAGCTTCTGTTGACATGTGCAGCTAGTTTGTAAATATACTGCAGAGGTTTGGCATGTAATGCATGTTTTATTGCTATGGAGGACAGGGCTTTGGATCTAAATAATAATTGTGTTTACTGTAGTTCAGTGGTTTGATTGTTATACTAATTTGCTACATGTAGAGCAATTCTTGCAGATTACACTGATTGCATATGAACAGATTACCAGGACTTGCAGTTTGCTTCAGGGCAACAGCCCATGTGATAGAGATTAGGGGTCAAATTCTGTTCTGTACACTGCTGTGAATATTGATAATCCAATTGATTTTATCAGAGTAACTCTGTATTTAAACTGCTGTGATTAAGAGCAATATCTGACCTTGTATTTTCGTTGTTAGTATATACAGTGGTCTACAGCAGCGTTTTTTGTAATGAATAGGAGTAGAATGCATAGAAGAGAACAGTATTGTTATATTTTGTTGAGATTTTTGGAGCAGTAACATGAGCCTTTTATTAACTTTAGTGATACCATGTTTAACCATATGAAAATCTCAACTATGCAGTGTAAAATGGAAATTTTATTGTAATGCAGTTTCATGCAACATCCTCCAAAGAGAATGCCCTTATTTCAGGCTGAAGTGCTAGAAAGAACAGTGTACTGCAGTATTTTGCAGAGACAGCATGATGCACAAGCCATATAATGCTGATTATACAAGATGAACTGTGTTGTGTATAAAACAAGTGGATGTGAATAATGTAGGTGGTTATTCTTGGATTTAGTACTCGATCTTATTACCACCAAAGCCTATAACAAAACTTCCCCCATCTCCAGTGAGAGCAGAATCAAACCCTGCTGCTTCAGTAGCACAGCACAACCTTCTCAAATACGCTGCAGAGAGAGTGGTACATTGTAATGCAGATTATATTGTTTTGGTGCTGCGTCAGGGAGTCTCCTGGTGGTGTGTGCAGCGTAACAGAAACCTTAGCCTCACGGCTTTTATAAATAGGTGTAGTTATTTTAATGTTACTCTTGTTAAATTCACAGCTGCTGAAATAGCACTGAGTGACAGGAGTAAGCAAGCTTCATGTGCAGCCACCCTGGCAGGCTACTAGATTTTGATGCTTGTTCCTTCAAGGAGAAGAGCTATTTTGTTCCGTTCTTCTATTTTGTTGCTGGAAAGCAAAGCAAGGGCAAAAAGCAAATGCTAGGCACTGTCTCTCCCTGGCCAGCAGTGTGCTGACACAATGCCAGGTGCAGAGACCTGGTGGAATCAGTAGGGTCTCCCAGCGGACAGCTGCAGCAGGCAGCACCCTCCCAGGAGGCAGCCAGAGCCAGGGCACAGTCACTGGTGGTGTGGGTGGCAGAATGGGAGGCTGGGGCTTGTGAAGGAGAGAGCAGACCTGCTGCTAAACATTGGTCTGGACTTTAGCCACCTGCCCAGAGCCACTTCTGCACATGGGTTGTTTGTGTGTCTAGCTGCATCCTTCTTGGAGATTGTGTGTACTGTGAATAGGCCTGGGCAGCCAACAGCCACTGACTTACTAATATTATAAATAATACATATGCCAGAGTTTAATTGGATGGCTACTGGGCCCTGTGTCTGACCCTTTCAAGACAGAGCCTTGAAGCCATCTTTGACCCTTGTGATCTTTTGCTCTTTAGATTTCAGAGTCACATCAACTGCTGATTTTTCCCTGGAACTTGGTCCTTCCATAGGTGACCAGGTATCAAAAGGCAGTCACAAGCTTGTTAACTGATACTTAGGTTTTTCCGGTGTTTCTGAGAGGAGACAACATGCCCCCTTTTCCCATTTGCTAAATGGGAAATCACTGATAGATTACAGCTGCCATCCTCTCAGGCCTGTTCCACTGAAAACAACATGGTCGTAGTGGTATAGTGACTTAGACTGAAGGATTTTTTTTGAATGGAGCTGATGCACCAGCAGTAAAGAATCAGAGTTGAACCTGTGGCTGAGTTGTTGTGGCTGGCAGTTGTTGTTTCCTCAGGTTTCTGGAAGGCAACTACCTGGGGTAACTTACTGTGAGTTTAATTACCTATCTGAGTAGAACCAGCCTTTGAAGGAAGAATGTTGAGGCTTTAACTTCTTTAACTTGAGAGGAAAGCTGTTGTGTGTGCAGTGAAAGTGATGAGTAGGTTTGACTTATTTGACTTTGTGCTAAGTTTGTAGGTCCCAAGAAGGTTTTCTCTTACTGGGTTCCTCATTCATGAAAATAAAATCCCATTCATCTTTTCTTTGTATCCAGCACTAACCCTCTGTGTGTTTACATTATATATATCTAACGGTGTTCAGAATAGCAATTTTGAATCAGACAGATTCGTTTGCTTCCTTAACTGTCCCATCGTATCAGCCTGACTAGCAGCTGCATACTAGCTTACTAGGGCCGTTAGCCCTCAGTGCATTAGTTTTTCTCCTTACTACCCGCCCTCGGAAGTCAGGACCTCTAATAGGCCAGAGAGATTAGCAAAATCTCTGTAAGAGTTAAATGGATTTATACAACTTTGACGCAGCCAGAATCACTGCTTCTCGGTTCTGTCATTATTACTATGACAACCTAATTTTTTGATTTCCAGTTACTATTGTCCTGTCGTTGTAGGCACTGTACAAACATACAAAAGATGATGGTCTCTGCCCTGAAACACTTGCAATCTTGAGTACACAATGAGAGATAGCAGACTGATGCAACAGACACGTATTACCAGACAATTAAAGTTTAAGGCAGCAGAGGGGTTTTAGCCTCAGGTCCTCAGGATTGTCAGGTTCTATTCTTGTGGTTAGGTTCAGGTTTGCTTTCTCCTGGATGGAGTGGAACCAGCTTGCTTGTGTATCAGTTTATGCAAGTGTCATTGTTTTACTGCCTAACTTGAATGAGACAAGAAGCCTGAGATAAGTAGATGGGGGCTGTCGTGTACCAGATAGAGTTGAGTGGCTGCTGACAAAAGGTTTTAATGGATAGTCAGTAGTTTCACTGTCCTGTCTCTGTTTCTTTGCAGAATCTAGTATAAGTTAGAAAAACACTGTCCGTATGATATCTCTGACTACTTTGTTTTGCATGCCCTGGGTGCTCTGGACAGCCCAGTTTAGTTCACAGAAATCGTGGGAAAAGGAGATCCTTGTGGATACTTGTGTTAACTACGGACCTACGTGAGTATTCATGTTGAAATACTCAATAGCTATTTTGAAGGCAGATTTTGATTTTGGGAGGCAAGCAGCAAAACCAGAAACATCATTTAGACAATTAGTCACACTAAATAGATAATAAACTACAATAAAAATGCTCGAAGTCAATAGTTGTGGCAAAATTGTTTGCAAATGTTCTAGATAAGTAAGGTATTTCAGAAAGCATTACAAATATTCTGGTTTGTAGTATATTTGCATAAACAATCAGATAAGGCTGAGTTACACTTTAAAACAATGGTTAGAAGTATCTATTTCTGGGTTTGTTTTGAGTAGTTGGCTCAGATCTGGTTTGAAATTTTGATGTTTTAAATAGATGTGGTTAGGGAATAACTTTGCTGATATGGTTGTAGTGGTAAAAAGCCATAGTGTAAAGAAATGTTATTAATAGGCAGTATTCCAAGCAGGAGTATTACAAGTAGCAGGGGTATAACAAATGAGGATGGTGAAGCCACTCTCAGCTACTGCCTCTAGACACTGACTCTCTGCTGCTGATGGGTGATGTTTTGCTTCTGTGTGAAAGAAGCAAAAGTCCTTCCAGGTGTTTAGCATGCAGCTGTTTGACTAAGAGGAGGAGGGGAGGAACAGTATAGTGTTATAGCATAGGAGGAAAAAACGAAGTGTAACATGCCTCTGTATATCAATGTGCTCAGAGCAGTACTGCAAGAGATGACTGTCGCATTTTCCCAATAGGGAAAGCAAGATCTGCATGGAATGCCTTTAAGACAAGGTCTGCCAGGCTGAGGAAAGTTGTAGGTGTGTTGGTATAACAAAGTGGTGTAGCTTTCTAGTGCAGAACGAGCCCCAGGCAAAGTTCCAGACAAGAAGGGTAGTGTTCTGTTCGACACTGTGTGACTGGCTTTTAGAAATGTAGGGAACCTCACACTGTGTGGGCATTTATTTCCTTCATAAAATCTGATATGCTCTATTTGACACCTGTGAGCAGGTTTAGTCGTTCCTAAGAGGTAGCTCTGTATATGTCAATTCCTCAAGGCACTGAAATCTGATGAGGATTTGCTCTGATACTTGTAGTGTCAGTGTGCTGGAGTCTGATAGCTGATAGTTGTATAAAGTTGAGCTGAACAGGAGTACAGGAATTGCCTTCCTTACCTTATAACTCTTACTGAAAATCATTTTGTTTATTTTCCTCCATTGTTTCATTTCTGGCCAAATCACCATTCTTCAGATGCATCGCCCTGCATTGATATTCAGTCTTTTCAACACTTTTTCAGTTTAACAGATCTTGCAGAAGAGGTTATTTATGTTACTAAAGTTTGCAGGATCTGACTTGTCTTCATCCATATGTAACCTGTGATTCTGCTAAATTAAAGAGAGGGCTCTTTCTCCTCCCCAAGTAAGTTTGGAGAATCTCATCATCTTTGGGTAGTGTTCTTCCTCTGTATTTGTTTGCTTTTGGGAGAACGTCAGCAAGGAAAAGGCTTCTGTTGGTACTTTATTTAGATAGACAAAACAAGCCATACCACCAATCTCAGAATTAATTCAGCCATGTGAGCCATTGTCTGTTTCTTCTGGGATGGAGTCAGAAGGAATTAAAAAAGCAGTTTTTCTATCATTAGAGATCTTTCCAGATCCACCAGCCTTTCGGTCTTATCAGACCCTTGTTTGCAGTTTTGTTGCTTTTGTGTTATTTTCTTAAGCCCTCTCTGCTGACATTAAACTTCTTGATCTGTTCTACTTTTGAAGTACTAGTAGTTATCGCTCATTTTGTTCTGGCTTCTCTGTTGTTGTTTTCTTCTTATTGATGTCCTTTATGATTGCTATCCCCTGATTTTTAATGAACCTTGTCTCTTTCTGAAGCTCCTTTGGAAAGATGCCTTATATGCTGTGAGGTTACGTGTAATGCAGGAATCTCTGACTGTCCAGAGATTTGCTTCTCCCATGGAGCAACCATGTGGCTGGACTTTCCAGGAATGCCATGAATAAGAAGGTGCTTGAGAATGTTTGATTTCTGTACTGTAGTTGCAGTCCTTGGAGTAGAAAACAGGGAAGGTAGTACCACAGTAAAGGCGCATGTGTGAAAAGCAGTCAGTACACCTTTTCTTATCCTGAGTTGCATCTAACAGTAGTTTCAGCTGAAATCAGCGTAGCCGTTACTGTACTCGTAGCTGTCATGGAAAAGATGGCAGAACAGAGACTATACTTCTTAGAGAAATGAACTTAAAAAACAAAGGAGCAAAAAAGCAGCTCCTTTACATATGGCATTTTCAGGTAAGCCTATGCAATATAGACCTTGCTTCTCATACAGCTTAATTAATCCAGGCAGAATGCAATATTATATATCTGTATTACTTCCAGCTCCTCACTAGTGCTGAACAAACTTAGCTATTTCCTCTCCTGTTTGGGAAGGAGCCAAAATGAATGCGGCTCTTTCTATAATAACAGAGGTTGTTGGGACATCCGTGCTACCCTATACAGCTGAACCACTTCTCTTTGAGAGCCTGGCAAGAATGATGTAAGCAGAGCCTCGGGACTGCTGTCTCTGAGAACATCGCTGCTCTCAGACTCTAAGGAAGGAGTATAAAGTACTGTTTCTATGCTGCTGTTAAAATAGTAGTAGAAGTGATTAGATTTCTTTCTCCTTGCTTCTCATGGTTGTGCAATTACCTTTAATTTTTAAAAGAAGATGTTTTGAATCTGGAGCATCAGTTTGCTAAGAAAGTGATACTTAGGGGTCTGGAAACTTGAGTGGAGTGTTAAGAAACAGTCTCTAGCAAATCAGTGGTTAACCAATAAGGCACAGCATAGAAATAGGATGGAGGAGTGTAATTATCATGGGATAAGCAAATGATTAGTATTATGATGCTCAAAGTATAGCCCTAGAGTCAGGCGCTTAATAATTAATATTATTATTCATGGATGGGTCTTTATGTTGTGGGAGCTGAATATTTCTGGCGCTGGAAGAAAATGTAAGACATCAGTTTAATATGCCAAGCAGGGCTTATGAGAGAGCAGTGTGCTTCATATAATTTAAATCTGCCCGTTAGCCACGTGCTCCCCAGTGGGGATGGAGTCTTCCTCCACTTGCTTTCTACAGCTGCTCATACACTGTGAAATAAAAAAAATATATATATTTTTTTCTTCTTTTAATATTTTTGTGGGGAAATCAGTATGTCCAAAATGGAGGACAAAGGTGAATGAAGGAAGACATGGGTGAAGGCTCTAGGAAGAATGAGGCAGAGATACGAGCTGGATGTTGGTGGTGAGCCCAGGTCTGTTCTTCAGGTAGCTTTGGATGTAGTCTCTTCTCACTGATACACCTTTCCAGACAAGAGTTGTGCCTGGTTTATAACACTCACACTGTTTGAATAATATACACATGCACTCGGATTCTGTGCTTGTCTACCTTTAGGAGTTAGTTCGTAGCTCAGTACTACTCTAAGCAGCCAAAACAGATTTGGACAGACGAGTCAGTGAAGGAAAGCAGAATCTCTTCTTTTGGCTTCAGAGCAGAGCAAAAACACTTCACAGAGGTGGCTTCAACTTAAAGGGTACTGGAAGTTTAAGGGGTCCTTTTATGCCTGTTCTCCTGGGCAGGATAGCTCCAGGTACCACTTTGTATAAGGTGCCACTCCAGTTAAGTGACTGTATTTTGGTTAAATGACACCCTTCACTGGTGCAGTTGTGGTTGGCTAAAGTGCTCTGACTCTCAGCATAGGTTTCTCAGACACTACTGAACACCACCTGTTCCTGCAGAGCAAAACTCTGCTCACTGAGGTCACTGTTTTTGGCAGAGCCTGCAGATTTTGAGTGCCACATTTGAGACACCATCTTTCTGAGGTGCTAGATCTCTACAGCTCTCCGGAGCACCTGAGGAGCTTTAAGGTTCTCAGTGGAAATTGGCAGCATCACAGAGTGGACTTCCAAGTCTAACACATCCTTCTGAAAGTGTAGGTCTACCCACTGTGTCTCTTACCAAACAGTGTGATGGGGCTTACGAATGTATCCTGAATCTAAAAACCACACAGCTCTGAAAATACATTTTCTATTCTTAAAGTTTTTCTGTAATAAAAGTATTATGGAGTTAACTGGGTCTCTGTCAAGGAATGTCCTGGCCTTGTTAGATTGTTACATTTAGCTTAAAAAAGGGCACAAGGAAGAACTTAATAGCTTTCAACTTTATGCCCCAACAAAATGTGAACAATAGACAAGAGCTTTACTCTCTGAAGTGCATGGGCGAGCTGTAGTAAGATCCATCACTGCCTTCATAACCTCCCAAATCCACAGTATGTGCCTGGTTAGTGGCGATGGATCGGAGCAGACACCGAACAGCACTGGCATTGCTTTTGTGCTGACGTAAGCATCAGCTGCAACATCCTGCAGGCCAAGCGCTCTGATCTTTGTCTTGGACCTGATGTCAAGCAGGATGTTTTGGTGTTTGATAGCTGCATTTCTCTGCTTAACTGCTTTATAGTGAAGGCCTGTTTGTCTGGGACTTAGCTGTACGTGCTAGGGATCTGGCTGATATCTGTGAGTCAGTTCGGAGGCCAGTGCCTAAAATCTGGGCTAGTTCTTGTTTGAACAACAGTACAGGCTTGATTCAAATGGGCATCCCAAGCGCATCCAGGAAAAACAGCAAATGAGGTTGCAATTATGAAATAAAGGGAGGAGATATTTGATTTGGCCTCCAGTCACTAAGGGACAGCATCAGCCTCTGCAAATTCCAGTTGGTGAGCTGCTCCCTGTTGGAATGGAGGTAGACAGTGTGTGCAGACATGCTGTGTAGGCATTAGCTGTCCTTAGTGCAAAGGGATTTGTGTCTCCATATGGGTAAGGGGGTGCTAGGTAAAGCCTTGCCTTTGGGTGAGTAGTGCATAATTTGGCAAAATCAAAAATGATGTATCAACTATTTCAGGAAATGGAGACTCTGAATGTGCTATCTATGCTGCCATGCTTGTAAATGAGCAATGCCTATTTTCTTCTAGTATCTAGTATTTTCTTCCAGTATGTAGTATCTAGTTTTTTAGCAGGTGGCTGGTAAAGTTGTGTTCTCCTTACATTCCAGTCCCAGAAAGTTGTGATCTTGCTAAGTGCCAGGGTGCAGTGGGGCAGGATGCCCTTTCTTCCTTTAATTTTTTTCCCCCATTACTATAATCCTGTCTTTTTGATCTTGCTTCCTGCAGTATTATGAGGACTCCAGTGGATTGCTATGGCAACTGGCCAACCAGGCCTGCATACTAAATGGGGATGCCTCTGAGAGGGGTCACAGAGGATGGAGTTAAAAGTGTTAATAATGCAAACAAACAGAACAAACCCACAACAGCAGTAACATCACTTAGCCTTACCCTGTGGGATGGGATGGGGGATATGAAGAAGGAAGCTCAGTATTGCTGGCATTCTCAAGGGCCAAACTTTTAATCAGGTACCAGGAGGGGAGAAATATCACACTCTTCTGCTCCTCCTTCCCTCTGCAGCCCTCACCACAAGCAGATGTCTAGCGGGCATGTTGATGCGTAAATAAAGGTGGACTGTTAATTTACGGGGAGTTGGGGGGTATGGCTTTGTGAATCGGGGATGCAAATGTTCAATTATTGCAGCTTGACAATGATGAATGGAGATGGGAAGAGAGGCTGCATGGCTGAGTTCCTCCTCTGGGTGCCTCTGTTCTGGCTGGTCTGGCTGCATGTCTGTCTCTGTGCTTGTGGCTCTGGGGAGCGCTGGCTGGAGAGGGAAGTGTGGCAGAACAAAAATGCCTCTCTGGCTTGGGGCAAGGAGAGCTGACAGTAGGGTACATCTCCGTTTAATAAAGCTGTGCAGAGGTGGTCTGAGAGGCGTTCCTAAATATCTGGCAAAAGAAGCATGGAGGTGGGGAGGGTATGTTTTGTACTGCCTGCTTGGCTCTATCTCCACCTTCTCCAGTCTGCCATATTGGGTATCCTCCAACCTTCTAGCCGCAAGCCCATATGGCACAATTGGAACAAGTCAGCCTTTTTTGGCAGAGATGGAGGAGGAATGTGTGGCCGGAGGGAGGGAGAGTGCAGAGGTGGTTGCTGCTGTTACGGCCAGATGGCCCTGAAAGGCTACTAGCAGCCTGAGGTGGCTCATTTTATACTGCTCTCTGGCTCAGATCTCTTCAGCTGCTTTATCTCTGCTTTCCTCCCCCTAGGTCAATGGTCAGTGCCTGGTGTAACAGGAACCACTTGAACATGGCACTGCAGTTAAAAGCTCATGAGCACTTTCATCCTGATGAGCTGTAGGAGGCTGGGTGAGCAGGTGCCCCAGAGCCGGGGGAAGTGGAGAGCGTTTGGCCTTGTGCTGCAGTTGGGAAGCCTGTCTGAATATATCTGCAGCACAGGAAGAGGTGTTGGGGATGGAGGAGTCTGGGTGTGCATGTCTAGCTCAGAACTTTGCTCTGGGGTGAGGCCGCTCAGAGCTCATCACAGAGACAGGCAGGTAGTGCCTTGATCACACTTTCCTTCTCAAGAGCTCCATGAGCCTTTCTTAGCTTACCTATCTTTTCTATCTATGCTTTCCTGAGAGCAAACTCTCATTTGTTTTCCATGGGGTTGCATTTGTGCACAGGGGATGAGAATTTTGATGCACAGTGAAAGCCTCTACTTGTTAGAGCAACACATTTTCACAGGCTGGGCAAAACACTTAGCCAGGCACCAGGGAGCTCCTTGAAGTTGTGGGCAGAGGCACTAACCTGATAAAGGAGCAGGACTCCACAGAGCAGGAAAGGTGACAGTGAATGGCAGAGAAAGAGGTAGACCTGCTCTTCCATAAAACAGCTGTCTTTATAAATTAATGAACCCTGCTGAAAGAGGTTAAAAGCCAGTTTACAATGAACAAAATGTGCATTTAGCAGTACTTTCACCTAATTTTAATTATTTGGAGCCCTACACAGAAAGTCAAACAGTGGTGGTATTCCACGGCTCCAATTCTGGCAGTGGTATTTGGAGGCACTCACCAAACTGACAGCCAGCAGAGAGGGTCGTGCTGTCCTGCAGAGCACTGCCATGGCTGTGACAGGACCGGCACATTTATGGAGTGATTCTGCTTATGCTATTCCCTACAGATCGTTCAGTCTTTACACTATGTCTTTGCAGCAGAATTAATGGCACTTTTTTCTGGGCATCCTCTCTGGCCTATTCCAGGTAGCTCAGCTGCAGTTTGGCGGTGCTGCTAACTGTGCTACCTTCAGCACCCATCCACACTGTGAGGACTTCTGGATTTACATCCAGTGGCTCTGGTCTGCAGTGAGAGGAACTGTTCTTTAATTCTTTTCCAGTGAATTTGCCTGCCCTGTTGTATGTGAAGACATTGGAGAGCTATCAGCACTTGAATGATTTAGTGGACTCAAGTTACCAAAATGCTGTAGTAACACCTATGTTACCTACTCTCCTGGATCCCACTGTAGGATGTTGCTAAAGCAGTTGTTGGGATGGGGCAGCTCACGTTAGACTTACTGTGTGCCTGTAACTAGGAAATCTCATCCCATTGCTAGGTGCAGAACATTAATAGGCTGCTCAAATCTGATACACTGAGCAAAAGATTTGCACTGCTGATTCTTTCTTCTGCTCCCCTGCAGCTAGGATATAGCTCACACGTTTGCATTGTAGCACTGTTGCCTCCCTCCTGCTGTGTGATCTGTGCCCCAAATGGTTGTCACTATGGTCATTCCAGTGTCATGTAACCGCGTATGGTTTCACATGTTGATGAAGAAACTTCAAAGGTTTGGAGAAATGGCTCCAATGCATTTGTGGAGTGGCGTATAGAGGAAGCAGCTTCCTGTCTGTTTCAGTGTTAGTATTGATAATATTAAGAAAGAAAGAAGGTGTTCAGATGCCATGATGCTGACAACTATATAAATACCTAACTGAAGTTTCTAACTGTGTTTATCAATTTCTTTGAAAAGGGCAGAGCTATGAAAGTGTTCCATATTAACCTTATTATTAACCTTATTGGGCACACAAGCCCTTCCAGTGTGCTAGCTGTGTAAAAATACTAGGTTCAGCTCTGAATTTCTGCAAAGGTTGGGGAATACTGGTTCTGGGCTGCTTTGTAGGAGCCAGACTTTGCATGCTGACATTGTATTCCCATGAAATTCTGCATCCTTCCAGAAGTGGGCTTCAGCACTGTGGCTCTTCCACAAAATGTTTTTAGCTGATTTTCCTTTGCCAGTTTCAATATGTTGTTATTCCATTTGTAGGACTGCACCAGGCTCCCTGCAGTTGATAATTAAACACACTGGAAATTCTTGACTTTCATTTTTGACCAAAGACCCTAGGCAGGCTGGCACAGAGGGATAAGGTTTGCTGACTTTGGTGTAGGAGGCCCAGAGTTCAGATTCTCGTCCCTTTCTCAGCACTTCTCTCTTTCTAATGAAAACAATAAAGAGAAGAGAGATATGTGATCAGAAAGCACTTGGCAAGTACAAAAATATTGGAAATGGGATGTTTTCTGCAGAAATTGGATGAAGTTAGAACAGGCTGAGCCTTGGAGTGGGCCAAGTTAAATAAGCAGCAAGTCCTGATAACTTGGTCCGTTTTTAAGGTTCATACACCCGCATATGGAATCTCAAAAGGGTAAACCAATGTGACCCTAATTGTGCCTTGTTTATCTTGGCTGCTTAAACAGCTCACCATGCTGTAACTTGGCCCCCTCTACAGTGATTGCATCTTTATACAGTTGACCTTTTTCTCCCCCTCCAATTTTTTTGTATGTGCTACAAGTTTTCATGTCAGATATAATTATCTGAACCCCCGTAGGCTGTAAGGATAAAGTTTCAGCCATTTTTGGCAATGGGGTTCTTTTCCCAGGGCTGCAGATAGGTTAGGTGAACCAGATGTACTCAGATAAGTTCGCTGCAATTTCTCTCTGTTTTTCTGGGTTGTGCTTCAAAGGATGGTCCTTGTGCTTAGGGGTTAGTTACCTTATAAACTGTAACTTATATTTTTCCCTGTTGTGATGAGGGCATTTTTCATTTCATTGAAACCTGGCTTAAACTATCATATTCTTGCAGGTTCTTTTCTGGAACTTGGGATTTGACAGTTCTGTTTGTTTGCTTGTATGTAAGTGCTTGAACTAAAACCAAAAAGTAAAACACTAGATGGTCGTTGCAAACCCAGTGGCGTCACCTGCAGCAAGGTCTGTGTAAGGGGCTGTTCCATAACAGCCCCAGGTTTGGCTGCATGACAGACACGGCTCAGGTACTCAGAGCTGTGTGTAGGGGGAGTTCTGTATCACAGTGCAGCCAGCCTTCTGGTGCCTTCCCCTCCTATTCCCCACCACCTAACCAGATTACTCATGGAGTGGAAATCAGACAGATTGGTGAGTTGGTTAATTAATTCTGTTTTATTATTATTATTTATATTGGGAGACTACAAAGAGCTCTCCGAGGTCAGGACCCCCTTTCACTAGGCACTAGAAAAGCCCATGGGCAGGACACTTCCTACTTTCATTTGATTTCTGTCTTGGTAGACAACAGTAAGGAAGAAGGCTATGTTACAACCCTGATTTTGCACAGGAGAACCAGGGGATAGCAAATAAAGGATTTGGCCAAGGCTGCATAAAGAGTATGCAGCTAAGCCAGGAAGTAATGTCAGCTTTCCCAAACTCCTGTGCAGGGCCTGTATCGCAGAGCCATCCTTGATTCTAATTCAACCTATTTGCTTTTAGATTTCTCCATCTTAGTGTTTTCAGGCTCAGTTAAAACCACCTTTCTTCCCTGTCTCTTACTCTCTCACCTCCTGATCCTTGACCTCAGAGGCACAGTAGAAATATTCAATAGAAACAGCGTTTTTTTGGAAGCAGAACACAAAACGTAAAATAAGTGACAGCACTGTTCAGCTGCATACTTGTAAGGGGTAAAAGGGAAACAAGAAGAGCTCACTGGATTCTTTCTGTTGTGAGTTGCTGATTTTCCCTCCTTTCTGCAAATGCACCTCAGGAGCACCTCCTGATTTCTTTTAAAGCCGCATTCCCTGGCAGACCCACGGGCCATGCTCTGATCTCTGCTGAGCATCAGCTGCACTGACTGAAGGCAGTGAGAGCCCATAGTGCTCAGACCCCTCAGGAATTGCCTCATTTTTTTTTTTAATTTCATGTTTTTGTCTATTTGGGAGGTGACCAGTGGCACTTAATGTGGGTCAAGCCTAGCAAACTGATCTCCATGGCAACCCTTAATGAATGCCATTGGCTCAGTGGTTCCATCCCTGCATCTCATTAAATTTCAATGACTTTCATGGGGCTCGGACATGTAATTAATATCAAACACATGGTATTCAGCAGGATAAGATTTAACAGCAGGCAACGTGTGCCGGAGTGGGAGAGTGATGTGGGGGGGGAATGTTTGGACTCTGTCCCCAAACACAGCAGGAACAAAAAGCCTATGAAAAAAAACAGAGAAAGACAGAGTCTACCTGGCTGTTGCTGTTTGCTGCCTGCCAAGCCACAGACACCTGCTCTTTAGGTCCATTTGTCTAGGTGAAGACTGTGAAACAGTTGTGATTGGAGCTGAGGCAGCCTTCTGGGGAGCGATTCTCAGTTGCTTTGTGACCAGTGGCCATCTTGCTGGAAGCAAAATAGACCCCTTGTTGTAGGAAACAGGGTCGTATGAGCTGGCTGAAGGAAACTCCCTGAAGGCCAGCGAGAGCGGAGGAGACAGCGCCAGGCGGAAACGCATCCTCAGTTGCATTGCTTCCATTTATTTCAATCACATACAGGTAGGGCCTCTTCCCCTTCCCAGCTTCTGTGACACATTGCAAACTGTCGCCATGCCCTGCACAGCAGTGTGGAGTAACAGCTTCCAAAATCCTTACAAGAAATTAGTCTGAACTCAGGAAAATCTTGTGTTCATCATTACAATTGAGTGAATCATAGGACTCTTTGAAAGCAGGCGAGAGAAGTTCAGGCCAACGGCTGCAGCAGTACCATGCCACAATGTTAGCATGGAGATCATATGATGCCCCCCCCCCCCACGCTCCAGCTGCACAGTAGGTCCAGAGGAGGCTTGTTCTCTAGGGAAAGGGACAGATGGCAAAATACAGAGGAGTGATGAGGAGTGATTTTTGTTTTTTGCCAAACAGAATTTGAATTTCCTAGGGTTTGCCTGCCTCTAGTGAAGATCTCTGTTGTTTCAGCTGTAGGTAGCTTCTAGTATCAAAATCTTACAGCATCTTATCTCTCATGATGTTATCAGAGGTGAAATGAAACAAAGAGGGAGGGGAAAATGGAGGAAATAACCTCTGCTAATTACTAATATGAAAAATGAGTAATGAGATGAAGAAATAATGTGCTATCAGATACAATTCTGGGATTTTTAAAACGAATTATTCTGTCTTCAGCTGCATTACTGCTATTCCCCAGGGAATAATATACAATCCCCACAAGGATATGAGGGTATAATTCAGTGGCAGCTCTGGTGAAGTTATATTCAGTTTAATGAACATTGGTGGGAAGCTAAGATTGAATTATTGCCTGAGTGCTCTGTCAGGTTGCCTCATGTTGTTATGCAGGATATAAAGAAAATTATTATTGACAATACTAAGGAGATTCATTTTGTCTGAGTGAAGGAGGTAAAGGAGGTGTATTGAATATGTGGTGTAGTGAGAGAAGGTTAATCATGACTGTAATGTGGGATGGGGAGATCGATCATGCGTGGATCACAGGGATGGATATTTAATGTGTTTGTGACACGGCAGGGGAAGTTTTACTGACTAGGATGCACGGAAGGGACAGAGTTGGAGGTAATAACAATGACTTACTATGTGAATAGTAAATAACAGTGTGGGGAGGACAGTGTTCAGGGATCTGTGTGCCCACTAGAAAATGCAGCAGTGGGAGAGAGAATGGGATTTCCCACAAAGTAAGGTTAGGCCAAGTTTGAGCCATCTCTAAG
This sequence comes from Rhea pennata, assembly GCF_028389875.1. NCBI lineage: Eukaryota > Metazoa > Chordata > Aves > Rheiformes > Rheidae > Rhea > Rhea pennata. The sequence continues at coordinate 10,443,839 of NC_084679.1, read as the reverse complement.
CCTCAAAGAATATTCATGCCCCTGCAAGTGTTGAGAATGACAGTCAGCCAGTCACCCAATTGATGCTTGTCCTCTTCTGCCATTAGGTGGCAGCATGTTGATTTGCAAAAATTGTTCCTCTAGCGTTTACAGAGCCCATTCATTCGGAGAAGCCCGAGACCTCCAGAGGTTTGCGAGTTCAAGCTCACCTCACCTACTCAACCCAGGAGATATGCCCGTCGTACCAATAGGGAGGCTGGTGCGGATTGGTTACCTGGTCATGCCATGAGGGTGTGAGGGAGGTGTGGCAGAACTGGAACCTGAGCCTAGGTTTTGTAGGTTCTGAGCTGTGTCTCTGCTTTCTCCCTCTGCGTTACAGCTGGAGGCTCTGATCACATTCTCTGTGTGGTTTGCTCACAGCCTCCTGGGAGACTAGATCTGAGGCTGGCAAGGGTGACATAGGGACACAGTGACATGTGCCAGATAAAGGATGACAGAGGTTCTCAAGGTATCCTTGTGCTGTACGGACAGATGAACCTTGGAGACTTCTGGTATAAAACCAGAGGGATGGCAATAAACAGGAGGATGGATTATCTTCTGAATTGGCTGTTGCACTTACTCTGCATGCCACGTCCCAGCAGTGGAAAGGGCTTGCTGGCTGGTAGTTGTGGTTGTGTAATAGAAAAGTCTTGTTCGGTTGTTTCCAGCAGTGAACAAATGACACCTAGCTGCATTTAGTATGCAGGATTTCTGGCCTTCCCCCTGTTTCACCTTCTCCAAATGCCTTACCTATTCTGATTCCTTCTTTCGGCCCTTTCTTGCCTTTTCCCAATCCACTCTGCTGCTTACAAGCATAGCCAGCTAGAACTGGAAGGGATCTGGAGAGACAGCCAGGGCTATTCTTTTGACTTGAGGCAAGCCCAGCTGTCCCTGTGCCACTCCTGGGAGATATCCAGCTTGTTCTTAGAGATTTCCAGTGACAGAGCTTCTGCAGCTTCCCAGGCAGTCTAGTTTTGTTGCTTCATTTTTTCTTACTGTAAGAAGTGGCTTCTTGGTGTCTTACTTGGACCTTCCTTGTTTCAATTTGTTCTTATTATTTCCACCATGGATTTGGAGAATAGATTGCCTTCTTCCTCTGCCTTATCCATTTCTGTATTTGAAGACTTTTGTCATATTTCCCCATCAGATCTTTTTTATTCCTCAAGAGTCTAAACTGAACAACCTCAATTCCTGTAATTTTTGATTGTAAAACATGTGTATTTAAGCTCTCATCATTCTCACTGCTCTTTTCTGTGATCATTAATAGGAGAGGATGGACACCAAGGGTTTGATTAAGTAAGCTAAGTTTGCATAAGAACATAGCTTAATTTAGCTGGAGTTAAGGCTCAACAACAAGTAGACTGATGGTCCCATCAGTTCTAGGTATTTTCATGGACAGTCTTGACTTGGATCAGAAAGAGGGATGTGCACAGAAATGCAAACTGAGCAATTTGTGCATAGCAGAATTAGCAAAAACAATTTTCTCGTAGATTGATGTAGTGTGATTGAGCTAATAAGAATTGAGGTTCAGCACATAGTCCCTTACAGTGCTCTCCTTTATCTAGCTGCCTGTTTTTCACAAAAATTTTAGGACTTGAATATCCTTGAGGTCTCTTTCTCTGTCAAATCTAGTTGAAATTGGTCAATGACTTTAACTAATAAACAATATGAAATACATGCTATTGTAAAAATATTATTAATAAATAAGAAAATTATTAATGAACAAACATATTCACACCCATAGCAGAAATGTGTAAGTTTTGTTTTCTCTGGAAACTAGCTAGTAAGTAATGAATAGTTTAGAAAGAAGAATCTGAACTTTTTCAGACTTCTGAGAAATGTTTGCTCAAAAATATGCATTAAAATGTTTATTTTTTTAATCGGATATCTTTATTTTGCCCATTCCCACACAAGAAGTTCATGATATATTTTTCAAGATTTCAAATCACAGAACTCCAATCAAGGTACCAGTTGCATACTGTCCATGACGCAAGTCACTGATTTGAGGTTTTTGTTCGATTCATCATACTTACCATATTGAAAAATGTGGTTTTCAATTTTGAATACCATTAGGGCTAAGAGATGTTTGGTTCTGGAGCACTGGATAAGGCCAATCTTTAGTATGGAAAAGAGTCAGTAGCTATTAGAAGGAAATGAATGTATTGGATCTCAATGCAAAATATTATAAGCAAAACAGCTGGTGATCTTGTTTCAGCAAATTCCATTAGCTTGCAAAATAAAGGGAGATCTGTCCAAAAATCCCTTTCACATTTATTCTTGCCTTCCACAAACAACTTCAAAAGAAGATTGAATTCAGTCTCCTTGGACCTGTCGACCACATTTCACTTTCATATTTTTTCAGGGAAAAAAAATCCTACAACAGAATATGGAGATGATTCAGTTTCATTTTCTCAATCTGTCACTCACAGTGTTTGATCTGCCTGTTCAAAGTGCAGTCATTTGCAGTCAGCAGGTTTTCATTACAGGCAGGAGGAGCGCCTGTTTCTGACCATCCAGAATGTCTCTAAAGGAGAGATTCAGAGCAGCGTGGAACATTTTATTGGTGTCCATTCTGCTGAGATGAGAAGCCTGATAAGAGCAGAGTGGAAGCAGAGAAATGAATAAGTAGAGTGAAACAAATTCTCTAGTGGCCAAATTTTAAGTTACTCTCATAAATTGTAGAAAGGTTTGGGTTGGAAGGGACCATTGAAGATCATCATCTCCAATCTTCTGCTCAAAATCCTCATCAAATTTATTTGAATTTTGACATCCTAACCCTCACTGTCACATTCCTGTGCTGCCTTTTGTAAGATTTACCAAATTCTCGTGGTTAGCATTCATGTAAGTGCAGTCCTACTCAAGGCATCTTATAGTCTTGGTATTTCTCTATTGGAAATAGCAAGAGGCATTCCTCAGCTGCAAGATTTGGATCTGCATCCAGAATCATATTCACAGAGAAAGCCTATACTAAAATAGAGTTGAAGTTGAGAATGTATAGCAGTAATTTCAGGGTAAAAACATTACTGGGATATGTTACATGTATCATTTCAGAAGTGGACGTTGGCTGCTCAAAGAATTCAGAATTGAGGTAAAGCTTTAAGGAATTCAAACAACATAAGGAAGGAAAACAACCCAAAAGTTCCTGAATCGTCTTTGCTGAGATACAAATTTGTCATTGTTAGATATGTCATAGTGCGTGTGGTCATGAATTAAATTGATTTTAAGATGCATTAGCTTTTTTAATGTGCATTTAGCTATCATCATTTGGAACAAGCTGATGATTGAGAGAGGTGCCAAATTTTGTGATGGACCCAGAGTTTAATTTTTCTTTGTGAGGCAAATAGTAAAATGCATTCATAAATTCACTAATATTTCCTACCAAATAAACCCAAAATGTGATGTGCTTATTCTGAGAAGATAACCAAAATCTTTCATGTACAAAGAAGTTTAGTTTTTTTTTTTTTTTTTTTTTTAAGCAAATTCTGTTTAGCAATAGACTTGGCTCTGAAGCTGTGTACTTGGCACTTGGATGGAGTGGGTATGAATTTATTTATGGAGAGAACTAAGTTTGTGATGGGATCTGTTGTCTTTGCAAGTATGATTGTCAAAGATTATCACATTGACCAGAATTTAGCAGTAACTTAGTTGTACCTGAGAATTAGCAAAAAGAGTGATCAGACCTTAATTTTTTATGATAAGATATGTAAGTCAGAGACAGGACAGGCCCAAGGCTTTCACATACAGTCAGCTCGTAAGAGGTCTGTCTTTTTTCTGTCTCCAACTACAGTCTTGCAGCTCTATCGACTCCTGTCAGAGTCAATAGGAGGGTTCCTCCCAGAGACAGGCTCTTGTGCTTTTCCCTTTGTTTTGGGGAGGTGAAGGGAGAGGAGGAGGTCTGCAGAGATGCTGCCCTCCAAACTTTCTGATATAGAAAACAGTTGCTGCATCACACCAGGCTCCATTTTGACCACTTCAGGGTGAATTTGCTTGCTTAAATCTGTTGCTCCCTGCTGGAAGCCAGAAAAATGCCAGCTAAGACAGGTATGTTACAAGTGCCACAATGGCATTCTCTTGCAAAAGGCTGCTGTAGTTACTAATACGCAAAATCGACGGGCTTGCAAGAACTGCTGGGACTGAAAAGGAGAACCGGAATAGGAAGATGCAACCTGTAAAGCCCCATTACCCTTTCTTCTTGCCTCAAATCAGCAGTGAATGAGAGTTGAATTCTCTCCTGGCTGCTGCAGGGTGCTTGTTCTTTGGCTGCGTTAGCACGGCGTATACCAGAGCATTATTCTGTGCCCAGTACAGAAGCTGCTTCATGACAGAAGATGCTGCACTTGTTTCACATTTCCCCAAAGAGTATTTTTAGAGGCAAACCGTATCTCTCAATCGCCTGTCCTAAAACTCACACTCGGCACCTGTGCCATTGTTTTGTGAGGAGGAAGTTACCCTCTTTGCCCTCTTAGAAGATCAAGTCTGAGGAAAAGGTACAGTGCCTTTCAGAACTACACAGCTTTTTCAGAAATCCTAAACGGTGCGGAAGAATGGAGGAAATTGGGTGCTATGAAGGTGAGGAAGGAGGTTTCCTTCAGCTAGAGTCCACTGAGCACTGCTAGGACATGAGATGAGAGCACCAGAACAGTCTGATCTAAGCTTGCAGCCTGGAAGCTGTTGTCAAGCTAGAAGTTGTCTCTCAGCTCTTGCCTTGGGCACGGCAGTTCCCTTGCCTCCCATTCAGGGGCCCGACAGATGAACTGCTAGGGCTTAGCCCAGAGGGACAGCTGTGGTCATTAAAAGAACTCAAAAGATCTGTTTCCCCTGCTCCAGGTTATAACTCACTACCAGGGACCTCAGCTGAGTTGCTGGTATCATGGAATGAAAAGCTGGAATCCAAGGATTTCCCAAGGACCTTTTCCAATGACTATCCTGCTAAATGAAGCCTTACCACTGAAATGTAGTTCCAGCCTCATGTTTCAAAAGATGGCAAGGCCCTTTTGCTATGTAACACATTCCTTGACAGTGTATAATTTTGCTTTTAGTTTTATTCTCTCTGTTTCTTCCTCTCTCTCTCTCTCTCTCTCTGTCTTTCTTTCTTTCACTCTCTTTCTTTCTTGCATATTATCCAGTCAGCGTGTTTGGGAGCTTTATGCATTAAGTAGATTTATATGCTTAATAATTATTAGTTTTAAAGATTTACAGGGCCCTGCTGCTGTTGCTGTGACTCTGCCTCCCAGGGGGGTTGAGGAAGTGAAAAATCCTTCATCAAGAGAAAGGAAAAAATTAGAAACTTTAAATCCTCCATCATTTGGAAAATAGGTTAAGGAGAGAGTAAGTGCATATTCTCTGAATGTCACTGTGTGCTAGGTGAGTATGTGCATATGTCCTGGGATTGCATATTACACATAGGTTTGGGGAATGTGCTGCCTTAAAGGTCTGGATAAGTTTATTTCCTCCCTCCTTGCTTTAAGAGACATTTAGACAAGTTGGGGGTATAACCAGAGAGAACTTCACAGCTATTCTGCCACTATTTTTTGCGTAGTGATGATTTCGTAAAAGAAGAAGCTCTGATTTGTCAAGAAAAAAATGACAGTGGAATTTACCTATAAGAAGATATAGCTACTAGTGATACAGCATCACTGGTTTTGTGTCATCTCCAAAACTGTCTGTTGCCAGAACAAGCCCTATTATTTTAACTGGCCATTTTAATCTCTTTTTCATACAGATAGTGATGATAGATACTATGAAGGCAAAAGGGAACACACAGAATTTGAATACTGAGATGCCTGTACATAAAACTTAATAACACACTCCTATCTGAATTTGGTGCAAAGACAGCCAAAATTCATTAGACACAGTACTAGAAGCAGGAGGAGTTAGGAATGCAACTGGTAGAAATTGGATTTAAAAGACACATTTTGAAATGAGAGTTACATTTGGAAAGAAGAAAAACCCACATAGGATGACGTGAAATTATTTATAGTAATAAAAGAATTAATGAGTTTTGTGTTAATCCCGATGGACTTTGGCTGTAATGCAAAAATTAGAGAATGCATGACAGAGCTTTAGGAGAAGTAGCATGAAACTATGCAAAAGTGTGGTGTTTCTGGGAAGAGAAAAGTCTAAGATAACCACATATTCTGAAGGATGATAATTGTACAGCAAAGAATTAAGTTTTCAGAGTTTTCTGAGGCGTTGGTATTTCCAGGGTCACAGAAAGATATGGGACATGTAAGAAACACCAAAGTTCCTGTCCTAAAACAAGCCCTGGAATCACAGGAAGTAAGGGGTTGTATGGAAAACATTGTACGCGAAAGCACAAGAGCATGTCTCTCTTCTAATAAAGTGAGGACCTTGTTATGCAGAATACAAAGAAGTGATTTTTAATTTGGAATTAACATCAGTGATTAAAGAGGACAAGTAAGAATTGCTTGGTGAAATGGCAGTACTCTCAGAAGCAAGTAAGCTTTATGTCATTTGGACATTGAACTCTGGACACCTATTCTCCCTAGCTCCCCAGTCTCCATCAAAGTGTGAGAATTGTGTCCTCTTCCCACCCATGACCTGGGCAGTTACACCAGCCCCAAAAGGAAGAGCTAAGTTCTGATCTGGTCTCTACAGCCAAGCATGCATACTACAGTCTTGCTACCAGGATCACACTGATATTAAGGGATCTCTGGAACACAGGTTTGTCTTGAACTTTGGCAGCACAGAGAGGTGAATAACACTTGAGAGAAAATATGAGGAACTTGCCAAAAAGCCCTCAGGGCTTAGCAAATTGCAGCTTTTGAAGGACTAAACTGCATTTTTCGCTTGTGATCTAATTTTAACAAACCATGTGGAAAAATCCTTTCGTATTGGCCTTGCAACCTTAGACTGCTAATTCAGATCTGATCAGCGTGGTCAAGACATACTCCCAAACTTTTGTTCAGGGACAGCCATGCTCATTTGTCTAGAGGAGCATCTATCAGGCAGCCTACAAAACAGCCCCTCTGTATGCAGGAGATATAACATGGTATGACTTGAAAGCGCTAGTATCGGTAACATAGCATCCCTGCAAGAGACCCTGCAGGAGCAGCTTGGGGAGCTGGGGAGGTCGGTGAGGTGTGGCAGGAACGTGAGGAGTGGCCGGTCTGTGGGCTCTGGCTGGCAGCTGCAGGGGCTAGGCCACCCTGGGCACTGGCTGGCAAACAAGTTCAAGCATTAGAGCACTCCCTGGTCCCAGTGCAGATGAAAAAGACCTTCACAGACACTGCATTATCTCCGATCAGTTCACTGTGTTGAGCGGGGTCCTTAGCAGGCTGCGTACAAAAACTTCATGTGGTGCAAGTAGTTTGTGGGGTTCAATGCTTTGTGTATATGAGGTTATAGAAGAAAGCTGCTCTTATGGCTGATAGATGAAGAATTTGGAAGACTACATCTAAGCTAAGAGACTTCCATAAACAGATTTCAAGCCAAGTTAGCAAGTTCTGCTTTTCTACTGCAATCATAGCCACGGGGTCTTGCACTTCAATAACCAAGTCAGAGCAAGTTGGTGCTATTGTGCTGTTAGTATACAAACTATTCTGTGCATAATTATACACACCGACAAGCTTCCCCCAGCCTACCATCTCCTTTGGTATACCACCCCCCCTTCTTGCTTGTGACTGCAGTGTACGGGACTGGAAAGCCCCTTCCTCACCACCCCCATCTTCCTCAGCTTTTACAAGAGAGCGCAATGTTCCCTTGTGAGCTGAACCCCCTCTTGCATGTGTTATGTTTTAACACCTTTGAATAGTAAACCATCACACTGTAGAGAGGTGTTCTGGCCTGAAATGGCCATTTGCCAACCATTGTTTGCAATCCCAAGAAGCATGAAAGCGAGCACAGGACAAATGGAGAAGAAAGGTTTTCTGTCAATGCGAGGGATGGTGTGCGTGTGTGTGACAGTGAAAATGCACGTGTGCACAGACATCCTTGAGGGTCCTCACTGCAGCTCTTTGAAAGCTCGTGTTTATTATGCTGGAGCTAAGCATTTGGTTTCTCCTGTTGCTGTTAGCTCTTCTTGCCTTAAAAGTTTTTTGTACGTACTTCAGAACGTTAAACGTGCCTGTTGATGCGAGTAGCACATAGATACTTCTATGTACTGTGCAGCCTTCAAGGGATGTATCAGGACCCAGGGTTCTGCTGTGTACTCAGTATGAATTGTTTGCTTTGGGCTTTCTTTTTTTCCCCTTTAAAGAAGTTCTTTTGATATTTTTTCCGCCTGATTACTGCTTATTGGCTTATTGTGTCTCAGCCCGTTGGCTGTCGAGATTCCTGCAGCTATGGAGTAACCTTTCCCGCTCACAGCAGATATGTTTGGGAGAGTGGGAGGTAGATGAATTGCTCTTACCATCACTTGGGGCAGAATGCTGCAATCTGTGTATCCCTGCCCTAGCTCCCAAACAAGCAGCAGACAGACTAATTATGATTTCCAAACCCCTTATAAATCCCTTATATCCTTAAAATGCTAGGAGCAGATCAGAGGAGACACTTCCTAGGATGGTATTATTTAGGATAAGCAGATTTTGAGTCAGCTCCTCTTCTTGTATTTTCATGCCCTTTTTTAACTTCAGTCAGGAGGTACCGTATCTGTGCCAGGCCAGTTCCTTGGTCACCTAGGAGCTGTATGAGGGGCTTTGAGTCAGCCCCTCTGAGGGCAGGAGCCACCTTTCTTCATGAGCAGGATTTTTTTGTGACTCTGGCTCATCTGTGTGAGGTGTATCTAAGACCTGATCTCAATAAGACTTAGGGTGAAAACTTGGCCATGTTGAAGTCAATGTGTTTTTTCCAGTTGTTCCAGTTCAATACTTAAACCTTTCTCTGTTAAACAGTATAGATTTATAGTTGTCTTTTCAGCATATTTTTACTGCATTTGCAACACATCTGTAATGGGACTACTGTTTTACTATCATCCTTTTATACTCAGTTCAATTGTTCTACTTTTTAGATAATGAAAAGTTATGATTTAATATTTTTAAATGGATTCCATTAAAATTTGAAAGTTGTATTATAGGTGTTATGTCAAGATACGCCTGAAGGCATGTGCCAGCATTTATGCAGATGAAAAACTTCATGCTTTCAATCCCGAATAGTAGTAGGTAATGAATGTAAGGACAAACAATAAAGCCTCCTCATAAGAATGGAGTCTGTAGTATGTTTTGTAGCAGGCTGTGCTGACTTGAGAACAAAATAGTTGCTGTTTATGCAGAAAGTTAATTCATAGGAATGTAAAGGTACAATGCACAGCAAAGGGGAGGGAACAGTGATGAGCTGTGTATGCCACTTAAGTGCTGCTGGGTGAGTCACTCTGCATCCTCAGCTTGTATGAGAAGCTGGGAGCTGTGGCATTTGCCTTTTACAGCACCAACTTGCCCAGTGACCCTGCTGTCTCAATGCTGGAAAAGAGCACTCAGAAGATTAAAAACATCTTTTCTGGCTTCTTCCACCTTTCTTTGATAGCTCTGCATGGAAAAATCTAGTAATACCTGAAGTGGATTAGCATGCTATATATCTGCATGGGTTATTATTCGATTACTCTAGATAGAGAATTGCATGCTGGCAGTTTACTGAATTCTTCTGTCATGTTGTTGTGACAACGTTAAAAAAGTAGGTCATTTGAATGCATTGCTGATAACAGTAATGGATTCACGCATCAGCTGGCTGCTCCGTGCACATGTAACCCCTGCCCAATGTCACCTCCGGGGTGGTTCACTCCTGGCGCAGTGGAATGTGCCATTTTGCTAATGCACATATGCATAGTTTGCATTTCAAACTAAGGAGAGCTGAGAGCTTAGGAAATGCTAGTATTAGCTATTGCCTAAATGTTTTGTCAAAATCTCAGACCTAGATTCTCATCAGCCATTTGTGAAGGCTGCATAACTGGGATATGTGAAGAGGTATCAGGATTAGAACTTGCTTAAATTAGAGGACTGTGGGGGAAAAAAAAAAAAAAAAAAAAAAAAGAAAGACTGTGAAAAAAAAAAGAAAAAACTCTTCCTATTTTTCTGGATTAAATGCACCAAAAGAGGCACATTTTGTAGTATCTGTGGGCTGCTCAGTCTGTGCTGTATTCCCTCGAGTACCCTTCCGTCTTCCCTGGGTGCTCTGCAGTGTGTGCTGCTGAAATGGTCCGTGTTCCTGACATTCGTACAGCTCCACGCCCAGCGTGCGTCTGAAATCACTGGGGATGCTCATTGCCTAGGTAATGCTCACGGACTCTGTAATCAACAGCTCTGCATTGCTTTGCATGAGTAGTTTTTTCTTCCTGTTCCCAGGAAGATTTGAAACTAACTCCTGAAGGATGAAATCTTAAATTTTACACTTCCTTTGCTGTCCCCCAGAAGGCCTAAAATGATGGCAATGGCCAAGCACAGTCAGGGGGGCTGAGAGAGACTTGGGTTATGTCTGCCTGTCCTATTCTAGCTGTAGCTGAGCCATGTGAAGCACCAATGAGCCCCTGCCCTTCCCTTGGCAGCTCCTCAAAAGGCAGCGTTGAGTTAGGGAATGGTTGTAAGTGTCGTTATGCTAGCCAGCTGATCCGAAGGGCAGTAATGGCTGGCAGGGCTTGGGCTAAGGAATTAGCATCATCATTTGTCTTCATTGCATGTGTAACAAGAAGTGTGACCAGAGCCTAACAGAGACATTTCGAACTACTGTAACCATCCTCTGTTGAAACAGGCTTTAATTCCTAAGGAAGAGGATAATTCACTTGTGAAACAAAACCCATACTTCATCTTACCTAAGAGAGATGGGATAATTTTGTGCTTGCCATCCTAAAAGAAATAAATTATGAAAATACTGCAGGAATCATTTGCTTTTAAACTGGAAAAAGCAGAACTTCAGCAAGTTTAATCACTTTGTAGAACTCATTTGTTCGTGTAAAACACTGGGGCTGGGGTAGATGTTCTTTGAAATGCAAGTTAGGAAAGCCCAAGAGGTGAGCTAAAATTCCTGCCAAAATCTGGTAGTCCCTCTGGTAGAGGCACAAAACACTGAGATAACTATTTGCCAACTGACTGTGCCATGGAAGGAGGGGAGCATTGCTTCGACTGTAAGGTGCTTCTGTCAGCTGTCTCATCGTTCGTGTAAATGGACAATACAATAGGCTACCTATAAATAGGTAGAAGTAGCTGGTTAAGGTCATGCATAGCCTTATTGCATAGCACAGTTCTATTACAATCAAGAGACATGTGTCTCTTAAGCCACTTAAAAATATTTTATTGTTGGATTTGCTTTTCTTACATAGTTTCAGGAATTGCTGATAACACCAGAACCTGCAACTTTAGAGAGAATGTATCCGAAGAGTCAGCAGCTGTATGCTACCCTGGGCTGTTTCTGTGCATGCCTGCAGTACGAGGTTAGCTTTTCCAGTGCAGCATATTGCAGAGTTGCTGGAAAGCTGAGTGTGATGCGGGCTTGGCTAAGTGGAACACTCCTGGGAGGATCTGAATTGCACAGTTTTCATAATGAGTAGAGAGAAAGGATAGTTTACATCCTCTAATGTAACAGTGTCAGGACAAGATTAATAGCAGAACCACTGCGGCTCTGTCTATCAGACACTTCGTTATTAAGGGGACTGAGTTGCACTAATGATACTTACTTGGTGATGGGTGCTGTGAGTCAGCAGGCAAAATCCCCTCCCTAGTCTCCCCCAACTTTCTTATCACCAAAGCCCAAGCTTATAATGGACACATGAACACAGAGATTTTTCTGTTACGAGATGCAATTAAATTGTGGTTCAGCTCCAGAACTAAGCTGGAAATGGAATCATTAGAACGCACAATAGTCCGTGCACTTTTTCTTCCACTGCTGCTTTACACAGAGCCATTTCAGGAAAGTTTAATGAAGAGTCATTAACTTGAGGTTAGGGATATGAGCTGGATTTGTGTAAATGTGCAATTTTCCTTCATAATTTGGGTTTTCTATGCAGTCTGGTCTATACAGTTGGTAAAAATAAGTTATATGTATTTACAGTCGGTAAAATCTTTACAGTCGGTAAAAATAAGTTATATGTCTTAGCCCTAGAGAATGCTTATGTCTTTAACTTGGGCAGTACAAATCCTGAAGAATTCACCTTTGTTTGCAGTTGTTGCTCAGGGGTGGGATAGCAGGGAGAGTTGCAGATCAGCAGGCTTGCACCAAACTTTACTGGGAAACTTTAGCTCTGAAAAGCATTGTAACATAATTTACCATTAACAACAGTGGCATCAGGACTTGATTCCTAGATTTTTTTAATGCTCACAGGGACCAAAATCCCAAAAGACAGTGTAAAGTCATTCTGGTGTCTTATTCTTCAGATATTTATAGAATACAAGCTACAGTGTTGTTTACAGCCATGGAAGAAAAAGACCTTTGAATCCCCACTGCTCCAAGTAATATGTATGCTTTCTTGCTGTTGGTTTTGAAGAAAATCTCAATTGGCAATTTTTTATTATCAGTGGTTGAAAACAGGCCCATACATTTTTAGCAAAACTATTTGCAAGAGGTGCCTTTTTCACATATTCACACAAGTACTACTTAGATCATCACTAAATGAGTGTGTCTCATCCCAGTACATGCTAGGTAAAATCTCCTTGTGTTTGTAAACTTGTATCCCTTTCCTATGCTGATTTGTGTAGCTGTTTGCATATGCACCCTCAGCTCTTGCAAGATATGGTATTGACTGCACAGATTCAAGAGTGTCATTGGCGCTGGATATAAGAACTCTATGATTAATCTAATGCTAGCTCTGTTGAAGCTGGAGGCCCCACTTTGCTGTGTTCTGTTCCGTTACAGAAGCTGGATATTCTCCAAACTTAGTTTAGATTGAAGTAGGATGTGAATTTAAAATGTAATACCTATTTCTGAATAAATTCCTATGCAAGTACTCCGGCATTATTCAGAGAGAACTGTAAGAGTTTTGCTCTGTGTTCTGTCCAGGAGCTGTGAGAGAAGAAACTTTCGAAGCAAAAGTTTCAAAAAGTTCTGGATCTGTCACAAACAACATACAAGCAGTTGTCTGATGAATTTGTCTCTGCAGTTCCAGTGGTTATAGACCTGTGAAGCAGACACTAGACTCCGGGGATGCACTGGTATAAAGACCTCTTTTCTGATTCAGCAGTTGCAGCCTGTTGGCACTCGGAGATGGGCACTTAAACACGTGGCTGCTCTGCTCTCCTGAGTTTATTTGCTTCTCACTGCAATTACCTGGGTTATCTCAGAGTCCTTGTAAACTGAGCACATTTCCTTCTTCTTTTTTTTTTTTTTTTTTTTTTCCTCAAAGGAGTCAACCACAACTCAATATTTGTATCGTTCAAGCTCAATTAAAAGCACTCACAAAAAAGTTCATGAATAGTCTGCTTCTAATGAAGAGACCTACTTTCATAACAGCCTATGTTCAAAGATGCTTTTAACAACAAGAGTGAAGGATTTACGATGTAAGTGTTTTAGTCATTAGAAAATTGGAATTGTTTCTTTGGAGAAAACAAACAGGCTTTGGGCTCTTCCTAGGAGATGTATGAGCTCAGTGGCTGGCAGCTAGTTAGCCCCCCTGCAGTATGAATTAATGATAAAACTGCTTTCGTTCAGAAGGGAATTTTATTGGGCAGGATGCCGAGTACCAACACAATGAGGTCTCCAGGCACCCCTCCCTCTAGGGGTCTTCAATTACACTTCGTAATGAGCACTGTTTCATTAGTGAGGAAAGCAAAAGTCGGCGCTAATTAAAATTAAATTAGGACACACTCGAGTTGTGTCACACAGTGTGCTGAGATATTAATAAAAAAGAAGCTGCATTGAACAAGCATGGACCAAAGGGTCAAGTGACAACAATTAAAATATTGGATATGATGTCAATGCTGAATTTTTAGCACTCCAGGTTTGGCTTTGTGGATGGAAAGATGATGTCTGGACTGGTTCCTGTAAGTTGGAAGAGGCAAGCATCTGCATCTGTCAGCATAATGTCTGACAGAACATTTTCCTAAAGCTTGCTTGCCAGAGTATTTCACAAGCACACATGCATGTGCACATGTGCCTACAATCTGGTGTTCATACACGCTGTTGAGTTGATGTGTGAAAATAAGATGTACATTTCATGTGAAAACCCTGCATAGACTCCTGACGTGCAAAGGTGTCATGCATGAGCATTCATTTGGAGAAGCAATGCATCTGCACTGTTAAATATGTGTACCATAAGATAAGCATATATTTTATATATATAGGCAATGTCTGCTAAGAACAATTGAGTTCTGGCCCCAGCTCTTGGCTCCCTTCTTTAGTGGGAGCACTAATACCTGTGTGGTGTTACTGACAGTGATTCTCAGATGTTTTGTAGATGAGCTTTCCTGGAGTTTAGAGCATTGCTGAGTTTGCTTCTGGGTTCACTTTCTTCACCTTCTAGCTCCTGCTCCTCCTTTTGTTGCACTCCGCCTCAGGCCTTCTGCTGTTGCTCCTTGTCACCAGTTCTGTAGTATGCAGCCAGGAAGACAGTGCGGTCACCCACACTGGTCGTGCTTAGAGAGGACTGATGGAGCACAGCCACCCCAGCTCCAGTTCTCCAGCTGGATCCGTCTAAGCCTATGGCTAATTGTTCAGGCTCGTTGCTGTAAGCATTTTTGAGGAAAACTTACTGCCCAGTTTAACTGCGGTGTTTAAGTCGGTTCTAAAGGCGTTTGCAGAAACATTAAAATATATTTGACCTTCAGAATGGATTAAATAGACATGATGTTCAGTTAAGCAAATTACAGTGTTCATCTATACATTTTGTCTTTAAATATACGCGTATGTGGAGCTTGCTGGGCTGGTGAGCGGGTATGGAATATTCAGCATAAATAGATAGTAATCTAGAAACAAATTTGTTCTTAGTGAATTTATTCTTGCATATTAGTAAAATTCTAGCCAATGCACTTTGCACAGTATTCATCTGTTTGCCTGTGTAATAATTATTAATGCTTGTTAGGGTACAGCAACGATCATGCATGAGACTTCGGTGGAAAATTAAGTAGAAATAGCTTCCTCAAATTACATAAGACATCCTTTGGAGGTTAACAGTCTAAGAGGCATCTGACCACCAGCCCACTCAAATGCCCACATCAGTATAAATATATTTCAAAGAATGGAGTAGGCCACATCACTAGACAATCCATCTTTTTGTACACAAGTTCTCCTCTGTAAGTGTTAAGACAATTGGTTCCTTCAAGCTTACTGCTTGTGTTAAATAACTGTTGTGCTTCCGGCGTGTTTCCTGTAGTGGTGACTACAAGCAAAGCTCTGCATTCTCTGGAGACTGTCTATTTAGCTGAAGTAAAACTGGCAAATATTTAAGGCCAGGCGCTGAAGCTGGCTGCTTACATTTCCTTAATATGTGTTTACAAGACAGATAGTGAAGTCTTTAAATATGTGTTATAATAAAAATATCCCTAATGTGTAACTGAATGCTGTCATAACCATTCCACATGGGCTGTTACTCACTGTGAGGGCAATAACCTGCATTTCAGTAATTTCCTAATGTATGATTTAACAAAGATCCTGACTTTACTAGGTCATTTATTTACAATTTGAATAATAGGTTACCTTTTTAGTACATTCAAAGCATGCATTTGCAAATCTTGTGGGTTTTTTGTTTCTTTTCTGGTTTTATTTGATTATAATGACATACATTTATATCGAGCTTTCCATCCAGGAGGCACAGATACAGATAAGATAAAATGTGTGTCATTTTACCACTGAAACAGAGCTCCCTCAAAGGTGGAGCACAGCATCTGCTGCACAAAACCAGCTTAAAGAGCAAGTGAAGAAGAAAACTGTTTACTTGAATCTCCAGGAAGGGTTTCAGATTGACATCAAAATACTGAATACTGACCCTTCTGTGGTTGCAGAAATAGTTTTAAAAGTTACTTTTACGACCTCTGCAAGTAGTCACAGCTTCAACTTTTGAAATAACCCTAAAAAAACAGGTTGAAAAATTCTAAGGAGTGGTCCAGTGGTCTGGCTGGAAACTTGAGAATATTTCTCCCCTCTTACAGCGCCATCTCCTACACGCAAAATCTCAACTAGCAATCCCAAACTTGTTGAAGGTGAAGGTTAAATCTAAGCAGGGCATTGATCACCAAGGGAAAGATGCAAGGGAAAGTTATCACAGAGATCACCAGAAAGCATTCTTTAGTACCTGCACTTTCCTAGAGGTCTCCAGTCACATGAAACCTAAATGCGATTAGCGTTGAGACAGGACAGTTGTGAGGCTAGTGGTTTTGCTCAGTGCTTCAAACAATTATTTAGCTCCTTTTAAAATTTGTTACAGCCTTAGAATCAAACACCCGCCCCACTGCTACTCCACCGAGTCTGAGGCTCCACTGCTACGCCCCACTGCTACTCCATTGAGTCCGAGTCTCCACCGAGAAAGGGAGCATTCTAAAGTAAAAATCAGTAATCCCAAACAAAAGTAGTTAGCAATAAGAAGAGAGACCTCAGTGCAGTTGGTCACATTGAAGGAAATGAAGGTCTCAGGCTTCCATATCACAAAACCTATGGCCAGACTAAGCCAGTATTAACAGCATCAAGAAATACCCAGCCGAGAGGGGTCTGGCCATCCCTGGAGGGATCCTTCTGAGAGAAGATGGCAGCATGTAGCTGAAAGAGGCTCCTCATGTTACCTGTGGTGTGCAGTGCACGATCTGGAGATTTTAGTCTCTAGAGCTGACAATACAGGACTAAAGCTTTTAAAAAAAGGTAATCTTTATAAATACATTTCCAGTCACAATATTACCCCCTATCATTTTAATCTCCATGCAGTAAAGGTACAAGCAGGCTTACTAGTGAATGAATGTGTAGGCAATATATTAATATGCATACACAGCAATATTATACTGGCATACCTCGCACAGGCATTTTCTTGCTAATTCCTCTTGCCTTTCACTTAACTTGCTGGGAATCACAAAGGAACGTGCTTCTGTGTTTGCTTATATTGAATCACTGGATGATACAGATCTTCTTTGCCCTGTTGCCTAAGACTGCCTGGTCCCATTCAGTTGCAGAGCTGTTTCTTTTTGTTGTACAGAGGTACTTGCTTTTTGCCTGCTGCAGCCCTTTCTTAATGGTGAATGAGGGAGTGTGTGTGTGGGGGGGGTTACAAATCCCCTTACACATACTCCTTTGGCAACCTCTTTTATGAAATTTTTATTAGTATGTTCAGCTATGTGCATGTCCTCAGGAATAACAAACAGCGCGGAGAGAATATATAGCCACTCAAATGGTCCAGGGGCTTCAGAAGGGAGGTGAACAATGCTACTTTAAATATTGCAGGATGGTTTACAACCCTGAGGGAGGAGGTGTGGGGGAGGAGAGAGGAAGAGCAGATGGGCACAGTGTCCATTTAAGGTGGTCTGGCACAATTACTGGTCAGTAATAATGCAACTTGTATTTGGAGGCTCCTTCCAGCCCCAGTTTTTTTCCTGACTTTGGATGTGCCTATCCCTGAAAATGTTGTGTTGGATTTCAGAGAGTTCTCCAAGTCATCTGTGTCGTAGTGATTAGATTTGAAGATTGACAGAACATTTCAATGATCATCTTTAGACCAGATGAATGCCTGACATGACTGATATGCCCTGTATTAAGGGACTAACTCTGCAGGTATTGCTGCCTGCCTTAGCCATGGTAAGCCGGTCTCAAATCATAAGGAAATGTGTGCCTGCCAGTGGGATCTGCTGAGTTCAAAACCTCTGGTGGGGCTTGAAAAACATTCAGAAATGTCACTGGACAGAGCTCATACTGGCTCCAGGCTGTGAAACACAGAGAAGGAAAAAACTGTGTTATTCAGGGCTTTAGCTCCAGGAACTTCAGAACGGTAGAAGACCCTTACGTTGATTCTGGGAGTAAGAGTTCGAGTAATCCTTAATAAAGAGCTGAATACTGCAAGGTTCTTAGTGTCTGCAGTTTCCACCCGAGTCAGTGGGATCTGTGCGCTCTGCATCTTGTTGGAGCTGAGCACTTGTTTTGTCAGCCTTGGACTTGGAAGAAATTTGCCAAGCTATATTGTTTGTATACCCCTAAATCATATTTATATATTCCTTCTCCTTTTTGAGCCCAAGAGCTCTGACACTGGGGGGTAAGGAGGCACTGAGCTGTTAGGTAGTTTTCAGGGGAGATGAGTAGATACACTACAGTATCTACAATAGTGTAAGTATTTGTCCACAGTTAATGCCCTGTTTATTTGCTAGTTAAGTTTCATTGAATAGGATTGTATTTACATTTTGCAAGTCTCTTCCACACATGACCCATTAAATCACATTAATCTCTCCACTCCAGGCTTTTCTGCTAAAATCCGTATCTTGCTATAATTTGCTTCTCACAAACAGCCAGTATGCCTGTGTTTTCATCTGAGGTGAAGGAAATTTAGGTTAGTGTTTAGAAAGTGGGGTTTATAGACTAGCAACAGGTATCTGTTCTTGGCTTCAACTTTCACATGCTGTGTGACCCCCTGAAAAGCCTCAGACTTTTTTCTTCTGCGTCTGCAGAATAGTTTATTGCATTGCAAGGTGTTGTAAGGCTTAATTCACTAACCTTTGTAAAATGCTAGAAGATCCTTGAGGGAGCTGATGTATAAAGGCTAAGAAAGAGGATTTATATCCACATAAACTTCTTAACTCGTATCAAAATTAGCCTCAGTCTCCTAGTTTCCTACCAACAATACTGTCATGCTCCATAATAGACCAAAAGTGCCTGTGTAAGAGTTCCAGTTTATCTGTTTGCACTAGGATTATTCTGTTAATCTGCATTGCAGCATGATGCACTATCTCATAAGAGCATTAGAGATGAACTGTTTTCCTAGCTTCACAGTCTTCAAGCACGTGTGTATAGAGACAGGCATTTTAATGATGATCCTTTCGTGGCATATGGAAGGACCAGTATTGTATTCCCTTAAGTGCGAGATGATAATACACTACCAAAGATTTAGCTCTTTGTGATGTTACAAGAGTAATATGATTGGAATATGATATTATGCTGAAGAGAGATTGTGAACTGTTTAGGACAGGAACCATCCTTTTTTATAATGTATGCACTGTCTGTAACATGATAAACCATATGTCCCTGAGCTTATTTAGCATTCTCATCAGAAAAAATATCATTATTGTCATCACTGGCTGCCTGTGTGGCAAGATTTGCAAGGCATGCTCCAGTGTTTTAGAATTATGCACACAGAATATTCAACAGGTGGTTGGCTGCTGCTTCGAAGCCCAGTTTCATCTTTATGCATTGCCTTGTTTCAGCTGCTCTGGAGTCCTGAGGCCTTTGACAGCAAGGGCTGCATGACCGCCTTACTCAGTCTTCTGACAACTAGGGGAACAGACATGATTAACCCAATGGAGCATAGGGATACCAGCCATACGTGTACAGGATCCAGCCACTGGAGTAGTCAAAATGGGTGTGACCCAAGAGGAGGCTGGAAAACCGCCTGACACATTTGGCAAGTGATGTAATGCTGCATTCTCAGGAGGAAATTCTTTATTGAACCCCTCTAGCAGTGAACTTCTGGCCTGAAGCTGGAGCTTGGATTGCACAAGCTCAATAAATGTGTAATTACAAATACCAGAGACACACCAAGCCCCCCATACAAGTAGGACCTGTTTCAGGAGTCGGGAAGAAGTGAACGTCGAGGCAGTGAACCCACTGCAGGAGCCAGCTGTTCTGAGGGAGAGCAGGCTCTGATCGGGGTGTGGGCCCTGCGGGAGATGGCTGCTGCCCAAGAAAGTGTCATCGGTCATGCTGGGCATCATGGCAGCCAATCAAGCCAGCAAAGCCACCAAACTTTCAGCCTCCTCCTCAGCTCTTGCTGCTTTGAATTGGCTGCTTGACAAATGTGTGGTAATTCTGCATTTACCTGAAGTCATAGCCTAATTTAGGGTTTGTCTGCAGCCTTCCATTTAGGAGACAGAGCTGGATAGGAGCCCATGGCTATTGGACTTTCTCTGATGTGGGAGATCTTATCATGCAGAGGAGGAGAATCTTAACTTTCATAAAACTTAAGTCTCCAGTTTATTTTTTTGCTTCCTAAATTAGAGTGACTACAGTATAATGCAGAGATACCAGAATCACTTTGATGGTACAAATCTACCTGCAGCAGCTTGAAACTCAGCACTAGTAGACCTACCCCCACTCTCTTACTCCAAAGGAAGTATGCAGAGTTGATGGTCTAGTAACAGTTTAACACCTGTAATATAGTGCTTTAAGTGGCAGGAAAAAGCAGTGGGAACATCACTCGGACATGAATGCTTACTAGGCAATTTCAGGGCAATTGTGTTTATAGTATTCCAGACTAAGTGTATATATGGTCTGAAACCAAAACACCCTGGTTTTCAGAGTCTTCTGCCTTAAACTATTTATATGTTGCACGTACATCCATGCAGAATGAAGTGAGGTTGGGATGGATGAAAATTGCTTATGTTTTAACTACGATAGAGTGTGGAGTAGTAGAGGAAGGGTCATCACTCTTCATGAAAAGTTGGAGAGGTTGGTTTTATGGGGCTACCCCAAATCATGTTCACTGTAGCTCTGCCTGCACTGTGAAGCTTCAGCACAAACCTCGGCTAGTTTGCATGATGGCTTTCATGTATAGGGTGGATCCAGCATTGAAAAAAGCAAATGAAAAGGCTGCTGAGTGAAGAGTTAGGAGTGGAACCAAAAGATGGCATGTTCAGTCCTTTCTGTAGGCCAGGAAGACCTGCTCAGCCTGCTCACTGCAATTATTAGATTACCAAAAGAGATTCAACCCCATTTTGAATAGTCTGCTGTACATCTAACTGCAAACACTACAACTGACTATTGCTAAGCAAAATCAGGCAGGGGCAAAAGCCAAAAAACGATTACTCTTATATTAGGTGGGGGAGTGAAAGAAAGGATCCTCCTCCGAAAGCATTCACAGCAATTGCCTCAAAGCCCCGAAGCACTATTACAACAACACTTGTTGGGAAAACCTTACGATAAAATAGGCTCTGTGTGTGTGCGCCTGTGTGTGTGCACATGGGTTTTAAGGTTAGCAAATGGAAACTCTCTTTCTCATTTCTAGCTGACTATGGGTTTATCCTCTTGTTTTACGGTACCTACCAAAGGACAGGCTTAAAACTATACAATCACTGGTAATTTTGAAACACTTTTAGTAGTTACTTGCAGTCAGGGCACCTGAATGATGATCTAGGTGTGAAGGGCTATATTCTTAGCTCTATAATCTCTCTAATGGTGTCTCTTGAAGTGCCAAAGGACATTAGAAGTGGTTGTGCAAGTCTGAATGTTCCCCAGGAGAATATAACAGATCATAATACAGCTAAGATGTTTTTTGCTATTACAGCATGGTCGGCAGCATATTTTTATTTTTGATGTTTTGTAACATGTTCTTCAGGTGTATCCATATTAAAAAAATGTGACCTGATCATTTGTCATTGCAGGTGTGCAGTTTCCTTATTTTGATAATTCCATACAGTAAAGGGAAGTCAAACCTCTGTGACTATTTTTATAACTTCCCAATACTTTTTCCCTTCAAGTTCTTTATATATGCTAAATCAGTTGCCTTAGGTGTGGCTGTGTAGAAGTATGTGAAACAGTGTCATGCACGCAGGTCAGCATAATATTTGTTTTAGTTGTAATCATAGCACAATATTGTAATATGATAGATTGTAGTTTATTATGATGTATTATTGCAGCTAGTAAACAATGCTATCCAGTGTAATTGTTATATCAATATGACTGTGTCAAGAAAACAAGATTTCAAGGGTTTATAATTCATCCATTACATATTGCCTGAAGGTGAAACTTAACGTAATATGTACCAATATTGGGGAAATCTCTGTTCTCTTTGTGCTATCCATTGGACTGAGGCCTATCGTGCTTGGAGGAAAATAAGCCTCCTACAGCTAAGATTGTGGAGGTGTATCTTGATTGCTAGGAGTCTTTACCAATCCCTGCAGATGAAGAAAGATATTTATTCTATCCAAATTCTAATGAACATCTTTTTCTTCTTCCTTGGTTTGCCAGCCCTTCTTCCAATTGACTCATTCCACACTTAGGGAAGGACATGAGTGATAGAGAAAGAAAGAGGAAAATGTTTAAATGAGAAATTTGTTTGCCAGTCAGCAAAGAGGTGAGAATAAGAAATGCCTGGAGACTGAGTCTCAGTCCCAAACTGCTAGCTGCTCGCTGCCAGTCAATGTTTATTCCTTAATTTCCAGAGGGAGGGAGATATATGATGCCCTTGAATTAGTCACACTCATATCTCCCTAACCCCAGGGCGTGTTCTGGGGAACCTTCTCCTGCCTTGACCCCAGGGAACCTAAATGCTACTTCTCGAGGTTTTTGAGTTTTCTCTTTAAAGATGGCCCCGTAGAAGCTTCAGTCTTTTACTCCTTACATACTGGTCTCTAGTTTTAGTTAAAAATTAGACTGTCTATATCAGTATCACTTTGTCCCTTGCTAAGATGATCTTTAATCCACTGTACCTTTCTAGAGGCCCATCAATATCGATGTCTGGGGTATGCGTGTGCGTATATGTATATATATTTATTACCAATGTAATGCTTACAAAGAACCAGGTGGGAATGTGAGACCAGACAGCGAGTCATAGAGGACATCACTGAGGATGAACACTACCGACACAAGGTGCTGATGTCAGAGTAGCAAATGCCCTGATGTGGAAGCAGTGTGCTGCGTGCACAGAGGAGCTCTGTCCCGGCTGGCATTTCATTTCCATTTGGTCTAGAGAGGTGCTGTCTTGGAGTGGCTGTTTAGAACGGGAATACCATCCATTTTGTTTGAGATCCACTGGAGCTATGAGTTAGCAGCCGTATATCCTGTCAACCTGTTAAGAGAATAATAATAATAATGTTAAGAGTAATAATGATGTTGATTCTTAACAGATTTCAAAATAGAATAATTTTGTAGAAGAACTGCTGTGAATCTCTTAAGCTTGCTACATGCTCTGTGTGTGCGTTCACACATAGATATAGGTAAATCTGAAAATGCTAATTTGGGCACACAAGCATGAGCTATATCTTTGCCCCAACCCATGTACAAAGAGCAACATGATGAGAATGAGGTTCCAGAATGGGGGCAAAGACAATGAGCTTTCTGGCCTGCTGTGGACCCCAGGATAAGCAAGCTCTGCAATTCATTGCAAGTGCAGGAATGTGGGCAGGGGAGAGCTGAAACCACCTGTTTCCTTCCCGTTGATTTAGGGCAATCTTCCCATGACTCTCCTCTTAC
Organism: Rhea pennata; assembly: GCF_028389875.1. Classification (NCBI taxonomy): domain Eukaryota; kingdom Metazoa; phylum Chordata; class Aves; order Rheiformes; family Rheidae; genus Rhea; species Rhea pennata. The sequence continues at coordinate 10,420,577 of NC_084679.1, read as the reverse complement.
CCTTTCTCCTTTCTCACAGGTTTCATGTGGGAGTTGAAACCTGGGTTTGTAATCAGAACATTGTCAAATTAGTTAGTAATTGGCAATGCAGTAAGTAATCTGCAATAATGAGAACAAGTGCTAGGGGGAGCAGAAGAGCTGTTGGTAGGATACCTGTCCTTTAAACAGTAGGTGTTGCTGGTGACTTACTGCTGTGATTAGTAAGAGTCCTAAAATTCATAAAATATAGAAGTAGATGCATTTAATAGAAACGTGAATATGTTTTAAAGCTTCCTGGGTGATTGACTGTATCTCCTAGATTTTTACCTAATCATTTACCTTAAATTATAATGGGCTATGTTTCTGTGTAGCACTGTTTTCTCTGTAGGAACCAAGAAAGTTTAACAGATTAATGTGGCAAGTCCTCACTCTGTAGTCTGATGCAGCTGCCTCTGGGGTGAAATAAAAAAGTCAGTTAAACAACCAGACTTCACAGCAGAATAGAGGAGGGGACACTACATGTTGAGATTTTGATATCAGATGCCCCTGTTAAGTCTGCAATAATTGTCAGCTGCAAATAGAATTGTTTGATTTATGCCCATATACAAAATCTAGTCTTAGAAGTATCTCCATGAGAAAATACTTCAAAATTTTAACAGTAATTTGGCCAGAAAAAAGGAATCTAAAACAGTTTCTGCTGGGAATGCAGTTTGCAGAGATGTAGCTAAGCCAGCTGCATAGTCTGGCTTGGCTTCACATATGTCTTTCTGAGTTGTACTCACAGCAGAGATGACATTATGCATTTAAGCTATTTTAATATACTGAAAAGCATTATGGAACCCAAAGCAGACAGGCCTATCTCAGCCCAACATCACATGAGACTTGTATGTACTCACCCAAGAGGCAGTCTCATTTGCTGGTCCAGCTGGTTTTACCACAGAGTTGTGATACCAGCAGTTTGATTATGGTGCAATTGAGGGATTATGGATTTCAGTTTCCTGTGGCATAATTTGATGATTCCATGTGCAAAATTACTGTGATATTAGTAGAACTGCCCATTGAAAAAGAATTGTAATATAAAAATTGTGGCAACATTTGTTTTTTCCTTTTCTTTAGGAAAGGTTCTTTGTACTGTCGTCCATCATTGGTTTGTTGCCTAGAGGCTTTTTCAAGAAAAGCACTAGGTCTCTCCATATGTCTGCAAGTTAATTCTTCATTCTGCCAAGCGGCTTTTCTTTTTCCTTCAAATTGCTCCCAATACCATGCACCTTATTCTGCATTGCCTTCTGTGTGTTAATAACTACCTGTTGCTTCGATAACCGGTACCATGTTGTTAGTACTTCATAGATTTATCTTCCTGTGAATGTTTATTCTGTTGGAAAGCACTCTGCCTAGCCATAAAGCATTTGTTCATTTAATCAATGTATAAGATACCTCTTTAACACCATTCTAAAGGGACAGGGCTAGTGTAAAAGCAGAGCTTTCCAGCTCAGGCATTCAAGCTGGACCAATCTAGGGCGAGAGCAAGTGTAAAACACATTAGATGAATCTCCTCTTAATAAAAGGTTTAGTCTGACAAAATAAAGGCTGAGAGAAATTGTATAAATCCACTAGGACAAGAGGAGTGGGGGAAGAAAATGCCAGGATGGGAGAAGGACTGCTTAAACTCAAAGGCAACACTGGCATAGGAACAGATGGGTATAATCTAGTCAGTAATAACTTTAGGCTGGTAATTAGAAGGTTCTTAACCATCAGAGGAAAGAGAATCTGGAACAGACTCCCACCAAAATGTGATGTTTTGTTTTGTTTTGTTTTGCTCTTGGTGTGAACTCTGTTTAAGATAGAACTCAGTAAGCTGACACGAGGAGTTGCGTTACCTGATGTACTGGCTGTGTTTGCACCAGGCTGAGCCTGATACCCTACCTGTCCTTCATCCTATGTCCCTTCCATTCTCAGTAGCAGAAAGGGTGGGGGAGAGAGCAGCATGCAAACAGACATCAGCATGTAGGCAGTGTGAATTCATTTGGGGTGTCCATGTCATTCTCATCTTGGACTACCATGAGAGAGGAGATAGCCAAAAAGTCTCCTGTGTGTCTCTGGCACGTATGACCAGTCCTTGAACTGTGCTTCCTAGTGCAATGGCCTAAAGATACAAGGAGGCAGGAAAGTTACCCCACAAAGTTTGTCCCTCTACAGAAGCTTCTGGAGGGGTCCTTCGTAGCATTAGGGAAGACAGGCCTGGACCAGAGTGTCAGTTCTACAAAGCTATAGGCTTTGCAGCTTGTCAGCTCCAAATCTGAGGTCTGTAGCCTAAGCATATCTCCAGTGACATCTCACTGATTCTCAATCACTGCTGCTGCTGCTAATGCACAACAGCCAGATGTGTATTCTCACACCCACCGCTCACCTGCGGTTCTGTTTTTCTCTTTAGTAATTGTGCAAGTCACCTGATAATTCAGCTAAAAGCCCTTATGAGACATTACATAATGTCCTTGGAGAAGCCCTGTCTGCTGTAACATTGAATAGATTAATATGTAAAACTTTCTCTCTTTTCTCAGTTGTTTGTTTTCGGGTGGGGAGTCAGGCTGGATTTCCACTTGGCTGAATCTGAAAGGCTTCAGGTTTACTCTGGATTGCTTCACTATTTTATTAATCTCTGGAGATTGCATTGGAATTGGTCTTAGTATCACAAGTGAAATGAGTTTGGCAGGGCTCTCTGGAGTCTAGGCAGCACACCTGGCCTTGCTCTGAGGTGCGATTCAGCGCAAGTGGTAACACTTTCTCAAGAAAGCCCCCAGCTCTAATGTGATGATTTAATTAGCATCACTGGACCAGCTCCATGGGATAAAGCCTTTCCCTGATACTTGCTTAGAATTGTAGAGCTTTCTGTATGCACAGGAAATGCTGAAGGGATGTCACACTGCTCACAAAAAGCAGGCAGCAGAGCTGTGAGCAAACCTCTTCTGTGGAGAAAGAGTATGAGAGACAGCTCACAGCCCACATACTGGAACTCCAGCCTGTGCCTTCTTTTCCTGGAATAAGAGTTGAGGGCTTGGGGACTAGCTCACTCTCTCTTCCTTTTATTTATTTATTTATTCAAGACCCTGAGGCCTTGCCAGCTGTAGAGGAACAGCCCATGGATGACAAGAAGCCCCAAGGAGGCTGGAAGGCAGGCTAGAGGTTAACAGGGAGCAGCAAGGCACCCAGCCTCCATGGGTACCCTGCTTCTGTTTGTACCTTTTGAAAGTCCCCAGTCCCAGCTGGTGGGGTAGATGGGAGCAAGTCTGGTCTGTACTAACAGTTTTCACCTCAGCTGAAGGAGTAACAGTGCGGTCCAGGTGTTAACAGCTATTGTCGCTACCACATCATTTTCTGAGTGCTGAAGGAGCAGATTCATTTCTGTTGGTCATCAGTACTCATCTGCATTCTTGGAGATCAGTGTCCTTTCCAGTGTCCTGCCAGGTATCCCAATGTAATGTTCACCATCTGCCTCTAGCAAGACAACAGCTCGTCAGAGGCAAAGGTTTAGGAACTTTTTGTTACGCAAGTGGAGAGAAGAGCAACGATAAGAGCACCTTCAGCCTCTGACAGGCAAACCTGGCTGCACAGGGAAGCCTTGAGGTCGCCTCCTGGGCAGGAGCCACACAGAGGGACTCTACTCCCAGCGCTGCTGCAGAAAGTAAAATACAGGGGGAAGGTAAAATGTGTACCAAAGCTCAAATCAATAGAGCTAATCAAAAACCATTTTCTCTTCTGTTCTAAAGTTCTGAATGGAAATATTTTCTCTGAAACATTTCTTTCGGCTGGGTGTTTCAAGGCAAGATGAAAATTTTTGCTTCAGCTTGATTAGAGTTCTCTTTGAACTGAGATTTTGAAAGTACTTTTGCTTCTTGAAAACTGAGATTAAACAAAGCCATCAACTGGAGAGTAATTTCAGTTGAGGAATCTCCTATCAAAAAATGTAAGATGTTAGTTAAAAAAAAAACATCCCCTATTGAGGGAAAAAAATCCAATTATTTTTAACAGCTATGTTTTTCAAAGGCATTTTTTTTCCAGTTAGAAAAATATGAAACAATTCTATCAAAATTGTGTTTCTTTCTGCTTGTTCGCTCTCTTCTTTTCCCTTATTTGGGACATCCTATAAGAGCTTGGAATCCAGAAAGTCTTTTTTCTCCAAAGATTTGCAAACCTCCTCGATGAACAAGCTTCAGGCTTGTCATGAAACCTGAATCCAAGGAAGATTTCCTGGCTTCAGCTTTCAGTCTGATGTTGCACATGGCTCTGGCTCAGAGGATTGCTTTAGTGTTGGAGCAGGGATGGGAAATCCACTTGTGCAGAGGGAAAAAAGATGGAAAGTGTATGGGCTGCAGTGTGGAAAATCCAGCTGCAGGACAGCTTCTCTGTCCCCGCTCTTAAACCCTGGACTGGTGTTATGCTGCAGTTCTCACCATCTTTGGCAGCTGAGCTGGATTGCTGTGGACCACCTTAAATGCTTTCCATGCCAGCTGAGCACAGAAAGCTGCTGAAATGGGTCTCTGCTGTGTGGTGTGCACTCTCTCTTAGCAATGCCCTCATGGTGACTCAGTCCCATTCCCTGCTTCTTTTAACCCACAGCAGGTCAAGAGTTTAACAAAGTGACTAGGGCTGGGAGCCAAGTCCCCAGACTTGCAATCTGCAGCCAGCATGCCAGCATCTGGAAAGCGTTTGTGACCAATAAAAAATGAATGTGCAGACTCCGCCAAAGCAGCAATCATTTGGCATCTCAAGCCCAGATCTTTACAAGATGATTCTTCTGAGGCTTGGAAAGGCTTGCCTTAGTGTTTTCTAATAAAAACAGTTCTGGGCTGGGCCAATAGTCGGGTGAATAGTGCTGTGTGTCGCCACATGGGAGACAGCCTGCCGGGGACAGGAAGGCCTTACTGGAGTCTAACCTCCTAGGCTGCCTGACGGCTGGATGCCTCATGTCAGTGATGCTCTCACTCTGGTTGGAGACAGGGCACTTTGGGTGCTGTGGCAGCTGCTGTTCAAAGCACACTCCATCCCTGTTTTATCCAGTGTCCCAGGACTCCTAGGGAAGGAAAGAGAGTTCATCCTGGAGAGCTGCCACTAGGGCTCAAAGCTCTTTGTCAGAGCTGGACAAGAACTGCCTTAGACTACCCCATGGAAGTAGTAATTTCCAGCATTCAGCAGTCACTTTTTCAGATGGGGCAGCTTCCATGTGCCAGGATGTCCCTTCTGGGTACAGTAGTGTTCCCTACCTTTCTGTCAGTGCATGTTTCTGACTGCAAGAGATCAGTAAGATTGTAAAGAATTTCTTCAAAGCTTTCTCACTTATAGGCAATAGGGTAAGTCCTCTTTTTAGCCTTAAAGAGAACCTAAGGGAGGAGGTTTGGTAAATGTATTGGCTTGATACCTTCAGGTACCACAGGCCTGCTAGGGGCACTGAAGAAAGGGGAGAAAGAAACATAACATAGGAATGCTACAACTGATAGTCCTTGCTAGCAGCTAGTTCATACTGCCTTTGCTGAGCACATCCAAGAGTCCTTCCTATTGCTTCCAGGCTCTGCCTGTAAGGATGCATTGAACTCAGCACCTTGCTCCGCCTTGCAGTGTTCAGTGGGATGGGTTTGTCCATATGTGTGTTCCTTCCCTCAGCTGGATTCCTTCCTATGCATTGCTTTATCTTTCTTCTCTATAGTGACCATGCAGTCATGTGCAAGCCTGTAGGGCTGTTTGGACTCCACCACCACATACCCTGAATTCCACTGCAAGGAACAAATACAAATAAGCAGAAGCTTAGTAATTGTCTTGCAAGCTGCCAGAATATCTTCTGCTGGAGCTACACGGACTTTGTTCCTATGGTGTCATCCTTCTGACCGTGTAATCAACACAGTGCTGTGGCTGAGGCAATGCAGCCAGGGTGCAAGAAACCCCACTGCTAAGCCCCTGTACTAACTCTGAAGAGAGAAAAGAAATTCATGGTTGCTTGTTCCTCTGTTTCTGAGCATGACTTTGCAAAGGGACAGCCACCACAGAAGAGGAAGCTGGCATCTAAACTGCAGGATTAGAGCACAGATACAATCCAGATGCCCTACTTCCTCCACTTGTTCTTGCCTTTGAGGGGCATCCTTTTTTTTTTTTTTTTAAGATTTTAGACTTAAATAGATAAATATTTAGATATTTGAAATGAGTTTCTCTGGGACTGCTAGGGCTGTGGGCTGTGCCCCTTTAGTTAGTTTTTGATTCAGTTCCATCTGTTCTTACCTAGGGTCCTGCCTGTAGTAGGAAAATGAGATGGAGTTAGCCAGTGTCAAATAATGCATGTCAACATGCTTCTCAAAGTATTTATGCAGGGTAGGTAAGGGTAGCTGACCCAGAGTAGATAAAAACAGCAGTGTTAGAAAATATGCCACTGGTTTTGGTCCGCCTATGGTATTGCTAAATTGCTCTCTTGTGTTCCTAGTCCTGGAAGATTAAAAAAAAAAAAAAAAAAAAAAAAAACTCCCCCCAAACACCTTTTGCTTTGAGTTTGTGTCACACATACAAAACTCTCCAAAGGAAATATGGCCAAATCCACTTTATTTGCCCTGATTTGGAAACTTTAGATTGGGCCAGGTTGGTTTTAAAAGCTGAGTGACTCTTGGCCAAAACCAGCCTGAGTTTCAAGCTCCAAACAAAGAGAAATCCAAATGCAGAATTAGCTTTGTCTCAGAGCATTTCATGGAGCCCTAAAGTTATTGTCACTTATGCCCACAGTCAGTCCTTGTGAGATGGCTGATTCATGTTGACCATGTTCTCCAGAAGTGCCAATTCTTTCTCCTTTTGTTATTTTTCTTACTCTTTTCTTGTGAGAAGTGTGTTATTATCCCTAGATAGAGATTACTTAGAACTTGCAAAATGTCTCGTGACTACTCAGCACTTTCCATGCATCCCTGAACGCGGCTTCTATTTCCTCTTGATTGAGATGGGGCCCTGTCTCTGCTTCTGTTGTCCACACAGCAGTTTCCTCATAGCATTAAAAATGTTCCACTTCCTATAGATGCTTAGATATACTGGACTGGGATTGCATTAACGCTGGAAGTGCTGCTGCACAAACAGTGGCTGTTGAGCCTGCTAGTTGATAAGAAGATGTGTTATTAAAGGAATGGGTTAACTCCCCAAAGGCCCTTGAGAGAGTGGGGTGCTAGGCAGGCAGATGCATAGCAGAAGAGCAGGGAAATGCAGGGCTGTGGCATGTCCTGGACACCTGGGCAGTACAGGTAACACTGGTTTGGATGCTGCCTATGTAGGATGGCAGCTGGAAGGCCGGAGGCACAGAGACAGATGATAGTCTAGACGGGAGTGGGATGCATGATAGCTGTGTGATAATGCAGAACATACAGCTCAGGAGATAGGTAGTGGGCATGCTGGCTAGTAGTATTTGCCTGGCAACAAGCAGATAGTATGCACACATCACAAAGTGACATTGACAGGTAAGTGAGACATTTCATCTTGTGATGATCCCAGTGCTGGAAATCTTTTACCATTTTGATTTCTGGTGGCTTCCTGCTGAAGTTGGCAGCTTAAGTTCATTAACTCTCTTGCACACAGCAGGCTACTATCTGTATGGTCACAGAATACTTCTGCTGTTTAGCGTTAAACATGTTCACACAGAGACTACTGCATTTTATCTAAGCAGTCTCTGTGGTTCCTACACTGTTTTACTCTGTACTACCTCTCTGAAGGGTTAAATCCCACTTTTCCCATGTGTCTGCTGTTGAACTGTGAATATGCAGCTAGAACCTGTTTTCACGCATATGTCCCTTTCTATAATCCAATCTTCTTCTCCACTGTGGCACAGACCTGGAGGCTCTTCTGCAGCCTAGTATAGCAGGTCTGCTGCCATGGGATAAGAAGCAATAGGTTGATTTACATAATCATATATGCAAATAAGCTAAATCAGGGTCCTTTCATTCAGCTTTGGTTTTAAGGTGACTCTATATGAGCTGAAAGGATGATTTTCTTCTCTTGAGCTCTTGCAAAGCAGAACACACTCAGAAATGTACTGCTGTTACCAGACATGTAGAGCCCAATGGGCATAAATGATTAATTGTGTGATAGCACCTGATAACCCATCCCATGCAAATGCACCCGTACCCTCTAGGCTTACATCATCTGTTGCCTCTACTGGAAGTGTGGACTGCATCCTTATGCAGGAAATGAAAGAAACTCCATCTCTGAGGAACAAAGGGAATTCATCCCTTCATCTGGTGGAACATTTAAAAGATGTTAAGAAAAGCAACAGCCTCACACCTGTGGCATACCAGATGAGCGCTAGTGGAGACACATGGGGAGGTCTCCATTTTTGATTTTTAACGTGTGCCCTTAAAAAGGCTGCAGAGAATAAATCAGAGCAAGGCAGTGTCTGTCAGTACCCACAATAAAGATTCCAAACGTTTGTGCTTCTATTTGGTTCAATTTCTCGTAGTCCTGTGTATTACCTCGGTCATGCAGTAGTACTGGCCATTCTGGCCCAGGGTTTGGGGAAGGTGTCACAGCTCCAGAAGGGACCACGTGAGCTATCCATAGCTCATTCATATCCACGGATCAATTCAGTGATCTGCCTTGCTATGTCTTGTTTCAAGTAGTGACCCCTGTAGGGGTTCCCAAGGAAAACACCAAAATGAATGTGGCTGACTAGGTAATAGTTTGTGCAGGCAGTACCTGTTCTCGACTTGAGGAACAGGACATGTACCCACGGCACACGAAGGGTCACTAGGTTCTAGCATGGCTGATGGAATGGCAGCTGCTACCTTTAATCAAATTTATTTAATCCTTTAACCCCTCCCCTCAAAAAATAACTTGCTAAGCTCTTTGGCTCTCTTGCAGCAGTGGGAAGAGGTAAATTGGATGTTAATTAAACATTGCATAAAAAGTAGTGATCTCTTGTCAGTTTTAAATGCTTTGCCTTTAGAATGCCACTGACTTGAAGGGGAGGTATGTCTTGCTGTGCTGTTCTGCCTGAATGACCAACCCTTGCTTGAACATTCATGGAAATTGCCAGTCTGCTTTAGATGAAGGAAAATACAGCTAGATGCCCCAGCTAAATGCCACAGACTAAGCAAAATAAACAAGAGATGCAGGAGCTGAGTGCTGTTTGCTCTTTTGTCCATTACAAATTCTGATGGCATGAAGGATACCACTGGGCATTCAGAGGTAGGTAATGCTGTGTCTTTAGCTGTAGGCAGCCTCCTTAGGGAGTGAAAAATATTTTGCTCTAAGTCCACTAAACAATTTCTTGATCCTGGAGCATATGGTTGCAGACTCTAGGCTACTCAAGGTGTGCAGTGACCCTCGTAATATCTTGCTACCTAGAGGTTAGCAGAGCTCTATAGATAGCTGGCCTTCCTCTGCCCTATCCACTATGCCAAGAGCAGACAGAGAGAATGAAAAAATGCCAAGTGTGTTGCATGGTAACATTAGGAGATACCCTCTGATATCTAGTTATGTCAGATCTGCAGTCTCTTTACCCCTGGAGCAGCACAAAGTTGCCACAGATAGGATCAGAGTTGGCTCATTAGGAGTCTGTAAGCTATTCCAGCCTAATTCTGCTTTCCTTGCACACTCACTTGTACCTGGCAGATCTTTCAGTTCTTCTAATTCAGCATTTATTGTAAAGGAGTAACATTAACATCTATATTAGAGGGACATCTCAGAGGAGCAAAGAATCAAAGACCTTCTGGTTCTTCTAAGAATTAGCTAGGACCAAATCCATCCATCTTCTCTGCATTCTTGGGGACACTGATACAACAGGTAGTAATGAAGCTGTCTCCATCTTTTGCAAACGTAATGCTTATACAGTGACAGTATGGAGGACATGGTGCATTCTCTGAGACTTAATTCCAAAATGAAGCCAAGTACACTGTTACTACTAGGAAACAGTGATACTGTTAACATTTGATATAAGTTCTGATTATAACGTGTGAAAGAGAGCTTTACTACTGAGATGTGTACTGCAGCATGAATGCACACCAGTGCCCCACTTGGATTGGTGCATCACTTGACAAGAAATTAGTATGAACTCTTCTTGGATCTGAGTGGACAAACACCGTTGCTACTGCCACCACTGCCTTTCTTTAGCAAGCCTGTTAGCAGTGGAGGCAGGAAGAGTAGGGATTAAAGGAGGACTGGCAGCTTTCTCCCTTGAAAGGTGAGTTGTTCAAATCAAAGCTGGGTTTGTACATGAGACAAAAGCAAGGTGTGCCTGAGAGCACCTCTTTGATGGTCTCATGGAGGATCTGTGTCTGGAAGGTTGAGGCTGCAGCTTTTGAAAGTGCTTATCCATGTACCTTGGTTGTGTTTTGTCTCTGGTCAGTAGGAATGTTTTGTCATCTCCTGATGATAAGCTGACCTGGACTGCAGGTGCCACCCAAGGTCCAGTTTCTTGGTTGTGACTGAATAACAGTTGGGTGAGATGGACGGCACACTGACCAGCTCTGCTTTTGTATGCAGAAGTATTTGCCATAGCAGAGACTCTTGCAACTGCAAGTGTGTATATTTATAGGGAGGCAGATGTAAACCACATTTGTCCTGTGTTTCTGGCAAAGAGAGAGCGTGAAATATTTGTGACCCGAGTCATTGGCTTTCCTGCCATTTGTATAAAAATTTCCAGATGTGATTGTTGATGCCTCACCTGGGACCAATTAAAGAAAGAAGGAATATCCAGAACCAACTGTGTACATGTGGATACTTGACTTGTTTGTGTGTGTGCGTGCGTGCGCGCATCTCTGCTGCAATGTGTGTGTTTTAAAGTAAAGCAGAATTTCAGTTCAAAGAACTTCTATTCTCTCCTTCCAGGACCTTCCTTTTGCCTACATTATCTTTCCTCCTCCGCATTGTCCCTGTCCTGCAGCCCCAGGATCAGTTTGGATTTCTCCTTCATATTCATCCTTACGCCTTTTCTGTTACACCTCCGAATCACTGGTCTGTGTATCACCTTGATCACACTGCTCTTCCATGCAGGCAGGGCAAGTTTAACAGAGAAGGTTCCTGAATGCTGTAAACTTCTAGGAAGGCAATGTGAAATCCCTATGTAAAACAGCGTAGGGTAACAAAAACAGTGTGAACACAACATTTGGACTGCTTATCACCAAATGAGCCCTATGCACTGGTCCATCTCTTGTCCTTGCTTTCCTCATCTATTACTTCAACTCTCTGCCTGCTGGGTCCTTACTAGACTGTGGCTAGAGATTAAACTCCTGGATTTCTGCTCCCAGGATTTGTCCACAAAAACTTCCTCCTGATCACCCATCTTGTCTCCATTTCTTCCCTGCACTAATGATTGGAAACTCCTGTCCCTTTTTCTTCTCTTATGTTGAGTTTCTTTATACTTTTTTTGTCCTTTCCCATAGTCCTCCCTGAATGTGCTCCCTAAGCTGCCTTCTTGCCTCAGTCATACCCTGCCAGAAAGCAAATTTAAAATCGTCCAATTTTCTTGCCTTCTTTTATTATTGTTTTTGCAAGGAGAGTTCAAACAAACAAACAACCCTCCCCCCAACATCTGGTGCCTTTCAGGAGCCGTAAACTCATGGCCAAAATGTAGCATGTGGAAGGACAGGATGAGAATCTAACTAGTTTCTAACAAATGGGCCTAGACCCAAAGACACAGCCCAGTTCTGATTTAAAGTAATCAACAACAAAATTTAAACTTACTTTTCCGCTTATCAGTCACCCTCTTTAGCCACAATCGGACCCATTCTATATACTTTCCTCCCTACCTACTGGAGTCACCCACTTCTGGTGTGGGCATAGGCCTTTCCCTATGCAAACATTTTAAAATGGGAAGAATTCAGGGTCCTGTCTGTGGTAGGATTTTTGGACAAAAGATCTAGAAACAGAATTGTTGCTAGAGAGGCTGTTTCTGTGCAACTTCCAACCCAGTGCAGTAAAGGTCGGGCCCAAAGTGAACTTTGTTTTCTTTTGTCTTATTTTTTTAGTGTTCCCTGTAGAGAGTACTTGCAAGTGGATTTGGGTATGTTTATGCTGGTATTCAGTGCAGAGGATAGTTAAAATACAATAGTAAAAACTAATGTAGGTCTTACACAATCATTTGCTTATTAACAAGACATTTTCAGGGTAGCTATCTTTTAGCTCTAGATTTTCAACTGGAAATTTACTCATCCAGCAACAGATATTCAGAGCTAGACTCAAATTAACAGTTTTATTAGATGATGCGTTAGAACAGGACTACAATTTGAGTGTAGATTTAGCTTTTCTATGTGTGGTGAAGAGAGATATGTATATGCTCTGAGCAACTGGTTATCGGCTTTCTAAAATGAAAATTTTTGTTTCCATGGAATATGGTGAAAAAAAATTATTCAGTATGTTGCTTTGCCCTGGAAAATGTCTTTAAAACTTAAAGTTGTCCTCCCTCATTTTTCATGAATTCAAAAGGGCAGTGCTGTCAAAGAACAAACACGTTCAGAAAATAAGGACACGGCTGTCATTTGCACAGTGAAGCTTTTAGGTGCCTGTATGTATTTGAAGTTGCATTGTTCTCCTCTTGAAGTTCTAGCTGACGTGTGCAAACCTCTCAGGCTTTGCTGTTCTGGCAGCACCAACCCTTGACACAAACAGCTTTCTATGGTATGGATTGGTGTAGTTTAACCCTATTGCTCTCCTCAACTCTCTCACTCTCTTTGTTGTAAGCCAGTAGGAAAATAAATGCAGTGCTATAGTATTACCCTATCTGCTACATTTCCTTGCATACATTCTGGCTGCCCTGGGCTTTATACCACGCTGCACCATCATGCACGCTATATGCAGCTGGTCCCAAAGCAGAAGGGTAAAGATAAACTGACACAGTGAGTTTAGCAATGCATCAGCCAGGTTATCTCAGCTTCCTCCATGGTGCCAAAACTTCCCTGAGTTGGCTTTTTGATGCTTGGCCTCTTTGCTATTAACCGTAGCAAGACCAGAACAGTGACTTTCTTGCTTCCCTGTGCTACAAGCCACGGCCTCTCGAAGGAAAGAGTGAAACAGCGACATAACAGCAGTGCCCAAAGGGCAAGTGTGGGAGGAACGAGAATGGGCAGCTGAAAGCCAGGGGAATGGGAAATGGCTGTTCTTGGTGCAGTGAGCCCTGTGATTATCCCAGGGCGGTGCAGGACAACTGAGGCTGGAGGGGAGCTGACTAAAAAGGATCAGATGGAAGATAGAGGTGGATGAAGAAGAGTCATGACTATATTTGAGCAGGGGAACAGAGCGCTAATATGCTGTGGCATGATCAGGTATCTGGCAGGGTTTCTTTGCAGCAAGGCCAAGCTGAATATTCTGCTGCAGAAATGATTTCTTTGCAGGGAAATTTCTGCCAAGTCCCTTCCTCTTCTGGCTCCCAGGTCTGGGTGTCTTGCTCAAGTCATGGGGCTTCCAACTGGTTTCCTGGCTGCTGCAAACTAAGGTGGTGCCAGTACTTCTAAAAACAGCCTGTGCTCTCTCCTCCTCCTCTTCCTCCTCCTCTTCACTTTGGTGAATTCCTGCCTCCTCCCTTTCAAGCAATGCTTATTCAGCTTTTACTTGCTAGATTCTATGCCTGCTCGGGAGCATACTGAGCGCTGACCCGAGGAGCGGAGTTGGTAATGCAAGAGGGGCAATTTGAGGAAATATTCAGCCTTCTCTGCTGAATGAGGCAGGTTTGACTACTCTGAGCTGGTTTCCACCTTCCACACTTGGTTGTTTATCCCAAATATGCTTAAATGAACTCATTTAAAGCTCTATTTTTGTCTATCCAAAGACATTGTATTGATCAAGATCTGGTTTTAATCAGCCTTGGGCTGTACTTTAAGGACTCTGGGGAATCCCCCAGGTGTGTGCTACCCACTGATGGGCGCTCAGTGTCCTGTGTGTCAAGGAAAGGGAACCCCGGTCCCCATTCCTCTGCTTGGCTGTCCCTCAGAGACGAGAACCGCCTTGCATGCTACGGGATAAGGCAGTCTGTCCGGGCAGTGAGGGCAGAGCAAGCCTCTTCTGTCACTGAGATCCTGAGAAATAGGGACTGCAGGTCCCCAGGACACTGCAGGGGATGCACAGAGCGAGCTGGAAAGGCAGAGCTGCTTCTGGGGAGAGTTGCTGGGGAGGGGCAGGCGCTGTCAGCCAGGCGGGCAGTGGGGCAAACCCCCAGAAACACGGCTAAAAGCGCGGAGGGGCCCACGCCTCAGCAGGGAGCCTGCCGTCAGCGGTGCTGCGGCAAGGCCAGGAGCTGCTTCTCCTCCCTGCGGGAGCCAAGCTTTTGTATTGGTACAGCTAAGGTCCAGCGGCACCTCCAGGCTGGCCGGAGGAAGGAGGAGGTTCTCCCCGCCATCCCTGGGTTACCGCCCCTCTGGTGCACCTGAGTAGAAGGGGGTGACGACGGAGGAGGAGCAGTGCCCCGGGGAAGGTTGCCTCAGCAGACAGAGGTGGTGCTGCCAGGGCTGGCGCCTGAGCTGTTTCAGCAACAACCCACACCTCGGGGTCGGGGGAGGCCTGTGGGGTGAGGAGGAGAGGGGGGTGCCTAAGGCAAATGGCTCTCAGTGTTGTCTTGCACGTCAGGCTTGATTAGCTTTGGCTGGTGCTGGGGCTAAGGCCTCCACGCTGCGAGGGGTGGGGTCTGGCTGGAGGGGCAGAGCCAGGCCCTCCTCCTTTTATGTGCAGCTGAAAAGTAGCCTTTGTTGTGGGGTTTGCAGGCTTTGTCCCCTCCTGGAAGCAGTGCCCCTTTCTTCAGGCTTCAGCCCCTCAGAGAGGTGAGCAACCCTGCCTTTTTGTGTCAGATCTGAGCTCTGCCGTGCATCTGTGCTATGCTTGGGTCTCTCACTGACCCCCTCTGGGGCTGAGGGAAGCATTTTTCCTAATAGTTTGAAGTTCTTAATCTGAAATGGTGTTTGGCGAGGATCCAGCAAGGTGTTAAGCTACTTTCAGCTGGGATTTCCCCCCCGAAGTCCCACCCCAGTTTCTTCAACTCATTGTGAGAGAGCTGGAAGAACAAATGGAGATAGAAACCCAAATGAAATCTGCAGTTCCAGGCCTTCTGTAATCTGGTTGCCAACATGCCACTCTTGGCCTGAGTGATTTGCAGTCAGCAATTTCCCATGGGGATCTCAGTCTTAAGATTTTGCCATGATAGTGTTAAATTTGAGCAGCATGACAGACTGGAAGTAAGCTGCCATTAGCAGATTCAATGGCGCCTTGAGCTCAGGGATGGATAATTGTCCAGCCCTTACAAACTGCACACCAAAATCTTCCTGTGTCAGAAAGCCACAAGATGTGTACCCTAGAAGCCAGAGAGCTCTGTAGCTAGGAAGGTGAAAGGTGTGTGTGCCAGGGGGCAATTTTCAGGCCTGAGAGAACAGTGGCTTCCAGGGTCTTGCCTTTCCAGTATGGGATGGGGCTGGAGCTAGACTGAAGATAGAGCTGTGTCCAGGGATGACCCAGGGGGTATTGTCACGCTTCTTCCCAGCACTGAGGACTTGGGTTGCCCAGCAGTCTCTGTACCACTGTAGGCCCTTTGCTACAATCATCTGGGCTACCTGTGAACTGCTTTTGGGCTACAAGCAGCTGGGAAGTGCCACAGTTTATCTATTTATGCTTCAATGAATACGTTGCCCCCTGCAGTAGGTGCTCTATTTTCAAAGTTGTGTAACAGAGGTGCCCCTTCAAATCACTTTCCAAACACAACCTGTGTCATAGCTAACCAAGCACTGAGTCTCAAAGCTGAACCAGAGAACTCTTCTAAGGCTCTCTGTGATGACCATCCTCTGCATCCTGATACATTCTCATCGTCACACCAGGGCAACACCAGAAGAGCTACTGCAGCCTTTGGAGAGGAGTGGGCAGCTTGCAGTCGTCTTGCCCATCGCACTCCAAGGACGTTAGTCCCAAAGCCATGCTCTCCAAAGGGCTTTCAAGCACCATTTTAACTCATCTCAGACCAGGTAGCAAAGGGAGACCAACCCATGTTCAAATGACAGTTTGGTTTATAATGTTTACTATGTGTTTTTATTGATTTGGTTAAAAGCGTTTTCAGAGCACTGTAGCTGGAGCCCTGTATAGAGGCAATGAATCCCTAGTATAACCGTGTCCCTCCTGTGGTGCCTTTGGGAATCTGAGAGTGATGATTGACCTAAACATTTCTCCTCTGAAGGCTAATGCTTTCATTGCCTTGGGCATAAATTAAGGCTTGGCAGTGCTGGAGTTAAATAGCTTGAGAAGGGTGGAGGATGCTTCAGCCAAACCCAAACTGATTGCAGCTGGTTTGCTCAACCTCCGTAAATGACACCATGGTCTTCCCACCCCCACCCCAGCAAATGCCACAGGGGCTGCCAAGGCATACGTGCAGGTAGGGCTGTGTGAGCAGGTGTGGGGCCTGCAGCGGTAGGAGGCTCCTCAGCCCAGCTGGGGGGAGCAGCCGTGCCAGTCACACGCACACAGGAGCCTTGTAATCTGTAATCGCCATAAGCCGCTGAAATGACAGCAAGCCAAAATAAGAAGTCCCCATTGTTAAAATTTGCAATCATGTACTAAATGCACTCATCTGTTACTATCGGGTGTAACAGAAGCTGTTTTTCTTGAGCAGGAAAAGTGCATATTTTGGTGCATCAGGCATGCTCACCTTGCATGCTTTGTTCATGTGTGGCTCCAGCTTCTTTGTGCACATGGCTCTGAGTTCCCAGGCAGCCTGGTCTGTGGTGAGACCCACTCCTGTCTTTGCTAAGCTGTTTCTCTGGAACAGTTATACTTTAATGTATGAAAGAACTGGAAGCAAGAAGATTGCTCACACACTAGTCTGTATTAGCATTGCTTTTGTGTATCAGGGAGGTGATGAAAGATTCAAGGCCATAGACTCAGGAATGGGAATTTAGAGTTACTCCTGTCAATGAAAATTGCTAGGGGAACAATGAATTCCATATTGGAAAGTAGTTTTAAAGTGTGTTCTGTGAAACTGTGCTTTTGCTAGCGTGGGCTCCTCATGCAGCTCTGAAAGTGATCACCATCATACAACAGAGAGGATGGCATTACTCAGATTTACTCTCTCTCCTTCCCCACCCTGACTCCATGCTGAGTCAGTCCTTCCTTTTCCAATCCACAAACCCAAAGAAAACAAATGTCAGTTAGGTGATCCTGCTCTGGGTAGGTCGTGCATTTTTACATATAAACCAAGATGATGCTCAACTCTTGCTTCTGTGTCTGCCATCAGAGGCACATTATCTTCTCCATCGGTCTGTGAAGATGCCATGCTGCTGATTTCAGTAGAGTTCTACCGAGCTACAGTGCAAAGAGTTTGGCTCAGAGGTCCCAAACCCTGACCTGTATATGGGTTTTCTTTGGCTTTGTGCAAAGGCTCTGAGGTGAGTGGTAAGGGCCAGGGAGATTCCATGTTGTGGCCCAGCTGGCGTGTGCAGCCACAAATAATAATTAATTGGCTCTTTGAGAAGTCTTGCAAGCTCTCTCTCTTTTTTTTTTTTTTTTTTTTTGTCTGTCTGTCTTAAGCTCCTTTTAATTAAGTTCAGTCATGTCCCAACACATCATCTTGGCTGAATCACAGACCTCACTGTGCCAGTTTTTTGCATTCCTGAAATACACAGGCCGCCAGTGTTGCGAATGCAGCTCAGAGGCAGTGGCTCAGAGGAAGTCGGGCAGCTCTCCTGGAACTCAGAAATTTTCAGGAACTGTTGTGAAATTGAGAGGCTAAGGAAACCAGCCTCTCTGCTTCGAACTCCTGTGCTACTCAATTCCCAGCAGCGTAACTATCTTGCACTTTACCCACGGACTGAACGAGTAGCAATTGTAGCAGGCACCTGTGTACAAGCATCTTTGTTCCTTTAGAAAGCACCTTTATTCAGGTTACAGTGCTTGGGGCACGCAGTCTTTTTTTTTTCCTTCATTCAAGAGCTTGTTTCTTTGTCACACTTCTTATTGCAAAGGGTCAGCTTTCAAGATTGTAGGGCATGTTAACAAGATACTCAGGCTCTTTAGTTAGTCACCAAACATAGCTGGTGTGGCAACAGGAAAAACTTATGTGTCTCTTTGCTAGAATACTTCAAGCCTGGTCTAAGGACCATTTCACTCTTTACAGGAATTTAGGGTTCAGGAGCATCTCCTTATTGAGTTATAACCTGGCCATACTCTCACCAGTTCCAGTGGAAATAGTCCCAATGCATCCATTGACTCAAAGCTTTGACTCAACACTTACTATCCTGTGTGGTTTTGTGCTTTGAGCTGGGGACCCTATTTAATAATATGTTTAATATACTGAAAAGAAGAGAGACTTTGTCATAATGCCCTGGTACTTGAGGAGAGAATGCAGTGTTGCTAATGGAGTCATCTGACTAGGACAAAAAAGATGTACTAGATGTATAGTGGCTAAGAGCTGAAGCTCAGTAAATTTAGGTGAGAAAGAAGGTAGAGTGTTATAATGGTGAGGATCTTCATCCATTTGAAAAACTTACCACTGTATTCTTCATTCCTACCCATTTTTAGATGAAGCATGGAAGTATTCTCCAAAGGAAATGAACATATTTTTAAAAGTACTGATTCAGGATAGTTTTGTGCTCCATGCTGAGGAATAGGGGACTGCAATCTTCCCTCTGCCCTTAATGAGCTAGGAAACAGGGCATCATGATAGCATCTGCAGGTGGTTTGCCCCCAGGCTGCAGGTAAGGAGCAATGATTGCCCAGAAAACTATTTCAGCAATACTTGCGTTTCCATAGCAGCTCCAGGAATGACTGTTTCAGAGGTTGTTGCTGTGACACATACAGTGGCAGCGTGCTGGATTGTTATGGTGGTGAATTTTGAGTAAGAGGGAGCAATAAAATGTTACAATTGAGAAAAAGCAAAAAGTACCTCAGCCTTTGGGGAAAAGGACAGGAAAAACGGAAAAGGCAATTGCAGGCAAGGACCCAGTAGGAGCATGGGAGCAATGCTGGAGGCTGTACAAAAGGTGTAAAGACATCGACATGTTGAGAATTAATAAGAAGCAGGGATGACATTTGATAATGAGCAAGGGAGTAAAACAAAACCACCACTGATGAAGAACACCTCATCATTCACATGGAATTCAAGCTAATTCCTGCTGCATCTGGAGTATGATACTTCACTGTGTGCATGGGCCCAGACCTAGCAGCACAGCCACTGATGTTATGTGGAAATTGCTTATTACGGGGAGAAAACTTTCTAGAGGTCAAATAGCAAAATATACTGACAGTGAAAAAGAGAGAGAACTTCAAGAGCTGTTAGGACACATGCTCAGCTCTGTTGCCTGTTCAGGATTGAGGTGTCTGCTGAGACACAAAAGTTATGGGTCTTTCTAGTTCAGCCATAAGGAAAGGCCAGATATGTTGCAGTGGGTAAGGTAAGCAATATTTTTCCTCTGAAATACCTCAGTTCCAACCACTTGGCTTTAGAGAACCTGTTAATCACTATTTGCCCCTGTGATAGTCCTATGGACAACACTGCCGTGGATCTGGATGGTCTATCAGATCTGAGGCAGTGCTTACTGCAGGTGCACTGGGTAGTGCTGGACCCCAAAAGAGATGCGTGTTGATATGCCAAAACTAGCATGTGGCTGTAACAATAGTGATAAGACAAAACATCATGGGTGTTTTGATGGATTTTTCCTGAAATTCTCTCTTTTGTGAGTACTAAACACTGGTTTCCATAGTACTTATTGGGCATCTGTCCCAGAAGAAGTTTGTCAACAGCAAAATTAGAAGATGTTGTCAGAATGAGAGGGCTGGACTTTTCCCTGAGCCATTGACAACCTAACTGATTAGTTCACTGAGTGAGGTGAGAGGAAAAAAGAAAAACTGAGTCATTTGTTATTATAAATGATGAAAATAACTATCAGGATCTGCTCAAAAGGATCTGTCAGTGGGTAGCGTTCTTCTTCTCTGAGTTTAGGATAAAGCTTCAGAAAATATCTGAGTACACTTAAATGAATCATGTGATGATACAATATTGTCAGCTATGACCCTTGCCTAGAAAAACGGTGGATCTTCAAATGTTGATGGTGCGAGTGCTTGTCCTGTGTGTCTGGAGGCAAGCTTTGTATGAGTGTGTGTCATTG
This sequence comes from Rhea pennata, assembly GCF_028389875.1. Classification (NCBI taxonomy): domain Eukaryota; kingdom Metazoa; phylum Chordata; class Aves; order Rheiformes; family Rheidae; genus Rhea; species Rhea pennata. The sequence goes on along the minus strand of NC_084679.1, from coordinate 10,400,523 downwards.
CTTTTACAGTAACTATTGCTGCTTTTTCAAAGTGACCCTGCTTTTTGTAAATGAAGGAGTTAATATAGCTGTTTCATGCCAGGTCAGGATGTGACCCTATGCTTCACACTGATGCAGGAAGAGAATAAGATCCTTGTACAAAATTTTGAGTTTACATAATGTGAAAAGTAAATAGTGGCAGGGAAAAAAGAAAACAACTCAGATACCAGTACTCAAAACTATGGTCTGCAGACTGGCTGCTAGTAGCCTTCAGAGAGCTGACTGGGCAGCTACAGGCTTGCTGTCCTCTTCCAGCTACTGAAAAAAATATGTGGAGTATTCATCAGCTTTACTTCCCTGTATTCCCAGTGGCGGTAGCTCCCATAAGGTTTTCCCAGCACTGCATTTAGGAGATGTGACTCACAGTACAGAAAGGGCTGTGAAGCTCTGCTTTCCGGCATTTATTCTGTGTGCTTCCATCTCACAAGGGTGGTTCTCAGATCTCTGAGGGCTTGTGTACCAGGTATTTTCAGCCTACTTTTCCAGTTCCAATGGACTTCAAAAGAGGAAGATACTCCCATTACGGTTTTGCATGATAACGAGTTAGGCAAGCATCATTTTTGGATTCGGTTGATGGAATACTGGTTACTGCCAGTGCCAAGTGGGCGTCTTAGTTGAGACTATCAAATAATGTCTGTTGTATTAAATGCTCTGTTGGATTTCCTGCTTGGAAAGTGATGCATATGCCAGACAAGCAGAGTTTTCTGTTTTGGCATTAAAGCAATCTTGGCACCCACTGCAAACTGTTTACTTTAAAAGCTTAATTTCAGATTTAGTTTTGGAACACTCTTGGAAATGTCTGCAAATCAACAGCGACAGAAAGGATACTAGAGCACCATTTCCTTAACTTTTGTGTCCTCTTGAAATACTATAATCTACTTTGTTTCATATGAACCGTTTCTGATTTATCTGTGATTCATTCGCACATTGTCTCTTGCTGGATTGGACGGACAGTAAAGAGTGCTTTGCTGAAAGATGGGTAAGAACTGAAAGCACAAAAGAACATGATGGAGAGCAATATTTTATGTCCTTTTCATATGTTTAACTCTTTCTTATGATACTATACTAATGGAAGGAGAATATACTCCATCTTGCTGAGCAGTCATCAGGAGCAGCCGGTGTTAGGATCCTGAAGGGCGCTCTCCAGTCTGCTGCGAAGCTAGTGGACATGCTGACATGCAGTGCCTTTAATTTCCACCTAACAGAAAGGCTCTTTAGAGTGCCAAAAGTGTGACGCCAGAATACAAAACACTTCATTCATCAAAGCCATAAGTAAGAAACTCTGTGTTTTTGGTTTTAGAAGTAACTTTTGTACATTTATGACTTTTTCCACATTAAACATCATTTATGGTTTGGAAATTGTTCAGGCAAGAGGCATGTGGTTTCTGCTCCCGAATATCAGCAGCAGTTTTCCTAGGTTGAGTCTCTATTTTATGTTGACATTTTTTTGGCTTATCATTTATCTTTTGGGTGGACCTCTTTGGAGCAAGCAGCCTCAAGGAGAGGCTTTGGGAGAACCTCTAGCCTTTTCAAACCGAAGATTGCTTAAGGTAAAGAAGATGGCATTGGAATGGGGGCTTCAGGTTCGGAAGCGAGACTTGTACAAAGTACTTGGTGAAGAAGAACCTTTTCTAGGATGTTCTCTCATCAGACAGATTGCTGGAACAAATGGAGAAACAGGAATTTCACACCTGGACTTTGAGACATGATTAGATAGGTTTTTCCATAGGAGCTGTGAGAAGTTATGGACTAGCTGTTGAATTTTCAGTTAATTCTATTTCTGCTGCATAACTGGTAAAGAGCTGTTGCAAGATCTTGCTTTATGATCTAGGAACTCCATTTTACAAATTTTACTGAGGTTTCAGGGCCTCTTTTTGCAGCCCTTTCTATGTGTAAGTGCAGTATTTGAAGTGAGAGTGCATGAGATTACATAAATATACTCTGCATGTGTGCGTATGGAAGCAGAGGAAACTATGAACTGAATGTACTTTTGTTCCTACAGTATTTTGCGCTCTTGTGTTAATTATTTCTTTAGCTGACCAGGCAGGACAGGATTTAGATAGCAACGGCTATGTTTTTGCCTTTCTATATTCCGTGCTCTGTTACAGAAGAGCAATGTTTCTTTTCTCTGTCTAAACACTGTGCAAGAGTCCAGTTCTACTCCATTCTGAGTCCCATTACTCCGCTGTGTTAATCATGACAAATGCTGTGGTATATCTGAATGCAGTGACAGGTACTGCAGTGCACAAACTCACGTGTCTTTTGAGAGCTGCCCAAGCGGAGATGCTACTGAGATGGCTTGCAAGCCTGGCCACTGTGAGTGATACGTTCACCTTAGGCTGCCTGGACGCTGACTCATCTCTGTCCTGAGAAGTGACTGTTACTTTCTTCCCAGAATGCTTGGTCTGGAGCACGGGGCTGCAACTGTTCTGCAGGATCACAGCATCCTTTTTGGTGCCATCAGAAATCAGTGCCATCGAGTAGACATCATTCTGCAGAACGGGCAGTGCGGAGGGAATTCCTGCAGTCTTTCCTGGTCACTTTGTGGTGTATTCTTAAGAAGAATAGCACTGAACACAGGTTTTATATTTTATTTTTCCCTCTCCAGCTTGAATAAGGGATGAATAAGACATATTGTGGAGTGTGTCAGGGAGTTTCTTTAACTCTTTGGCCCTTTGCGTCATGGCCTAGCCACTTTTGGTGCCAAGTGCCTCTGGCAGTCTCTTCTCTGGTACATCTTTGAGGCTCAAGTTTGCCAAAGTCCCTGCCATAAATAGCCTGTATAAAGTTTCCTGGAACATGGAAAATGATCCCTAGCACCTAGAGTTTGGGGTAGAAACCTAATTTATTTTTTTGGCAGTATGTTTTTACATTTCTTTCCTTTCTCATGGCTGATAGGCTTCTTCCGTTGGCCGATCGTGTTTAGCATCTGTCTGCATTGAGTGAACAGCAGCACTAAATTTTAAGGACAGAAATGATTTTTTTTTTGTTTTATTTCTTTTCTTGGCTTGGCTAAACTTTTTGCATGCACCCACTTTGTATCCCAGCTGCTTCTGCAAGTCTAATACGTTGCTTTTTCTAAGCCTAGTTTCTCCTTCCTGGTGCCCTGGCCTAAGGGCTGAAGCACTTATCTCTGGCTCCCATAGCAGAACAACCTGTAACAGGGAGGGGGGTCACTGCCGTCCTCCCCAGGTCAGGACCACAGGCTCACACTCGGTGGTGCAAGTTTCCCTAGCTCAGTCTGTGCCTTGATTTGCAATGGTTTCCCAATAGTGGGAAAAGATGATGAAAGCAAAGAAAGACGCACAGATGGAGAGAGATATCTCAGGGCTGCCAGGGCAGCTGTTCCAGATCTCTGAATCAGATGGAGACAAAACTCCACCACCCTCAGCTTCCCCACCCTCAAACAGGCCATCTCCCATGTGCAAAACAAAACCAGCCCCACCCCTGCCCTGCCATTTTAGCTAATGGCTTGGTTAATAAATGGCAAATTCCAAGGGTAATCATGTCAAAGTCTTTGTGACATCCCGATTGATAATATTAACCACAAAGCTCTCCCCTGCTCTTCTGAATAATACCCAAAGAATTCTGCTCGATTAGATCATTACTGAGGGGAAATGTATGAAGCACATAAATATTCCAGTGAAAAATCAGGCTCTAGACAAAGGGAAGGGTCAACAGTAACCACAGTTTGTAAAATTTTTCAGCTGATAGAGAGAAACGTAGTCTGTGGTTGTCTTCTGATCTCTGACAGCCCTCACAGAGACTACATATATGCACGACCCAACCTTTCTGTCCCCTCTCTTTTTAGCTTGTAATTCATTGATATCATGTTGATATGAGCAGCTATAGACCAAGCCAGTGCATACATCTTTGAAGGTCTGGAGACTTTGAATGAGAAGTCCCTAGGGTAGACACCCACTTAATGGTTTCCTAGACAAGTCTGGCAAGGTCAAATCAGTGCAGTGTGGGATCTCAGCACACCGCTCAACCACTGAGAGCAGAGGGAGGAGCAGAGCTGCCTTCTCCCTCTCTCTCCCCCCCCCCTTGCCCCCCTTTTCCCTCTCCTTCCCTCTCTCTCCCTTTCCCTCCTTCTCCCTTCCTCTCTCCCCCTCTCTTGCTTTCTCTCCCCCTTGCAGACTGAAATACAGCAAATCCTATTTGAACATAAGTTTGTTTTTTTTTTCTTTTTACTGTAAGAGTGATTGAACATAGGAACAGGTTGTTCAGAGTGGCTGTAGAATCTCCATTCTTAGAGATATTCAAAACCTGTCTGGTCAGGGTCCTGAGCAAGCTGCTGTAGTTGACCCTGCTTTGAGCACAGGAGTTGGACTAGATGATCTCCTGAGGAGCCTCCAACCTCAGAGATCCTGTGATGTTATAACCATACTTGGAAAATACCTCTGAAAGAGTAATTGTGATAAGCTGTTCTAGGAGGTGAAACTGTCTTAAGTGCTCACTAGATCCTTGAAAATATCACAGTTAAAAACAACTCTCCAATTTTTTTTAATCTGTATTTTTCCAGGGAACAGCTTCACTGGAATATGGCTTGCAGACTAATTGATGATCACAACTAGGGAAAGGGGTGAATTGTAGCACAGCAGCAAAAACAGTGGAAGAGGAAATTTTCTGTTATTTAAGGCAATCTGTCATGTAACTACACTTCAGTCCCTGCCCCCAGGTGTGGGCCTGTGCCATTCTCTGCTGAGACAGCAAGCCTAGCGCTTGCCTCGAGGTATGAGAAGAGGATCTTGGAGGTCTAGAAAAGGAGAGCTTAAAGAGCCTGAGGCTCTTAAACAAGGAGAATGAGGGAGAAATGTGATAACATCATGAAGTAGTAAAGGGCTCAGAGGCAATTCAAGTCATACAAAGAGGATGGGTATAATTTGTTATCCATATCCAGGGCATATAGAACAAAATGCCAAGATTTTAAACTGCAGCAGGACATTAGGAAAAAGTCGTTCTAGCAGTTAGGCTAATGAAGCCCTGGAATAAAGTGCAAGGGTGGTTGTGGGGTCTAGCAGGGAAATTTTTGAATTAGGGTATAAAAGTTTCAATCAGGGATGGCAGACAGAGCTGGCCTGCCTTGGAGCAAGCAGATGGACCAGAAGGGTCCCTTTCAGTCCTCAGTTTCTGTGCCTCCCTGGACAGTGCAAGTTAACATGCAGCTGAGAGCTTTTCTGCAGGAAGAGACTCCTCTTACTTACCCTCACTTTGATCCTAACTCATGGGGTAAGCAACAGGGATTTTACTCTGCAGTTTTCTTACCCTAGACCTTCTCAGACCCCAAGGTGTGCCATCGTCTGTGTGGCTATTCCCATCTGAAAATCTCACCAAGTTCAGGGCTTGTTCTGGCTTCAGCACCCCTCTGTGCAAAGATGTTCACTACCAGGACTGACCCTTTTGTTGTGCCAAATGCTGGTTATTCTCCTTCCCAGTCAACTCCCCTTCTAGTATGTTTACAGAAGACCTGTGCAAAAAGTAGTTTAAAGTCTAGCACATCACATAACTTGCTGCTGAAACCAGAGTTTGTGAAACGTCAAGTTATAAACTGTAGTGGCTCAGGAATTGCAGCAGTCTGCAAAGGAGAGGACTGGAGCACTGGGAATAGCTGCTGTTCCAGTTACACCAGTGAAACCTACCTGAGCTTGCAACTCAGAGCCTTCAAGTAATGACAGTGCCATGGATTCCTAACATGGAGCAATTCCTTAGGAGGGGGGTCTGGCGGGGAGGTGGGCAATCTGCCTGGAATGAGAGAGACAACCTTTGCTCATTAGCTGATCTTGTGGGACAAGGCAGAAAGAGCTGGTAAAAATAATAAAAGGTCTGTGTTACGTACAAGAAACATCTCTAATCCAGTGAACAGCTGTCAGTCGAGGTCTGAGATATCCACTGGGAATTCCCCACCAAATACTCTCCTCACCTCTGCCCACCATGGTCCACAGATAACATTTTTCAGGCATGCTTGGAACAAGCATGAAGGACCAGGTCCCACAGACAGTTTGGAAGTTGAGGCTACTTGCATGAAACGTCTTCTGCAGAACCTCCCTGGCTTCAGATCAGTGTTAGGAATTCATTGGCAGCTGAGCAGGGATTTTGAGGCTTTCAGTAGTGTCTAAGTGAGGGAACAGAAATCCCTGAGGAAGAAAGAGAAGTGTCCAAGTCTCCCTGAGGCTCCAGGTCACCTCCCATCTTTCCCTTCTGTACAAGGCACTGGCCCTTAGATGTCTGCTTCTTTCTGCAGTCTGTGCTTTAGAGGGGGCTTCCCAAGTGCAGGGTAGCATCATGCTGCCCTGGAGAGTCAAAACCCTGCAACATGCTGAAAGCAGACTCTGCAGTCCTGGCATTTCTTTGTATTTCAGCCCACAACTGTTCCCTTTCTGAGAAACCTAACCACTTCGTCTCCTTTATTCTCCTCCCTCTCAGCTCCCTGGACTCATCTACTGCCATGCGAGGTCTCAGCCAAGGATTTGGAGCCAAGATATGAGGGAAATGGTTTAACCAGATGTATGCCCATGCCTGCAACACTGAACTTTGAGATGTGTTTATTAAAAAGCCTCCCATCTTCTCTGTCTCACTGCAGCAAGGTGAGTAATGGGTGGGACAGCAGCATATCCAGAAAAACACCTCTTTTTCAAGGGGAAGGAGAAGAAGTTATAATTCAACTGTAAAAATTTGCTCCAGGCTGAAAACTTGGCAAACAAAAGCTTAGCTTAGAAGTGATTTAAAAGGAAAAAACAAAAAAGCATAAAATAAATCAAGGCAGTCATTTTGGGTGGAGATGAGGGTCCAGAGCTTAAAGATCATTCTTTAGTGGGGGAGGAGAAGGAATGGCTCAAGACAGAGTTGTATTTGGCTCCTGGCCCTACTATAAGTAAGCCTATCAAAGCCAGGAGAATAACTGCGGTATCTGAATACATGTCCAGTCCCTGGCCTTTCCCTTTACCCATTTGTTAGAGGAAAGCAAGGCCCTATGTACTCTTAAATGCAGAGTAGAAACAGATACAGTGGTGCTAGCTGAATTCCTCCTACTCCTACTTTATAAAATATAGACATCCCTCTAACTTAACTTGTAAAAGGAAATAAAGTCACTGGAGTTTAGCTAGCCTAGAGAAGAAGAGGGGATTCTCTTGCCTTCAGCTTTGCAGAGCTCTTCGGGCTGTCTCTCCCTCTGTGACATACCACACAGCTGCTCAGGACCCATGCCCTGCTTCTGTCTTTAGCATCACACAATACCACTCCTTAACAAGCTGAAGAGTTGAGCAAGAGGATGTCCCCTCCTTGCAGCCCTTGCATGTGCTGACTCCTCCACAACCCCAGGCTCACAAGACTGAGGAAGAGGAAGGAGAGTTTGCTGGCTGCATAGCAGCAAAGAACATGAGCACAGAATGTGCCTTTAGAGGGAAAGCTTTTCCAGACTATTACCTAATGTACACACAGCTTTCCAGCATGATTGGCCTAGATATTGAGAAATAAAGGCAAGGCCCTGACAGTTACCAGTTCTTTGTCCATCTTCAGCTCCAGACTCCTGTGCCCCTCCAGCCTGTGTACCCATACAGAATGGCACTGCAGGCTACAGTGCCACTGCATGACTTTCTCCACACCTGGAACCTGCACACCTTCACTTAGGGGAGAGATCATAAGGTTGACATTTCGGACAAACCTGGCAGCCCATTGAATAACCATGTGGTTGGATGTAAGGAAAAGTATTTCACAGTAAGAATGGGTTAAACACTAGAACAGATTGCTCAGCAAGGATATGAAAGCTCCATCCTTGAAGATTTTTGGAACTTAATTGGATAAGGACCTGAGCAGCCTGCCATAGCTTTGCTAACTTTACTTGTTGCTACACACCTTTCTAAAGCAGCCAAAGCCTTGGCATCAGCTGCCTGGTAGAATGCTTTGGCTGTAGCAAGTACCAAGGCACAAAAGGAATGATTGAAGGACTGTAGATGTAAGGGACTCACTCTCTCTGAAATTTTCCCTCCCACTGCAGAGTTAATGCAAGTTCAGTTCCATCACCGTAAGTGACATGAGTAGTACTGGTTTAGGTGGGATGTTATCTAACTCTGCCCAGAACAGGCTTTTATGAAGGGGCAGCACAGTTTAAACTTTTGTGGCTTTTAAAACAGGCTTTATACTGCACTTACACATTTCATATGTGCTCACAGATCCTCCCTTCAAGCCCCCAAGGCTACCTGAAGAACTTTAGTGCTCTCCAACAGTAGAAAGTACCAGACTTCATGTAAAAGAAAAGCACTTTAATGCTGTCCTCTCTCCAGGCTCAATGAGGCAGGGGGAACAAGCCAAAACAAAACCTTTTAGGGCTCAGTCTATTTATTAAGAGAGCTTGGGGAACCTTTGCTTTGTGTTCCTGGTACCATCACTTTAGTGTTAAAAGATGTGTTGCCTCTACTGATATATTGCATAATTTGAAATTAGGTTGTCAAATCATAGCCTATCTGAAAGTCTGCTTAACTCTATTGAGAGATGGAGGAAGGCTGTTCAAGGGATTTTGTTAAAGGGAAAGGAGCTTTCGCTTTTAGTCTGCTCTTGTGTCAGCACTAACCCATTCTGTATTGTTGTTTCTAGGGAAGACTGAGGCCTCTGAGTATGGAACCCAGTCCATCTTCTAGCTCTCCAGGTGCAGCAAGAACATTTAAGGACTGATCTTTTACAACTCCTCTCAAGCACTGGAATTTCCAGGTGCATGTTTTCAGGGCACAAGCAACCCCAGGAAAGCTGCTTTTCAGAAGGTATGTCGTCTCTTGTTCTCTTGTTCAGATTAAAAAAAAAAAAAAAAAAAAAAAAAAAAAAAAAAAGAAAAGAAAGAAATGAAAAAACTGACCTTTGGCATGAGAACAAAGCAAGTATTTGCTTTCCATAAACTTCTTTCACTGTATCTCGTGAAAAAAAAAAAAAAGGAAAAAAGAAAAAAAAAAGAAACTGCAATAACTACTTAAGGAAATAGGGATGAAGGTAAAAGCAAGGTGCTAGCATTGGAGATAAGCTTTAATCAGGGCCCAGCAGAAAGAACATGGCTGGGGAAGAAGTTTAACAAGTTCATTTTATGTGCCACTGTGTCATGCTTCTCTTTGTTGCTCAAGAATGTTGCCTCACTGGTTCCTAGGGTGTGAAAGGGCCACCTTGCTGGGAGGATGTGCCCCACGGACCACACATGAGCCACTGCTGGGCTATGTGACACTGACAGAAGGGGTGATCCCCCTGAAAACTGTTGTTTTACTTGTATGGCAATTTTGCAATGGACCAAGAACTGGCCTGGACTTTGTCGTCGGAGGTCTTCTGTAGAGTGATGGTTTGCGGGCCAGAAGCAGGCCAAAGCAGAAGCAGGCCAAAAGCAGAAGCAGTAGGTAGGCACTCAAACTGAATCAAGGGAATGTCCCTTCATGGAAGGTGTTCACAGTGGTCAGGAGGTTTGGAAGATGCTCATCTTGTAAGACAGGAGTTCTGCAGACTAAGCTAAATTCTCTCTAAAATAATGGAGATCCCTCTCCCCTTTGCTGCCTTCAAAGGAAAGAGGTAAGACAAAAACACTCATAGACTGTGTTTGTGTATGCATGTAAAGCAAAGCATAAGAGGAACCTGACAAACTTTACTGGGAAGCGTAGAGTGTACTGGGAGCATGTGGCCCTGGCTTATACATACCTCATCACTGTGATTGGTAGCTTGAAGACAGACTAGGTCAGAGTTTACACCGCGAACTGACATCTCTTCCTCCTGCCAGTGTTTGTACATATCCTCAGCTGCTATTGCACAATCTGATGTGAGTGGCATGCTTGGTTCAGAGGAGATCCAAGACTGGAAGAGCAGGCTACATCTGTCTGTTGGGCAGGACCGCAATGCAGTACTGGAGACATCTGAGCCTGCTTGCTTTCCTTCCATTCCTGCACTTCCCGTCCACATCCCCATCCCTGAAACAAAGACACCCACTAAAAGCAAACAAGTGGTTACAGCAGAAGATTCCCTAGTTGCTGCCCACAAGCTGCTGCTGCTGCAGGCTGTGGCTCACATGATGACAGCACTGATTCAATTAACTGATTTTTGAATCCTTCATTTTATGGCAGCAAGTCCCATGTGTGGACACTCTTAAACCAGTTAGAAGAACTAATCAACTGTAAATTTGTAGAAAAAAAAGGAGATGGGACTCTGCTTCCCTTCTCTTTTTCTGTCTGTTCCTTCTGCCTAGATGCATAGCCAGGCAGTCCAGTGACAGTGCCCTGCTGATCTGCCTTAGAAGTGGTTACTATTTTTGCCAGTCCAGTAAGAAAAAGTGATCAGCCCCCAGCACCATTTGTTCTGCCCTTGCTGATCTCAAATCCTGCTCCAGAGCATATCTTCTGTGAGCTCCAAGACTGTTTGTCATAACTGTCCTGTCTACCTATTCCAGCTTAAATGCAAGCAGGAACTGACACTTTACAGGACTTTGCTGTAACAGACTACACGTTACATATGCAGGACTAAGAAAAGCCAAGGTATGACTCCCATAACAGCTGTAACTCAGACCTTTTCGCACACACATTATTTTTAGTTATTATAGATGGTGTTAATGTTAATGCCTTAACCCTTAAAGAAGCCAGCTAATTTCCAGGTTAATATGACCAGACAGATGGCTAATTTCCAGCGTTTTGGGGAGAGAGCTAAGAAGTGCAATGCCAGGCTGTTTCTGACTGCTGATGTTTCTAAGTAGAGTACATCCGGGAGGTCTGTGCTTCATCCCTGGTCTCCACCCACTGTCTGTCACCTCACCATCCCTTACTCCAAGGGGCTAAGTATCCTTATAGGTAGGGCTGCAAGCTGTATGTTGTGTTACCATCAACCAAGATGCTTAGAAGAGGACAAATTGGCAGCTTATGAACCTAGTGACACAAGGCTAGGGACAGTAGAAGAGGCACCCCACTTGGCCTAAGGGTTCTGCAAGAGTAAGATTTAAGAAAAAAGTGACACCATCACCCTTGCACCGCACATTGTTACTGAAATGTGGATCCAACAAGGAAAAGGTTGTGGCAAGCGGGCAGGAGAGGAAAAGGGAGGGGGAGTTCAAACACGATGGTGCAGAGAAAGAAAACCCTGCGTTCATGCTTGCGTCAGTAGCCTGTCTGTGTGCTGACCCCAGGCTCACCTGAGCCTTGGCAAAGCTCCCCTTTGTTCCGTGCTGGCTTTCAGAATCCAAAGCTATCCCACAGCCACTTTGTGACCCATTCCACCCAGACAGCCTGCCCATGATTGCTTCATAAAGCAAGACCCAGGAATCAAAAACAGGGCATGTTTCCTGAGCAGAGATGGAAAACAGCTGCACTGGAAAAAAGGAGGGGTTTGCTGGCTAAGCAGTGGAAAATACGGATCAAGGCCTGGTTGTGCAATCTTCCGTGGCTGGCCTTTGGCTGCTATAGTGGCAAGGGGACTAGCTGGAGTTGGCAGGAGGCTGCTGCCAGGCAGCAGGGTAGTGAGAACATCTGATGACCAAGCACCTAGAAACCCAGAACTGAGTTCTGCACATTTGTTGCTCGCATGGTCTTGGGCTGCCTGGGAAGCTGAAAAGGGACATCATGGTGATGTGGCCCCTTTCACATTGCAGCTGCATCTGTCCAGCCAGTCCCAGGTGGCATTTGGATAGCCAGGCCAGTTACAGTAAAGGCACGTAGATCTGGAGTGCTACGAAATAGGAGCATCTGCCCAGGTGTGGAGCTAGATTCCTGCCTAGTGTGCTTGCTGTGCGGCCACAGCTAAGGGATGTGGTTATGCAGTCTGGCCAGGTTCCTGTGTCTGAATCCTCGGCTCCCGTGTGGTGCAGTAGGTGCACACCAAACAACTAGGCAATGCACACACTTGCTAATCTCGCGTACCTGCAGTTACATACTGGGAAGGGAGGCTTAGCATATAAACTTACAGCTAGCATCTGTCCTAGCACCACTGTGCTCTGAAATCAAGGAAAACTGTTACCATGTTTCTATAAGCTTTTTCTGCTGGTTGCTTCGAATCAGACTTCTGGAAGAGTCTTTGATTTGTATCGAATCCAACATCTCTAACCAAAAGTAAATGATTGTGTGGCTTTAACATGGAGGCTGAGTTTGAAGCCAGAGGAAAGGGGGGTGGAGTTCTGTTAGATTTTTTTTCCTAATTATTGTGTATAAGAAGGAGATGGTGAATGTGAACAGAGAGGGAGAATTAAATGGGCTTTTGCTGACCAGAGCCCAAATCTGAAAATTTTACTGTGTTCTGCTGAAATTGTCCAGCAACATCTCTCTTCTCCCAATGCTCTTCTCTGTAACTAAGCAGGAAACTAAAGGGAAGGGGCAAAATGTTGAGAAGGCAGAAAGCAAAGGAAATAGGCAGGACCATCAATCACTTCCTAGGCTGATATATACCAGCAACATTGGCCTCTCTTCTTAGCACCTGGACCAGCAGAAGTCAGTATGATGAATGTTTTTCACTGCGTAGTATTGGGGCCATGGATGCACTGTAATTGCAGGGAGATCGTGCTTTCTTAGAACTGGCTCAACGTACCGAGCTGAAACATATGGATTCAGACCTTGCTCTGCAGCAGTTTTCAATAGAGTTCATCACTAAGACACAGCACAGCTGCAGAGGGAAGAAAACCCAGCAAAACAGATCAGTGCTGCAGAGCCCATGAAGGGAAAGAATGCAGATGTGTTGTGATGGGCTGTAGGAGGGAGGAAACTGCAGAATGGAGGCAAGAGCAGCTCCCAAAGGAGTGCAGAGGGAAGCCATTTTGGCCCAAATAGCCAGCTCTGGAGTGTGTCTGGCCCTCTGGCCCAGGCTTTGGAATACAAGTGCATTAGGGAGAGCATCAGGGTGGGTGTTGACTTCAAATGCTGAAAGAGCACAGTCTTAACGCAGTTAGCACGAAGATGCAGTAGTGTTACCAGGAGCAAACTGTGACTCCAAGCAAACAGTAATAGGTAGGTGCAGAGATGGATGAAAGCAGCATTACTTTTGCAGTTAGGTGCTAAGCTCCCAATGGGATGCAAGCACTGCGTTATTTGAGTTTCAGGCATGTTGGGAGCTTAAGACTGTATATACACCATATGGAAGGAGGAAGGGGCCGAACAGCTCTTGTGCGAGCAGCCACCCTGGAGCCCCGTCAGCTGGGCTTCTCCAGGCGCAGCTGCCTGGGAACTGGGGAGGTAGCTCATGCTGCTCGAGGATCTCGGCCTGTGACTCCTACTTCAGCAGGAGAAAGGCTTTTCTTAGATATTCCTCACGCACTGTTTTCTGAGAAGGCTCTGAGAGAGTATATGTAATGTATTTTGAGAATTCCTCTCTCAGAAGAGAGGAAAATGAAAAAAAAAAATACCACGCTTAGATTTTTGTCACCATAGCACTTCAAAAAGTACTTTATAGACAAAAAAAACAATGAGTTTTAGCTATTACTGATTTAAGCCAGGTCACACTAAACTTGATACACATCAGGCTTTGCACAAGTGCATACAAAATCCATTTGTTTAAACCTGGGCAATTTTTCTAGTACATTCAGACAAAGAAAAGCCAGATAGGTGTGCAAAATTGATTGTTGATAATAGCTTCAGCATTCTTAGAGCTGTTGAAAAATTGGCATTATTTGCAGATAAAAGCTCCAGTGCCTCAAAGTTTATTTTCGATCCAAAAGAAGATGAAGGCATATTTTAGAAATAACTTGTAAAATGAGGTGTTAGTTTTTTTGGTATGCTGACCTTGAGTTATTCTTTTTTTAAAAATGTATCCTTCTCTTTTAACATATTAATGTGATGTTTGTAATCAGAGCTCTTTAAGAAATGAACATTCTTCATCAGTATCTACTTAACAGTGTCAAAATGGGATTTCAACAGTGGCTGAAACAAAATTTCATTTAGAAAAAAATTGTAAGTTTTGTTACCATAAGAAAGTTCCAATTTTGATGAAAGTATATTTCCTCCAAAAAAGCAAAAAGCAAACCTTTATTCCCGGGTTTGATCTGATGTCATTTTGCTGTTCAAGAGGCAGTAGGGCAGTGGAGAAAAAGGAAGTGTGGGTTTAGGAGAAAAGTC